>NW_027210605.1:9750000-9890210 GCF_029030835.1 Brachyistius frenatus | reverse complement strand
GGAAGAAAGGCACAGTTGCCTGTGCAGCAGTTTTCAGAAGGCCTCCACAACGCTGTGACGTTTCTGTAAAACAACCTGTCGCCATTTATGTTTACCTTGACAGCTACATTGTGGTAGTAAATGACTTTTGTTGTGCCTAGAAAAGAAATGAAAAAAGCAATGCTGCGTCATCTGTATTCAAGCACACACAAATGTGATATGAACAATAGGGTAGAAAGCAGTATAGTACACACAGCTACATACAAGCTATCAAGACCATTGACGGTGCTTTCTATAATATTTTCCAGTTTACAAAGAAGGAGATTTGATGGTTCTCTGCATTAGCTGTTTATATTTCTAAACTAGCTATAACTCAAACTAATGAGAGAAACAATGATCCCTAATACTTTATAAGCAGTTTTGTCTATTTACCTGTTTAACAGTTAACAATAATTATTTAAAAATAAATTGAAACAAAAAAATGAGTGCAAAATGAGTTATTATTGAAATGCATGAATCATTTCTGATTTCTGTTCTTCCTTGAATCGGTGCCACAGTGAACCTGTGCCATTCATTTCACATTCAGTATCTTGATGTTGGAGAGAGAAAGCCTGGAGACCCAGGGGATTGTGGGTGATCAAGCTGTTAGTTCCACAGTGGTTAGGAAGCCTATCAGTCAAGTATTTAAATAAAACCAGTGCTACAACTAGGCTATTACCAGTGCTATTCCAGTTATACCACCACTGTAACATTACTTGTACTATTTTTTACTATTGTTACTTCCTTAAAGCTGATAGTTTCAGGTTTTACAGTTTAAAATATGAAGAGTAGATTAGGTAACCTGATTTCCACACTGATTTTATGTCTGTCATGCATCCAAAAGTCGTTTCATGTTCCAAAAATCAATAAATGATTTAACAACAGAGCATGACTCTTTGTAGTGTCACTAATGAGTTTGGTAATGAGCAAATGTTATTACTGGTTGTTGTTTCTAATTTGACTCTGATCCTTAATAAAATCTCCTTTAGTTGTAAAAGCCAATATTTACAGTATGCGCCTCATTTCACACTAAAGTTCTGCAGCAAGTGTTGTAACAGCAAATTAAACCTCGCAAATAGATCCTCTCACTTTGGGTGGGCGGTACTAAAAGAAGGCAGATGCATACAGTAGCCTATATAGTTGTCAAAGACATTGTAGCCCTGTTGAAGGCAGATATCTCCCTCTTGTGCCTTCATTTTCATCTCAAATTCATGACCTCTTATTGCCTTCTGTCCTTTTTCCATATAGAAGATAAACTCGTATTCCTGAGTTGTTGTTAATGTTTTTTCCACTAACACTGAAAGAGCAGTTGTTTCCAATAGTAACAACTAACAGGAATTCATACAAACTTTCTCAAAGCTTTTTGTAGAAATCCAATCAGCCGATCATGTTTTATTCCATCTACTATTGTATGATTTACATTAATTCTGGATGATTCTGCAGTTCTTGAAGTCCTGTGTAATTGTTCAATGCCAAAGTAATGTGTCCTTTATTTAGCAAATATTTTTCTCTGTGCAACTTTGAATTATATTAGCTGAACCCACAACCCCCTTTCGTCCATGAACATTATTTATCTTTACTAACCATAATCATACAAGCAGATGTTGCAGTGCACCTGAGTTTAAAAAGGTCGGTATTTGAAGGGAAAAAAATACTGAATGTGTTCCCGGATTTTGCAGAATCATGCAATATCAATGTTATTTTCTGGAGATAGGGTTTATTTAATTAGTGTGACAGGACCCCTTAGATGGTTTGTGGTTGGATAGGTTGACAAAACATTGGACTTTAACTCATGAGGCCGCTCTTTGATTTTTTTTAATTTTATTTTATTTTTTTATTTTTATTTTTTTACCATAACCTTAACTGTGCTTAATACTGTAACCATGACAACAAAGGTCGTCTATTTAAACCAAAACCCTGATCTCCCCCTAAAGGACGGAGAAGAATAGGGACAACTGATCTACTTGGTTGTTCAGGTTTGAGGACTGGTTGTATGTTTTACTTGTTCTCTGTTTTAGTCGGCTTTTCATTCTTTTCTCACCCAACACAAGACAGGGGAATGTAGTGAAAGTTAAACATTTTATACAAACAAAATTGGATATTGACACCATGAAATTAGATTCTCTAAATCGAATTTGTTGTCCAGGCAGTTGTACTTTAAATTGTATTCTAGTTTACCCACATTGCAGACATGAATAACTGACTGTGTTTTAATTTCTTGATCTCTGAACATGCACTGTGGAAAAATTATTTTGAAGGCAGGGGAGCCTGACCACAGTGCTTGTACACTTCAATCGACTTTTCTTCCATTTGTTGACCTTGTTAAATGATGCTTGACGATACTAGCTTGCTTAATTAAATATTAGTCAGACTGCCAAAAGAATTCCACCGAATCACACATTTACATAAACAGAACGGGTAAGTATAGAGACAAAAAAAGTTCTCGTGTTCTCCATAAACACTGGCATTGATCGTCCTACAGAAATCTGCAAGTAATATATGACTTCTTGCATCATATACACCAACACATAATTCCCTCCAACACATCTTGTTTCTGAATATGTGAACAAGCAGCAAAGGTTAACTAGCTCAAAATGAAATGGTGAGGGATGAAAGGCTGAAGGAATACATTTTTTTTTTTTAAAAGTAAGAAAATAGATTACAGTTGACATTAAAAACATCCCCCATGTTATTTTTTTTAAAATCTCAACAGTATATCCAGTTGTTCCCAGTGGTAAAAAAATGCCTTTGTTGTAAACATCCTGGAATAACCCTGTTAGACGTTTGGCACAGTTTCTTGTATTTAATTGAAAGCTGACGTCCCTTTTGAGGTCATTCAAGCAGAAAGAATAAAAGTTAATTTTCCACTGCTCTCCTCCTAAACTGGAAAATTATAAACACACCTGGATAGATAGCAAGAGGAATTGTTTCTGTATAATGGGCCTAAATTGAAACATGACTTATATTTACTATGGATCACTGTTGGTTAAGTAGTCTTCTCTTTAGTGGCTTTGTGGCTGTAAGACGTATCCTAGGAAATAAAAAAAAATAAGACATTATTTTCACACCTCTGCGCCGGTGATGGCGGGGCCGAGAGGAATTATGTTTCTGGGTGAGCCATCCGTCCATATGGACGTACATCCTAATCTCGTGAAAAAACATAGAGCGGAATTTCTTCAGATTTTGCTCAAATATTCACTTGAAGTCAAGGTCAAAGGTTAACTTCACAGTGGCATCATAATGTTCTTCGTTTTGTTTCTCTCAAAGTCTTCAGTCACTACATATTTTATGAGTCTGCACAGATACAAAATATAGACTTGGTGGAGGTATACAACCGCGAGGTAGTAATCTAGTTTTTATTCACAATAACTTAAAGAAGCAGGACAATCAGTTCCTTTACTGTGACTGAACTACTTTTTAAATTAACCCTATAAATGTAGGAAAGGCACAAGATGCCAAAATCTAAATTTGTCATTAATCCATTGCAAATATGCAATCTGTACAAAAAAGGAAATTCAATATGTACAGTGGGTACGGAAAGTATTCAGACCCCTTTAAATTTTTCACTCTTTGTTTCATTGCAGCCATTTGCTAAAATCAAAAAAGTTCATTTTATTTCTCATTAATGTACACTCAGCACCCCTGAGTGTACATTAATGAGAAATAAAATGAACTTTTTATCACACTGTACCTAATCTTATACCTAATAGATACGAAACTGTGCCAAACAAATGAACGACAACAGGAGAGAAACAATAAACAGGAAGAGCATTGATTACCCTGACATACAAGACACAGTGTACCTGATCTCTTCTGATCTAGTTAAATGGTCTGTTGATGAGTTTCTTTGATCAGGCCATTTCCAGTCAAAGAAGCTGAAGGATACATTTTTACTTCTGACATGAAAAAGGGGGGCAACATGTCTTTACCATCTGATCTGAGGAGATGGAATGTGATTCCTGTATTGCAAGTCATTTCTGAATGTATCACAACATGGTTAAGGTGCATATGATGGTAACTCATTCCAGGAGCATCAAAATGTATGATTTGTCATGTTCAAGGGACTATTTGTTTTTGAATGAACGAAGCGACACATTTATGAATTGCATTGCAGTTGATGTGAAAGTGTTAGAGTCAAACAAAGGATTCAACAAGAGGCTTTTGTGCACATTGCATAGGTTTAGGCAATACAATCAATTTGGTTAAGGCCAGGGACAGAATGTGACTTTGTTTAAATTTAAACAAATACAATACACTGTACTTATTACAAGTGGATCTTTTACATGGGCAGAAATATGTCACTTAAAACTAAATTTGAATTATTTATATTTTAATTTTAAATGCTTAACTTTAATAATTGTATTAAACCGCAGAAGCCATTTTCTACTGACAAGCCACTCCTCTGTGGTTTGCACCTGGATTGGTATGTCTTACTGACATTATATATTTAATGGCTTATGCCACTGGTTGAGGAGCGGTATGTTGGTACAGATATGCAACTTGATGAGGATTGGTATGTTGGTATAAACACACAAGTGTAAGAATAAACTGTATAAAAAAAAAAAATTAAGATTCTGCCTGTGAAAATTTTGTAAAGTTTTAGGTTTAGAAGCTGTCAAATGCTTTTAATGAGAAGTTACCAAATATGTATATTGTGCCTACTCCTTGCAGAAAAAGGATCCTACCTCTGTAAATTCACACCAATGTTGGAACTTTACGTAAAACTATTTCAGTTTTAATCAACATTGTAATTTCATAATATTCAAAGATAGATCATAGTGAGAAAATACCCCATGTCTATGCAACTATATATAAAACAGTTTATCTACAGTGATAGCATACTACTATACATACTTACTGATTGTATTCATGTTCAAATTCTAAATAGGATGCCATGTGTATGCCTGGTTAATGATTCAAATTTAGTTTTTTAGTGACATATAGCTTACTTCTAACCATACTTGTACTGCAAAATCATACATTTTGGTTTAAAAATTACATTGTCAGTGAAGATATTATTAATTTGTTCAACATTAGCATATTTTTTGAACGATTTTCAATTAATTCATAAATGTCCTTTATTATATCAATAGAAGAAGAAAAAAAAAGTAATCTTGTCCGGCTCTGACTGGCAACTTGGGCATCTGGAAAGTGGCAGATGTACCGATCAACCAGTGGACTAAAAAACACTATGGGGGAAAAAATATGCAACCTGCTGCCCCCTCGTTGGAACAGACCATGTGATTGGGGGTGACCCGGTCCCAAATAGGCCACCTGTATCTTAGACCTATACTGTAAGGCAGGTGCAGGAAAGGCGTCACCTCCCCTCCACCCCTTCAAGTGGATCTGTCCATACCGGTCACAGGTCAGGCGGGAAATAATCAAATCAAAGTAGAAAGACGCCATCTTGAAGATAACGAGTCAAAATTATAAACGGATAAAGATCCCAGAAAAACGAAAAGGTGAAGCAGGAAAAGTTAGAGAGAAAAGACGAAAAAAACTCGCGCCTGAGGCTGCAAAGTGTTTTAGGTTAGCAAGCGTAATAAAAGAATAATGTTACCGACGCCGGTGCGAGGCAACACATTAACGTTAGCTACAGTGATAACATGGACAATTCACCGGTATTAAATGATGATGAGGAGGAGGAAGAAGAAGAGGCCGAGAGATAAGTCAACCTTACAGGTGCATGTAGTGAAAGTGTTAACGGAGCTAGGAGTTAAGTCAGCCTTTATTATGAGCCGGATATGGCAGTGGAGTTGTTTTGGAAAAATTAGACTGTTTCAGAAGAAAATGACCAGGGCTGAGGTTTGTTCCCAGACTTTTGTTTTGACACTGACCTTTTCTTAGAAAGATGGTGACTTGTCAAAGTAGGAAAAACACAGGTTTAAGCATTAATTATAATAATGTGGATGATTCCCTCCATCAGGTGTCCCAGCATGTCAGTGATTGAGAATTCACAATACCACATCTTGTGTTTATTTTTCAGCTGTGCTTCTCGGATTTGTGGCTCTGCAGCTAAATAGCACGCAGAGATGAGTAAATTTACTTCGCAAAATCTGGTAACAGCAGATACACAGTAAACACATTCACAAAAAATGGTCAGGGTGACACAGAAAAGCATAGTCCACCTGGAGGAGAGATGAAGAAGAAGAAGGGAGGAAGAACAGCAGTGAAAGTCTAAATGCTGCACCTGTGTATGATTGTTGGGCCTGTCCTTCTGTAGTTAAAAATAGTTCTCAGTCATCAAACTTAACTCTATTAAGTAATCGCACCGATGCTTCATTGGCTGGCAAAACAACTTTACTTGTTTACACTCAACTTACTGCTTTGACTTTGATGCTTTTCCTGCATCTGTGGTTTTTGCATCTAAAAAAAAAACTGAGATTTACTGTATTTTCCGAACTAAATCAGTTTAACTCAAGAAGGATTTGGTTCAAGCCGCAGTGGATTGTGTGACACTGCTACAATATTTAGTGTTCGAGTCAGCTGTGGTTTCTGTCCACAGTCAACAGACAGACTGCTGCTTACTCCACCCAACCACCTGGGGATTCCTGGATCAGAGCTGTGAATTATTCTTTTTATATCGCAGCCTGGTTTAATGTGTTTTGCTGTTGTTTTTTTGAGGGGGTGAACACTGTGTTTTCCCTGATTGTCTTCATAGTGAAATTATTGTGTTAAAGATGATTTTCTTTAATAGTTTCAGTAGAGACGGATAGAAAATGTGAGGAAAGAGCAGAATGACATGTACTTCAGGTCTGGCCAGCTTGCAGTCAAACGAGGAGCATTTAATACCATGTAGTATGCTCCCAAACCACTCGGCCATTAGTTTGCCCAAAATGTTGCTTTGTTATTATTTTTAAATGTATATTTTTGTTAGGATTCACACGTATGACACCACATCACATATTACAACTGCACAACATGTAAACAAAATCACATAGACCATGTGGGGCTTATGTATAGGAGTTTGGTAATCTGTTTGGTGGCGGGCAGATAATACTGAATGCACATGTACTGTAGTCCCTTTAACTTCAATTAAGTATGACATATTTAGCCTTTCACCTTGTAGTTTACCTTGTGTTATTCCAAGTTGAGAACACAGAAGAAAAAGCAGATTATAAGAGTCGGGCCAACTATGTTTGGCCTGACATTCTTCTTGTTATTCTCAGCTTTCCTACACTGCTGCTTTGCAGTTGTCATTTTGGCATTACTTCCAGTACTAGGTGTCTTGATGTAGGAAAATGTTTTCACTCCTTCCAAACTGTTGTTTGATCCTTGAAACAGAAGTACATTTTACGTGTTACTTTGAGTCTGATTAGGGTTGCCAAATATGAACGTCACCACGGTTGGCTCCTCTCATGTGTTCATGCAGCATCTGGAGTCAGTAGAATATGTCATAATGTGTTAAAAGGACGATATGATGTTTCACATGGTTAAATAGGTCCAAAGCAGTGCATACTTCCTAATACTTTATTGCATTAGCAGGACTGAATGTAATTGTCTAATAGATGTAAAGTGCACCATTGTAGGGAGAAATGAGAGGGGAGGATTAGATCAATGGAAGTGAGAGCAGGGTAATGGTGACGTGGTTCTTGTCATTTCCAGTGTCCCCTCTCGGGGGTCTTGCCACCAGCACATCAGTGTTTGGACAAGCTGAAAGACAGGAGTAGATGTGACAACCCTTTCCTGCTGTGCCAAGCATTTTTCACTCCACAGTGGGTCAACCAAAGTTATCCTCTTCTAATAATTGTCTCGATGGAGCCGTGTTGTGTTCTCAATAATAATAATAATAACAGCTTTATTTCTATAGCGCTTTTCAAAAACAAGTTACAAAGCGCTTTACATACATTTAAAATACAATATGCAACAGTATAAAATAAAATGATAAAATACAACAAAAATAAAACAAACAATAGCCCTTAAAAAAAAAACTGAACAAACAAGCCATTTATTGTCTTCTTTCGATAGCTGTTTTGTAACGGGCTTGCATATGTTTGCTTTGTTTTGCATTCTTTTGGATGTGGTTGACAGGATATTTGTAGAAAAAGCAACCAAACACCTTACAGTATATAGCAGAGTATATCAGCACTATGAACTGTGGTCCTAAATACCTCTGATAACAGCGTAGACAAAATATTATCAATATCAGGATTTGTAAGTTTCTTATTTTAGTTATGGATTAATATATTATTAATTTATCGTCAGGATGAATAAATTAGTGTATTAATTGTCAAATAAGTAGTAATTGCCCATCTCCATTTTACAGAACCCGAACTGAATTGCTTGTTTTGTCTAATCAACAGTCTAAAATCCAAAGATATTCAATTTACAATGAGATAAAAGAAGCAAATCCTCCTATTTAAGCAGCTCAAAACTGCAAATGTGTGTTTTTGCCTGAATAAGGCCTTCACAATTGGTTGGAGGTCAGAATGGTTGAACATTAATCTGTAATTATGTGATTAATTGAGTAACAAATCTACTCGATTACTTTGCTAATTGTGTATTTGTATGGATTATTCCAGCATGACCATTTTGGATTGCATGTTACTGTTTGTCATTTTGTTCATTTACTGAATCTTTGTGGTATGGCTTTATTTATTTTTTTAACATGTTCATGTGATAGATTTTCATTTTTAGTAGTGTCAAATGCAGTGTTCCCATCATGTCTCCATTCAGTGTTTATACCTCCCTGAATAACGGTGACCGTCAGAAATGTTTGGATTGACTTCAGTGATTCACTTTCTTTTCTGAAGAGTAGACGTTGCATGACAGTAGCTTTATGCTGTTGTGTCATTTGGCTCGCAGCATTTTTAAAATAAGCACTGCTGACTGATTACTGTTCTGTTTTAGCCACATAAAATAGGTGGCTTTCATTATTAGCCGTAACATTTAAACCGTTGTGATTAATATAACCCTATTAGTTCACTGATGAGGGGTTTTGTATGGCGAGGGATTATTTTGAATAAGACTAATATAAATGTCTTGACACCATTACTCCCCCTGACACTCACCATTTTACCTCTGTCTTTTCTCTCCTCGTCTCCAGCTTCAGGCCTGTAAGGGAAGTGGCCCGGCTCTGCCATCCTCCCCCTCTAGCATCCCACTGTGCTGCACCACAACCATGTCCTTTCCCCGCTGTGCCCAACCCATGGAGAGTGCACGTCCACCCAGATAGGATGCCTGTCTCACTCTCCACCCAGCATCCCCTCCTGCCCATCACCACCTCCTCCTTCTCCTTGTGTAAACCTACTCTTGCCAACAGTTCCTTGCGGCCCCCCAGGCTCCACCCTGCCCCGCTACAACATGGTGGATGAGGTAACCACCATGAAGGATGACGTCATCAACGCCAACACGCTGGCTTGGCTGGTCTGCTCGGGCGTGTCCATCCTGGCCAACACTTGGAGCATCCTTAGCGTCAGCGCCAAGCAGAAAAAGTGGAAGCCGCTGGAGTTTCTCATCTGCACCCTGGCGGGCACACACATCCTCAACATGGCCATCCCCATCACCATGTACTGTGTCATAACACTGCGCCGTCAGCACTCCAACTATGAGTGGAATGAGGGCCTCTGCAAGGTGTTTGTCTCTACCTTCTACACTCTCACACTGGTCACCTGCTTCTCCGTCACCTCACTCTCCTATCACCGCATGTGGATGGTACGCTGGCCTGTAAACTACAGGTAAGACTTCAGATTTTGTTGTTACAAAATTTTTCTCAACATGATATTTTTTTTATTATGGTCCTAATTACAGTGGTGTGATTTTTAAAGGGTCATTCCCGCCATATTAAAAATGTACATCTAGCCTTGTATTACATTTATAGGTTTTCACATTTCTGCTTCTGAGATTTCTGCTTTCCGCTCAGGATAGAAAAGGTGAATGTAATTTTGTTTGTGGTGCTCATCGTATTAAAAAAAATGGCATTTAGAGAAATTCTGCAGTAAAATTTCTGTCTTCACTGTGAAGACATATTATTGGAAATACTTTCTACAGATGAAATGATCTCTATGAAAACTGTTGACAGTCTGCTCTGTGGATTATCTCCAGATACCAATAGAGGAAAAGTGAGAAAATTTGTTTTATTTATAATTAAAGTGGAACAAACCTTTTAAGATGTGTACACATACCATGACACACAAGCAATACTTGAGGGAAAAGATTTGCTGAAAATGAAACACCTTCTTTTATTTAGATCTGTCATAGTACTTTCTGTTTTTAATAAACATTAAAACATCCAATTAAAAAATATTTTGCAATACATTTTGTAAAAAGGTGCTTTAAATGCCAGCTTTGTGCAAATACACACAACAGCTGCCAAAGGCACCTTGAAAGATACGATTCTGGCATTTAAGCTGCAAATTTTGTACCTCTTGCTGCATTTCTGAACAGATTCTTCTAATCAGATGGGGCATGTTGAGAATTGTGTCACTTCTCAGCCTGTTTACTTGAGTTTTTTTTTTTTAACTCAACCTATCTGCTAGTTACAGTTATTTGGGGTAACACCATGTAAAACCCTCTAGACGGAGCATCTGCCGACTCCAGCTTCTACCTTCCTTTGGCTTCTCACGACATGCGAGATCACAAAGTAACACTGAATAATAAAGACCAGATTCAACTCACATTAACTGAACTAACACCGTTTGGTCTTGTTAGACTCCCGATACGTCACGATTACGTTCACACGTAATCAGATGTCCTAAGCAACATTGCCGCTTCCTCAGATTTGGATGCAGAATCTGTGTTGAGAGACGTGGAAGCAGTCTTTATTTTGCTCTAAAAATATCATGATATCACGATAAAGATGGTCAAACAGCAGAACATATTGACCACACACAATGATCACTGAATGTTTGTCACTTGTGCAGCTTTAAAACGTCTCGCATTGAAATACACCTCAGAGGGTCTCAGCTTTGGTGCAATCCAGCTGTTATTCATGGCTATGCAGATCTCCATTTTCTGGCTATCAGGCGCAGAGCAATCATTTGCAGTTGACTGCATTTCTAGAGCAAATACTGTGGCAAATACAGCCAGACCACATGAAATCAGTATTCCTATCTGCAGCTTAGAAACAAGTTACGGTGCACGGAAATGTAACTGGAGTTTTGGTGCATGTGGTGACCATTAGTCTATTGTTGCTTCACTCTTCGTCCCCTGCTAGAATAAAAAGAGTGATTCTTCCAGGGGCATCAGGCCTGCAGGTGATCAGCCGGCATTCAGGCAATTTTGCAGATAGGCACACGTTCAAATAAGATATGCAAATTTCCTTTTAAATCTAGGCCCAATCATTCTATCTATTTTGCTTGGGCAGCTGCCGCTATTGGCTGATGCACACACAGCGATAGCAGGCTTCCCACAAATGCTTTTATCTCCCTCATCTGTTCCCTCATCTGACAATATACTCTCGTCTCCTGTCTGAAAACATTAGCTTTCCCCTCAGCAGCTCGTCTTCTTGTTTTCACGTCACTTTTAAAAATGATATGTAGGAGTGATAGCTCAGGTGTAATTGCTGTTCATCTTTCATTTAAATCGGCTCACGTTTGCCCTGCTGAGCTAGCATGGCTGCCTTGTCTCTGACATTATCATACACTGAAGGCCTGAATTATGAATTCCAACCTTGTACTTCAGCAGCTGTTCTCCTCACTATCTCTTAGGAGGGTTTTTTTTTCTCCCTCGCGCTGCTCTCTCTCTGGTAATAGATTCATGCAGCTTAGTGACGTAACCTCACCATGTACCCGAGGCACATTCAGGAAAGGCTAGCATTATTACTCACTGTGACAACAAGACCTACTTGTCTTTGCACAAAGCCACAGTGCGAAGATAGAGGCTACTGCTGCCCACTCTGTACCACCCATACTGTGTCAGTATATGTAAACTAATGCTGTACAAATATTTTCAAAGACGGTTCTTGCCTGATTTTGTTTGTAAAGGCAGACACTCTGTATCAAGCCAGTGCTCCTCCAGAGGATTTTCACGAAAGGAAGATGAGGAAAGACAACATGTGCTCTGGTTGTCTTGGGGGAGGCAGATTGGGTTTCCTGCCAAAATGGCTTCAAGACAACTGACACTTAGCAGAGCTTTCTTTTGCAACACAAGTGAAGGAGGAGAGACGTGTTCAATGTGCCATTCTGTGTGATTGTCCCTAGTTATGTCCATCGAGGCCAATTTATATACTCCGGTGACATTCAAATTAAAACACATGATAGGTCATGTATTAGTGTGTATCTACATATTCTAAAAGCTGAAAAGCATTGGGTCTTTTTGTAGGATTTGTTGCTGATGCCTTGAACCGGTCAGCACTACTTTACATGCAAATGTTTTGGTGGGATGGTACAGCCTCTTGTCAAGTTGTTGAAATGAGAACACCAGTCACTGCTTGCCATATTTTTAGATGTACATGTGCTGTTGCTGCAAACCTTGAAAAGTGCCACACCGCCAGAGGACAGAAACACATTCAGCAAATTGCTCGACTGTAACAATTACTCGGAGGTGAGAAGAAATAGAAATACCTTCGTGCTGAAATAGACCTAGATGACAAATAGACCGAGGGACGTGAAAAGCAATCTTTTGCCATGAGCAAAGAATCAATTTTTTTCCACATTCATCTCCCGTTATCTAAGTGATGACTATGTGGGATAGTGCTTTTTTTTTTTTTTTTTTTTAAGATTATATGTCCCAGGTATAGATATGCCATTTTGTGGCATTTGTGCTGTAGCTGAGGTACAGTCTAGTTTTACAAATGTTTTTCCTGCTAACATATTTCCTTATCATTAATTAAGGAACTCTGTCAGCTCTTCCTATAATTGCTAGTTTTGAATAATTTTATGCAACTCACTTAAAATGCACAAACAGGTGAGCAATGTGAGTTGGTGTGCCTCATTTTACTGTAATGTAGTACAGTGCATTAAAGACCACTTTCACCATCTCCTTAATTTGTATCTTTTGAGAGGTTCTGCTTGTTGAAAACTGTCAGTTTTGAAGTTTCCTCCTGATATTGGTGATCCAAGCCCCATTTGTTTTAAAGGAGCAGTCTGTAGGATTTAGTGGCACCCGGCGGTGAGGTTTTTAGAGTCCAGTTGAACACCCCTCGGCTCACCCTCTCCTTTCAAGCGTGTAAGAGGAGCTAAGTTACGGCCGCGAAACTCACAAAAGACACAAAAGATCCTTTGCAAAGTCAGTGTTTAGTTTGTCCCTTCTGGGCTACTGTAGAAACATGCAGTCACCGTGGAAGAGAACCTGCTCCATATGACTGGCTCATCCTAAGGTAATGAACCACAATGATTTTTAGTCTCCTGTGTTTATACACTACTGTATACTTAAGTATTAATATTGTACTCCATTTCTGACAATAGATCACCCTAATTACTACAAACTGAACCTTAAAATTGCTGGCAGAATTGTTGTGATTCCTCAGATGAGAGAATTCAAGTTCCACAAGTTTTAAATTCTTATGAGCTGCAGGATTTAAACAGTCGTTCCCTTCAAGGTCTGACAGCGGTTCAACTGACTTCATGCAAAAATCTGTGGTTCTGCTTCCAGGTTGAGTAACACCAAAAAGCAGGCAGTCCACACAGTGATGGGCATCTGGATGGTCTCCTTTATACTATCCACACTTCCAGCAGTGGGGTGGCATGACACCACCGATCGGTTCTACACCTCTGACTGCCGATTCATTGTGACAGAGATCGGACTGGGCTTCGGTGTGTGCTTTCTGCTGCTGATCGGCGGCAGTGTGGCCATGGGTGTAATCTGCATCGGGATCGCTCTCTTCCAGACCTTCTCAATTCAGGCAGGCCACAAAGCTGACAAGAACAAGTTCAATGTCCCCACGATAGTGGTAGAGGATGCTCAGGGGAAGCGCAGATCATCCATCGATGGATCAGAGCCTCTGAAGACATCCCTGCAGATCACCTACCTGATCAGTGGTATCGTCTTCATCTACGACTTCCTGACTGGCTTCCCCATACTGGTGAGTTCACTGTCTAAACATGATTGCAGTTAATGATGGAGTTGGTCCGAAAAAAAACCCCGAAATGGTCCAAAGGTTTGTCTGATAAGTCAAAAATATTTAAATTTGGATAATAGAGTGTTACCCTGGGCCAAAATGTGCTTTACATGCAACACTTGTACGTCTGGATCAGTTGCGCATAAGATTGAGGGTTTCAGGTATTTTTTGTTTTCTAAAATGTGTACCTCATGTCTTATGACATGGGATTCACAGAGCTAAACATCTCTTCACCTAAAAGATTAATCTGTCAAAACCCCAAAAGGTTTAACGGCAATTTCTGCCAGTTTGGAGGTATTTCACTGTAGCTCTTGTAACCATACCATGATGTTGTATTATTTACATGAACTTAAGGCTGTAAGTAGGTCAGGCTAAATGGCCATGCGTTGTGTGAGTCATTACATACATAGTCTGTATGTATTGTATCGTGTGCGACTTTCATTGGAGGGAAAAGATGCTGATTAAATTCTGGTTAAAATGAAGGAAAAATATTAGTAGCACTGATAATAATATTAAAAACAAAGATGTGTTGGCCAATGAAATGAAAAACTGGTAAGCACTGTAATCATCTACCATCTTAACAGAGTGTATCTTCCTTCTACCACCTTTGGGATGCTGATCCTTCAAGTGTCTCATCAGTGAGTGAAGAAGCGAGCTGTGTTTCACTGTGTCGCCATTTGGTTTGCAAATTCCACCCTCAGGTTCTCATTTATTTTTTTAACAAGTTAATTCACTGGTTTTCTGTGCAGACTTGAGAGCCTGCAGAAAGCTCAGGGCTTGTTGTTTGTGATGCAGCCAATCCAGCCCGCCTGTCTTATTAAAAGCAAGTCACCTCGGTAGAGCTTCCCCCATAAGGCAAATGAGCTCGGACAGTTTTAGTTTTTGTGATAGCAAGTAACCTCTGCTCATGTTCAGGCCACCTGGATTACAGTAGAGGTAGATGTTTTGTTGAATAAGATCTGACATGAATATGATATCATATTTTCTCAGGGTCAGTTTCCATATAATGCAATGCCTCGTACTTGACTCATCTTTAAGAATTTTTATATTCAACACGTCTTTTTTAAATTAAGTGTTACACCTGAGGCAAGCAAAACACAAACCTATGCTCAAAGCACCGCTGTCTGCACAAACCTTTAAAAACAGAATCCAAAGTACAGAGCAAGTCAGCTAGTTCTTTGGGGCATAATAATAAGATAAGTATACTTTAATGTTGTTATATAAGTAGTTGTTAGTGTGTGGTGATTTTTGGGAAAACTTGAGGATGAAATAGGAACCATGTGATATTTTAGGTAGCTTCTACATTCAAAATCCTAATAAATATCCAGGTCCTTTTAGCAATCTCATCGAATCCTCATTGTTTTTCCTCTCCAATGACTTTTTTTCTGAGGACACTAACACCTGCAGGTCTTGGCTTTTAAAGTGTTCTTAAATGAGGCTTTGGAGTCATGCAGCCAGTTTCCTGTTGGATTATCCAAATCTAACAACATTTTCCAGTTTCTTCTCACCACAAGCTGAAAAATAACAATCATTATCTTTCTTATTCAAACAAAACATGGTCCCTCCTTTAATCGGCTCACGGTTTACCTGCAGTTGGCAGCTTTTTTGTCTATTAGACTTTTCTTTATTACACTAATGTTATCATCCTCAAAAGGGACTTCTTTTAGAGTGAGTGTTGCATGTCACTGCCCTTATTTCCTGTCTGCCTCTTTACAATTGATTGTCCAACAAAGGCAAAAATTACCTTCTTTAAAAAAAGAAGCTATTTTTTTTCTCACGGCAAAATACAGTTTTTTCCCCCAGATTAGCTTTCTTTAGAAATGAGATGAAAGCACATCATAGTTTGTACAAAAATTGAATGTGAAAAAAAGGTATAGAGACTTAATGGACTCCAGTATTCAATCCTGGTTGTTTCGAGCAATTACTCACCACTGATGAGCTCACGGCTCTTTAGGCACAAACACCTGCTGTTTGTTATTCAAATCAGGCACTGGGAAATTCTTTTTATGAATTAGAGAACTTTTAGAATAAGGTGAAACATGAATATGAGAAATGTAATTTCCTTGCAACGATTCTTTTGTAACGCCTGTCATGTTTGGTGTGTGTCATATATCACTTGTTAGGTTTAACAACACGCCTCTGAACTGAGATGAACTGAACTGAGTTTAGGATCAGAGTTGAACTGCATTTTTGTTGCTTCATAAGCTGAAGGTTGATGAAAGGTTTTTTGAAAGGACACTTACAACAAAATCCTATTTTATTTCTTTATGTGCGTACAGCACTGATGAAAGATCGTATTTCATATGCTGTGACAGCAACAACAAAGGCTAGCCGTCTCTATGACCTGTTGCAATGAGCTATTTAAATGCATGGAAAGCTGCTACACACACAAATGAACATGTATATTTGTTTTGAACTGTTTGGTGCTGCACAGAATAATACTGACCAATGGAGGATCAAGGCAGAATCAAATCATCATTGTTAAAAAACAACAACAACAACAACAACAACCATGATGCTAAAAACAAAACAATATGTTCATAAACCCATATGACAGAATTGTACAGAGACGGATAAAAGAGTATGCTTACAAGGTGTGATCAAAAAGTGAAGAGACTGGGCCTATAATAACAAACAGCAGTACCTGCTTTCAATCTGACTGTCATCCCCTTCAAAGTAGTCCCTTTATAGATAGATAGATAGATAGATAGTTACTTTATTAATCCCACAAGGGGAATTTTTTTTCACTACAGCAGCATTATAGGTACAGGAAAGCAATAAAACAACAGTAAAATATTAAATATAAAAATGCCGTGAAGCAATAGTCCCAGTGCTCCTGCCACACACCCCGAAGAGTCCCGTTCTCTAACCACGTCAAAAACCAACTGTGATTCCTGCTGGATCTCCTCCACAGTGACCTATCACCAGTTCCCTGAGTTTAACACAAAATTTGATTTGATTTGGGGGTGGGAATACCAATACTGATACCGCTTATAGATATCTGCCGATGCCTTTTGATATTCTTATCGACACTACTAAGAATAACGACATAACATAAACGTGACAAGATTCAATGATTTTTTTTTTTTCTCATTACCTTTTTGGCTGAAATAATTGACATTGCTTCTCGAGTTTCCTGTTTATAGCGTATTCATTCAATGATACTGCTTATTGATCCAGTAGTCTAATGACACTAATTGGTTCTTCTTTTTTTAAGAGAAAACATGTACTCTAGATAAATTAATTTTCTTTTGTAGCAAACTGCAACAGCATTATTTTAAACAGGACTTTTTCTTTGACAGTGGTACTACTGTGCAGTAGTTTGCCTGCAGCCACCGCATCACTAATAATCCGCCCCTGCTCTGAGTGATCTGAAACGGAAACCGAGTTTCTAAACGACAGTTCAGATCACGCGCTGACCGTTTCAGATTGAATTTCTGAACGCAGCCATAACTACCAGCTGGTTCATGGTTACTTTGAATTATTAACCCACGTTCTTATAATTTAGTTGACTCTGTATGTGACGGCGAGCTGCTTTCATACTGGAGCAACAACACATGAACTTTGCGCTTGTCGGAAACTTTGCAGTCCCCCCCTGTAAAGTAAGTGACGCATTTTCTGGACGTTTTCACAGATCGATCGTGTGTCAGCACAAAGACGTTCGGCAACAAACATTGTCAGTGTGGACTGTAGTGAAGAATAACCACACTTTTTCTGTCAGAAAAGGCTGGTCTCTGTGTGCGAGTTCAAATAGGGTCGTATTTACCGAGTACGTGAGAAGAGTCCATATGAACGGTCCCCTCGTGGGATTCACCACTTCGGAACTCAACATTTTCTATAAGCCCTGAGTTCATGAGTTCTGAAGTGTTTGCTGACATCGATGGAAATGGCAGAGAGCCATGCAAGCTCATTTTTCATTGGATGTGAAGCTAATATATTGTAATTTTACTCATGAAGACTTTGTCTTTGTAACTTGGATAACAGCCTACGTCTGAGGAAAATGGTGATCTTCCCAACGGCCTCATCTTTTCCCTCTGCGTTACGGTATCGCCCTGTTAGCTTTACAAATTGTTGGCCTCCGTGGCTTCTAGACGCCGTCCATGTTGCCGCGGCCTTACAACGGTGTTTTTACCACTTCACCACTTGAACGCCAAGCGTACGGTGGGAAACACCGCTATGTTTATGTGATGAAGCTGTCAAGGTTGAAACTCGACAGCTTCATCATGTCTCTTAATCACGTTGCCATATGGCTCAAGTTCAAGGTGCGACCAGAGAAGGTGACACCTGAGAAAATGAGTTTGAGTTAATCATCTGATCAGTGTCTGATGTATTAGAGATGAAGATTAGACACTGAACCTGTCAACTCTTAGTGATCAGATAATGCAGTCTGCTGCTGTCACTGAGATAAATAACCTACAGTAGCTCTAATGCACATTACACATTTATGCTTTGAATATCACATGCTTTAAAACAGTACAAGGGCTGAAATGACAAATCAATTAATCTGTCAAGTAATATAGAACAAATGTGCCAATTATTTTAATAATCATTTAATTTTAGCTTGTATAATTCTACTTTATTACATTGTAGTTTCTAAAATTTATAAATTAGTGATTTTCTTTCTTTTATATAACTGTCAAATATTTTGTGATATTGTGGAATATTGTGACATTGTGTAAACTAAATCATGAATTATTAGTGATAGAAAAAATTATTGTTATTAGTTGCAGCTCTCCTTGAAGTGATGACACTTGCAAACGGTGGCCATTGTATTTGTACAGTGCATACTGGATGTCACAACTTTATATAGGCTGCTTGTAGGATTAATTAATGCCTGTGCTTGGAAAAAAAAATCATATACAGAATATGATCTGACAAATAATTAAGTTGTATGACTTGTAAGTTATTTATTCCCTGAAATACGGTGGCAGGAATTGGTAGTTCCACCATGTTTTGGCCATAATATTATAATATTGTACTGAACTTTGCTATGATGCAGTTTGGACTGTAAACTGCTAAAAGGGCACTTTCAAATGGTGTGTGAGAGTTGGTACATTCACTTGTTTATTTTGAGAGCAGGAACGAGGTGATACCCATTTAATGACCTAACTGATGTATCTGCTCTCACGCACTTCGCTCATTTAACCCCGTAAATTGTACGATTTAATGATCCCGTAAAAGAAGCCTAATGTCCTCTGTTGCATGTTTATGACAAATTTTCACTGTCACTTTTATAGAAAACAGCCTGGAAAGCAATGCTTCCATAAACATTTAAGCTCTGTCTTAGTGCACTTGTCAGTATATTAACCGAGTTCCAGTCTGAATAAATAGCGGCTTAGTTGCATAACTTACTGACTGTCCACCCGGTGTTATGTTATTATCAGTCCTCTCGGTATCTCTGAAGGGACTTTAATGAGACTCCTTAATATGATGAGACGTCACCGTACTATATAACAGATGGTTATGTTTGCTTCTAACACATCGATGATCCTGCACAGGTGGTGAGCTTCGCTAGTCTGACGTTTGACCGCTCCTACAACTGGATGGTGTTGTGTGTGCTCTGGTGCTCCATCGCCCAGTCCATCCTGCTGCCCATGTTCCTTTGGGCTTGCGACCGCTATCGGGCCGACATCCGCATGGTGTGGGAGAAGTGTGTCGCCATCATGTCCAATGACGACATGGATGAGGGTAAGCTGAAGTCAGACATCTTCCTCCTGTCCTGCCTCTTTTTCCCTCTTCCTCACCCAATGATGTGAAAATGGATAATGATTCCTATTTTCAAAGACAGCTCAGTGTGGTTTAATTAAAGAACCACGTGTAGAGTTCCTCCTGTTTAATGCTCTGTGAGGACACACCCGCACCGAACTGTCCAAGGGGTTCCCACGACAATTTGGTAGTTGCTCACAATGTTAAAAATTAATCAACCTCTTAAAGATTAAACTGCAGATCATTAATTTATAACACCCCCCTCCCCCCTGTGACAGTTAAAGATTAATCGGAGAGTTGCTTTTCTTTGGCCATACGGACTACAGTAAATAAAATGTGATTGATCAACCTGAAGAGTTTTGTTTCTTAGAGCAGGGAATAGTTGTACTGGCGAAACAGAGGGAAGCAGCTCTGCAGGAAGGGAACAGAGGTTTGTATTCAGCTAAAACACATCTAGTTTATGGCCTAGTCTCATAAAGATGCCCACTTCTGGTCCTTAAGGTACAGTATGATGTGATCCCTGCAATTTCTCAAAATTGTATATGTTTACATCCATTATGAAATTATTAACTACAATCCAGTGGGCACGATGAAAGCTATTAAAAAGTCAAACTTCTATATAAGCCAGTTACCATCAAAGGGCAATATGAACTCCTTTCTACCCTGAGCAACCTTTAAGCCAGGGATCAAAAATATTATCAACAACAAAATAAAAGTAATTATAAATCTAACATCACTCAGAGGGACATTTTTAACATTGTTATTACATAAAGTTATTACAGCGTTTGGGCTGTTTGTGCATTTTTTTTTTAACTTTAGAAAATATGTATAATTTAATTTCCATGACATTATTACTTGTTGTGTTCTGAAATTATCAGTCAAATGTTATCATGTGACCTTTGTTGTCAGGAGATGAAACTGTGACAAGTGTCTGTGTAATTTAACTTTCTTTACTAAAATATATCTTCTGTGTTTTTGTACATGTTGTGCACTTTCTAAAATGCTTTGCTTTACCCTGCTATGAGATTGATGTCAGAAAAAAAAAAAAATATCGCTGGACAAATGACATATTTGCCTTGCAGCACTTCTGTCTTTTTCACTCTAATGCATTTAAACTAGGTGGTCTTCCTCTAGAACGCCCCAGTGTGAGAGGACGATGAAATAAATGGTTTCCCATTTATTTGTTACAATTCAGAGTGAAAGTGGAACATTTGCTGTAAAGCTGAAAAGCACTTTCATGTCATTATGATGGTCATATTTCCCTCGAGTCACAAAAGGATACACCAAGTTTTCATTCTGAATACAAAACTAAAATACATATAAATATACAGATTTGATCTATATTTGATCTATTTATTTGTATTTATTTTGTTTGTTTTAATTTATTTTTATTTTTTTGTTTAATGTGGGCTCCCACTTCCTGGTCAGATTAGGGAAGGCGTAAATAAACGGCACTCAGTAAATATCTGACTGATGGATAAAAGAAAAGGAAAGTGGTCCAAGACACAAGTCTTCCATCACAGAAATCTAGATGTATCTGTAGGGGGCTGAAAATGAAACATCCCACTGAGGAATCACAGACACTTCAGCAAATTCTGGTCCCAAAATTAGGTCACTTGATAATCATAGAAAGGCTCGTGGACTGGGTCCATTATCTCTGCAGTTCACGCAAACTGATGACAGTATGAACCATCTGTCTTGATTTTTTTTTATTTTTCTTTATTATTGGCACTGTTTAAACTCCAACCGATCTGAACCCCTCCTCTCCTGTTTCTAACCCCCCCGAACCTTTTGATCCTCTTCTCTTTTGACACCCTCCCTTATAACTGCTCATTGTCCAGCAGGAGCCATAAAACAACACAAGGCAGTTCATATTCTGTGTGATAATTAACACTGCCAGTTCTCTGCTTTTTTTCCAGAGGGCTTGCCATGTATAACTCATCACAGTTGTATGTATAAGGATTGTTTCCTGTTTTTCCGAAGCTACTGACTTGCATGCTAAGCTGCCTGTGCAAATAGCTACTTTCATCGTTCATCCTTTAGGCCAACATTTTCCTCAAGATCAACATTTTACACCCATCTCCAATTGATCTGTAATGAACATAAATGCAGTAATTGGGAAAGTATACTTGGTTAGATGGGGATTTACACACTAAGCATACTTGACATTGAGTGTATTATATTATATTATATTGTTGTTCAGAATGTTAGGCTTCAAAGATTACAACTATTTGGCATAGTTTCTAAATTCAGAAATAATCTCAGGCTTTTTCATCCCCTCACTAAACTTTTAAATACAATTTCTGGTCATTAATGTTGCAATTTAAATTTTTTTTTTATTTTTTTTAATAGAAACCTCATATTCCTGAGCAGACCTGTAGGAAAAGTCAACAAATCAGAGAACAATTGACCTTGTCTCTCTTATCTATTCGTCTGTCTGTCTGTCTTGTGTATTGAGTCCGTTGTTCTCTAATCCTGACGCTCGTACTTTTCTGCACTTTGCAGAAAACAGCCAAGATGGAGGAATTCATGCCGACTTAATATATGACAGACCATATGACTATAGCTCGGCGCCTGAAATCGTGACGGTAGACCGTAATGCCAAGTATGAGTTCTCAACCTTAGAAAGGGGGGTTCTGCAAGGGTATCCATTGAGGGAACAACAGGAAGATAAAATGCAGTATTTGCAGGTATATTTTTTTTATTGATTTTCTTCATTTCTTTTACTTGATCCGTTTTTAAATGACACTTCATTGCTAATGTGCATGGTTAAATGGCATTTTGGCCTAATCAGCATCCTGCTTGAGTTTTCTGTCGGACATTATGTGATTCTATATCTCCCAGATATGCGACCGATTTTTTTGTCTTTTTTAAGTGAGTCAAAAATACTCTGGCTGACTAATGTTTGGTAAATATGACCATCAGCAGTCCCATCAACACATTAAACGTGCTTCATTTATCAAGTAGTGTGTCCCAGCCATGGACCTACAAGCACTTGACTCCATTTTATTTTGTATGAGGGTAAGAGTTGAGTAACCGACTTACCTTCTACATTTCAGGAATCCCTGAAGGCTTCAGGAAAGCACTTTAAAACATCTGCTCATGTTCTCCCCAAAAGCATTGTGTCCATTGGATCCAGCATCCATCCCAGTCAGACGCAGAACAGTGAAATGCTCATTTTCAGCCTGCATTAACAACAAAGCTTGTTCTAACATGCAGCCTTCTACGGAAACTCAATAAAACATTATTATCTGATTTGATCTTATTTCTGTCAACTACAAATTCCAGCCCAGTATGAGATATTAGATCAGCATTTTTAAGAATGATTGATTGAAGTAGAGACAATTATGAATTACTTGGGTTGGCCTGGAAGGCTGCGGTGAGGATATGTAACTTTAGAATCAGCTGATGCAACCCACTCAATATTAACTTTTACTGAGCATCTTTAACACTGTGTCATCTTTGTATCAAAAAATTTGACGGTGGCTTCGTTTTTTTCAGCACAGCCTGAAGCCCAAGCTGTTGCATGTACCGTTATTGAAATTGAATCATTTAATTTGGTACTGCACCCCAGATGTCCAGCATTATAATGGACATTTCAAAGACCAGTAGTCTCTATTTAATTTGACTTTTTAAGAAGTCGTGAAACAGAGATGTATGCAGTAGCTTTCACCTCGTTACACCAAATCATTCCTCCATCCATTGTTTATGTCGGACACTCCTTTTCTCATCACAGTTGATTCATTTTATTGTAAAGTCAGATCTAGCTGTGTTCTACCTTTCTATATGTGTGATTGAGAAACGAAAAAAGTACATTTTGAATTTCGGTGACCGGATGATTAAACTGCGATACAGTCACATTATTTCTGTTGCTCATGAAAGGGTTAAGGCCCAAGTAGACTATGAATCAACGAAACCCTTCAAATCATTGTGGAGTAGCACCTCCATTTGAAAATTGCTTTGGCACTTCTCAAGTGGTTTGATTGCAGAATAAAGCCTCTTTGGCTTTATAGCCTTGTTGTCTCTCTCTCTCTCTCTCTCTCTCTCTGTCTGTCTGTCTCTGTCTCACTCTGTCCGTCCGTCCGTCCGTCCGAGTCTGTCGTGCACCTTAAGTCATCCTATGCTTGTGCTGCCCTCTGCTGTTCAGCCCTCCCACCTAACTCATTTAACGCTACTGTATCGTCTGCTGTTTAATTCCTCTGCATTTACCAAAAGCCACCACAGGGGGGCAGGCTGATATCAATCTTGAGGCTCTTGACGTCACCTTGACAAACCCTCTCTCTCTTGCATAGTTGTCAGAACAGACTGCAATGTGAGTATAACATGTAGGGAACTCTCAACCTTTGCAGTTTTCATCAGATACTGGAGGTGATTACAGTTAAAATCGATTTAATGTACATTAAAAAAAAAAAACATTATATACTGCAGGATTAATAATGAAAAAAAAGAATATTAATATCTTGGACTAAGCAACTTACATGTGCTACATGTAGGATTTTACACAAACAAAACAGTTAAATCGGCGCACCAAAGAACAGACCGAATTTTTGCAATGAAGTAATATTTATTTAAAGCAGTTGATTTAGACGATTGCAGATCAGTGTTCTTACTAAAGTTCCTGTGTTCTATCACAGAGGCATTGACTGCCACATAACACTGAAGAATCCTACATGTAGTATGCTACTCCTATTCTTTATAGCTGACAGGTGAATTAAACTCTTAGTGATGTTATGTAACATTATACTTATTTGATGCATGTATGTCAACGTTATTGATAAACTGAGGAGTTTGGTCTGTGTCTTGCGACCAGGTGCCCCCTACAAGAAGATACTCCCACGACGAAACAGACATGTGGACCAGCGACCGGATCCCCTCATATCTGCACCGATGGGGCTCCACCGAGGACATGATAGTGAGTGCCCACTACAGCTCCACCTTGCTGCACCACGAGAGGCGCAGGAGCAGCCTGGTCTCCTACCACGAGGAGAGCCACCATCAGCATCACCCTCATCGCAAGCGGCGACGCTCTGAGGACAGCATGCACTCCCTCAGGCACCTGCCACGCGTGGTTTGCGGTGGGGAGCGCTACGAAGACGAACTGCGGTGTTTCAGCCGCGACGAAGTGATCAACTTTATAGATGAGACGCCTCTGCCGAGCCCCAGGAAGAGCCCGCGGCGCACGTCCACCATCTCGCTTATCCCCAACGTGTACGAACAGCACGCAGTCATCCTTCCTCACTTCCCGCTCACAGACTTTGATCGTGAGCCTCAAGCGCTCAGGCGGCTCTCGGAACATAAAAGGAGCAGTAGTCGGGGCCACTCGCCGGAGGGTTCCCCCAAACCGGACCGGCCTGCCGGAAAGAAGAGCCCCGGGGCTTGTGGCTCCGGCAAAGGCTGCCGGGAGCGCCCGCGAGATGGGAAACGTCAAGGGGAAGCGGGCTCACCTGGTCGCAGCCAGCAGACTCCGGGGCACTCCGGCTGCAAGCCCAGGACAGGCGGCGGTGCCGGGGCTGGTGGTGCAGCTGACTGGGGACACCAGAAGCACCTGAGCAAGGCTGAGAGCAAAGGAAGCACGAACAGTTTTGTAAGCACCCCCTCAGCATCATCCTCGGGATACATCACGTTTCACTCTGATTCTGTCGGCTCCACCACCTGAAGGCAAAGTTCCCCTTGTTATTATCGCGTTACTACCGAAGTTATCATCCTAATAAACACCACCAGACTATGGGTGGTTACGGGAACGTGACCTGCAGCAATATATCGGCCTTTTTAAGTGTGCCACAAATCGGATTTAATATATTCCTTCAAAACACATCTGTTATGCTAAATGGTCTTAAGGAGCTTTGGACATCATTTCTGAACGGGCCTGATGTTGATTTCGTATAGAGGCAGGTAAAGAGGTCGGGGGTCCTTTTATTCAGCTTTCACACCACAAAATATCCACTGAGGACACTTTTTTCCAGCACTGACACAAAGAACCTGTTTTTAAATGGTGAACATTCCTCCACCTCCTTTTTGTTGTTTGAGATTGTTTCTTAAGAAAAGCTCAGAGGATTGGACAAGGTAGTTGTCAGGGTGAAGCTGGGTTGGGTTTTTTTGTCCTTTCTTTTCCACTTAAAAACTTGAACTCAATTTCTATTTCATTTGGCCTGTAACAACTG
Source organism: Brachyistius frenatus (assembly GCF_029030835.1). Taxonomy (NCBI): domain Eukaryota; kingdom Metazoa; phylum Chordata; class Actinopteri; family Embiotocidae; genus Brachyistius; species Brachyistius frenatus. The sequence continues at coordinate 9,864,326 of NW_027210605.1, read as the reverse complement.
TGTTTTGTTGTATGGACACCAACTTTCCTGAATACTGCCCATGTACCATGAGTTTGACTTGAGGATATGGCACATTTTACATATTCATTTTATTCTGCTCATGATGTACAACTTTTCTATTAACATTATTCACAACACATGAAAAGCTTTTTTTTTTTTTGAGCACCCTATGTTGGAGTAAATTGAAAGTGGTAATCCCAAACTCTTAAATTGCCTACTAGTTTTACTGTGTGAGATATTGAGCTATAACGTGACGACCCCTAAATCCTTAATGAAAATGTGAAGTCATTTTTTTTAAAAAGAAGATCGACATGTTGTGTACATATGAAGGATATTGGATTTCTGATTTTGGTGTTTTTCTGTTTAACGAGACGTTTGCTTCGAACATTTCCTCCCAAGTCGTCTGTTTCCAATGTTTGTTTTAACTTTGGAGATTATCAGGCACAACTGTCGCTCACCACATTGCGTATACATCCAGATCATCAGACCAATACGCAAACGGTGCTTTATCCTCCTTAAATGAGCATGTCAACCTCACCTCACCCCTTATTTGTTTCAGTAAAGCATCAGTAAAGTTTGTTTTCTAAGTAGCCAGGTAAGAACGATGATGATGACAGTTGGTCCAAAAGTTTAATAATTCAGATGTAGCACACCTTAAACGCAGGTATCTTACCTAAAACCACTAAATTAAGAGCACAAGTTAGGAACATTATGAATAGAGTGGAAGTGGAGAATGATTGCAAATGAATTACTTTGACTAAATTACCTGTTTCAGAAAAACGCATTATATTATGTCATTCATAACACTCAAGAATAATGCACCTATTCTGGGAAGTTATTTCAGTTTGACTTTACGTTCTTCAACCCCTGATTAGGGGATAAGCCCCATGAAGTGAATCAAGTCCTCAGAGCCTCGAAGAGGGCTGCTGTAGCAAAATTGAGATTTAGATGTAGTTCTGTTAAAGAAATTTTGGGAGAGAATTTAATTATTTAACATTGTAACAAAACTATAGAAGGTCAAAGGCAAAAATAGTATTACTAAATTGACAAAAAACATCATCTTTTTAAAAAAGAAAAAAATTGTGAAAACCCTTCTAACAAAAAATAGCAGAACCAACTTTGACCTTTCAAGGACAGTAACTGCTGACGTGAATGTATTTGCACAAATTTGATGAACGTTTTCAAAGAAATTAGATTACAAGGACAACGTAATGAAAATATCCCCTTTGGTAGCCTTATTAGCTGTAAAACCTGTTTCTATTGCATCTATGAAATAACGTTATGTGTGTTTTGGCATCTATGTTTTTCCTTGCCACTGAAATGTTTAGTTTAATCCTCATGTATTAGAGGAACTCTCACTCACTGCAGCCCATTTCATTTGGACAAGTTAGCTGAAACGTATCTTTGGAGGCATAACGTCACATTTTCCCGTCAGACTCGGCAGGTCTGTTTTGCATTTTGTTGTTTACAATATCAAAGTATAATTTTGTAACATATTCAAAGATTTATGACTCAAATATGAATGATGTTAAATGTTATGATTTCCTTGTTCAGATGATGACTTTGTTAAAAAGATACGTCTGATTAAATTCACAAGATGATGCTTCCGAGTGTGTTTTTACAGTTTGTGTCACTGTTATATGTTTGTTGTGGAGCAGTAGTATGTATTCTTTTTGCTTTATGCAGATTTAAAAAAAACAACAACAACAACAAAACAACATTCCTCCGTTTGCCACTGAGGCCTCCTGAAACTGAAGTCCAGCAGGAGCAGGACCAAGGTTTGGTGCGATGCACAATGATATCTAATTGATCGGTCTTTGTTATTTTGCCAATATCCTTCTTTCAGTAGCTAGGATGACACTTTTACTGAAACATCGGAATATTAACTGGAACCATTTTAATGGAGCTACACGTTTTCCGTTTGCCCTCTTGATTTAATGCTGTGTGGGTTAATCGAAACGGAATTAAGTTTCGCGTAAAAGTACATTTTGTTACGTGAAACACTTCCCACTTTTCAAATCCCTCATATCCTTCACTTTCTTCAGACTATCCTGACAATTAGGCTCCTTCTATTTTTTGTTTTAGTATCTATAACAGAAAATTGACCACGTATTTCTACTATAGAACCCTGTTGCAGCTTTTGACCGACAAAACTAAAGGAAGTGTTGCCTTGCGACGCGGGTGTCTCCAATCGGCTGATTGCTCCCTGCGGACCCTGGTTGGTGCTTTGTGGAGATGTCTTGTTGCCAGAGTTGCCCGCAACAAAGTGCGTGGACACGGTTCTTTCTACGAGCTAAAAGGTAATTCCACGGTGTGCTGTAGGTCTAGCTGGAAGCAGCCTGGACCCAAAAGGCTGTTCCTATTGTGTATGTTTCACACTTCATTATGACCGTTTGGGTGAGTCACATACCGCATGTTTTAATTGCACGGGGGCATCCAGTGACAGCACTGTATGACCGTGCTGAACCTGGCCTAATAAGGACACATTTCGGGGCAGGGAACGCGCACTTCATCCGCGTCTGCTCTCTTAAGCGCGCCTGACTGGTCCCAGTCTAATGCTAATAAACTATTCTCTTCCGCAATTCGGTTTCTCAGCTCTCATGTGTGTCGCTATTATAGACGAGCAAACTTGGTGACTGAAACAATGTCGAGAAGAGTTCATAGAAATTCTTAGAAAAAGTTTAAGGGCATTCAGATTGGAAGTCACGCGGTATTTCCTTAAACACACTTTTATTGTGCCATGGGCCTCTGCTGGTCTCATTAAAAGAGCAGCTTTGGCTTTGTGGGGGAGATTGAGCGTCTTTCAGTCAGACTGTTTGCGGTGGCTGCCTAACGTTAACCCCGTTATCCAAGACCAGCTCTAATATCACGTTTGGACACATCGGCAGGATTTCAGCGTCACAATCAGAATATGAAACTACTTTACTGTCATTTGAAAATCATTGCACACGTGCAAGCTACAGAAGAGGTGAGAGAAACATGAACATCCCTTTATTTACATCGCTCTGCGCTAACGTCGCAAGACCATCGACTTTAAGATAATGACAGAAAAGAACACATGTACGGCAGTAAAACCAGCGGGGCCAGCCTAACGTGGCGCAGCCATAGGTGGTACGGCCTACCACTTTAATGTGGCAAATGCCGCGAGCAGACAGTTTGTACCAGTGGCAAAGGAGCAGCATGCCTCCAGGGATAGGTACATACCCCTGAAGGAGTTGGTATACCACCAGAAATCGGTGCATAGCACCTCAGAGAAGTGCCAAAATCGAAGTGCCATACCACTAGGAAACGGTATGTACCACTTTCCACGAAGTGACACCACCTACCAATTTGGGATATTGACCCAACTGGAGGATATAGCCTATCGTAGTCTATACTTGAGTTTAGTTTTTACTTTTGGAGCGAAGAAACGTAAACCAAGCGGCACTTTTACGTGTATCTCACAGGAGCCCCCGTTTTCCATGAGACAGCAGTGTCTTTTCAGTAGCCTGTGTACCATCTGAAAGAGCTGTGGGCGTTTCAGCAATTCTCCTCGCTGTAAGGTGCCACCCTTTCCAGTGCTCCCCACTAAAGAATGGAGGGACACTTTATGGCATCCCTGCCAAAGCAGCGGAAGAACAACTGTAGGGTACTTTTAAAAGAGCAGGTTGATGGACAGAACTGCTCTCCTTGAGCAACAGCCCAACAGTGTAGTGCAAGAAGTTGATTTAGGTTACACATTTTTCAATTCAATGACTTTGAAAGCTATTATCGGTACAAACAGCCTTTCTGCAGGATACTAATACTAAAATACAATCACTACTGCTGCTACTGCACTAATATTTAAAAGTCAGATAAGCTATAGTTTATCCTAAAAGTTACCCTGCTTGCTACAATTTTCATTTCATTTCTATTTGTAATTTAAAACTCGCGGAACTCACTGGTTAGTGAGTCTTTGGTTTAACTCATAAAGCGTCACTGAACGTTCAACCTGTTGTTATCTGACATGTACATGAAAGTTATTTATTGAATTGACATCAGTGACTACCGTACACTTTATAAACTGGGTCTGGAACTGAACTCCAATAACCAGCCTAAGGATCATTGGGGTGACTTAACTTTTCACACTATTTTGGTGTTCTGTGTGCGTAAAGGGTTGGAGCAGAATTTTTAACTTTTGTTTCGTAATTTTTCTTAATTCAAATCACCGTCTCCAAGTCCAGAAAACATCAATACCAAAGCTTGGTGTGTAATTACTAGCCCATGGCAGAAAAGTGTTTTGCTGTCCGACAAGCTTCTAATTTGCCCGCTACTGTCTCGGTACTTATGCGTGAAATGGAAGAATGGAAGAAATTACAAGCACCCTCTCCTGGATCCGTTTTTTTTTCTTCTGTCAACTCTACAAAATACTTTCCTAATTGTGCATAAATCGTATGCAGCCCGTTACCAAAGAAGATGAACTAAAACGTGCCACAATGAATTTATCAAATGTTTGACATAATTAGACAAATACGATTTAAAATGCTTGAATTCCACACAACAAAAAAATATGGTATACTACAATCATTCACGTTTTTAGTGTCTCTCTGTTATATGTCTATATAAGTCGATATTAGACTAATTTCCCATGTATCAACGTGTTAAACGAACCATTCCACGGAAGTGAAGTTAAATCTAGTCCCAGTTTAATAAACACGACAAAGGAAAACTTCGTATTCACTTTTATTAAGAAAATAGTGCATTTACAGTACAACCTATACAGAATAGCATATTATGGAAATCTATAGTGCAATTATAAACATTCAATCAATCTATGACTTCGGATATTTACAGCATTTCATCAGTTCTACCAAGGCCGCCACACACTGTGCTGACTGTTTACAACTTCATTCCTGTGACTGACAGAGTGAAACTTCTTGTGACTGGAACTTTTTTCATTCTGCGCAGGCGCCGCTAAAAGAAAGGCCTGTTGGGCTCCATGTGACTGGCATGCGTCTTCACTCGGTAGAAAATGAGATGTGTTTGCACTGTGGAGTCCTTTAGATGTGGCCGTTTTTCCCTCCTCGGGTGCAGCAGCCGATGGAAGAAGTTTCCGCGCGCCATCCTGCGTCTCAGCTTGGTCCCGGCCGCTGTCCATGGTGCTGGAGGCGTCCCCTTTTCTCCGAGAGCGGTAGAGTTTGTTGGAAAGCTGCGATAACATCCAGCGGTCGCTCCCGTTCAAGTTATCTGCCATCAACAAGTACTGGTTGACGTTTGCAAGACAACTGCGGAAGCCAGTTTGGTAATCAGACAACTCGGACGCAACGGCAGTGCCTGAAAGCAATGGAAGGACATCTCAGGTGAGCAACACAGAACTTGTAGTAAAATTGTGCCTAAAACGGCACTTGTCCATAAAATGATACTAAATTGGCCTCGTATTTGAATGTTTAATAGCTGCAAACATGAGGTTGTAACTCACAGCTCTGGATCTTTTGGAGGTTCCTCAGATGTTTGACAGTGAGCTCCAAGATGTCTGCCTTCTCCAGTTTGCGCTTTCGAATCTGAGAAAAGATATTACTTCATTTAGACATTTTCTCCAGATAATTTTCAGAATTACTGAGACACGAAGTACTGTAAAGAAGCCACGAACAATGAAATGTGCTGTAGCTACTTATAAAGTGGAAGCCTGCATACTTACACTGCTGCTGTAGTAACTCTCCAGCAGAGATTTTAACTGGTCCAAACACTGGTTTATGCGAGCTCTTCGCTTCTTTTCCATTAGTGGCTTGGACACCTGTAAAAAGCGCGTAAAATTGATATGGTTTTCAACGCACTTCTGCAATTTTGTGGTAATAATCATGTTCTCCCCTTGAATGAAGTTCTTCTTATACACACCTTGTTTCCAGTAATGGGTTTGGATTTTCCTGCGGAGTCTGATGTGGCCACCATTCTCTTAGTCCTTTTTGGGTCTCCTTGAAGTTAACCTCCCTCTCTGGCCCACGAGTGAAGGAGTTGATCCTGAGTGGATTTATATAGAGACGCCCACTTAACATCTCAATGCAAACGGTGCCGTCTGTCTCTTGCGCTCAAATGAGCAACACTGGCGTCATTTGACAGCCAAAACCAACCAAGGGCTTAGACTCACCTCAGAAAATCTTATGCTGTTTGTAAATGTTTTAAATTGCTGATTGTTTAGAGATATCTGTCCGCCCGGACAGATTTCAAACTCACGTTGGAATTCTTTATGAATTTGTTTCATAAGTTAATTTTTGTCCGCTAACAACAGCTTCTTATCAAATGCAGGTTGAACAGGCTGCAGAGAGATAATTAGACGAGGTTGCATGAAGCCTCGAGAAATATAACTATTGCAACACCTTTAGATCAGTATGTGTGTGTGTGTATATAAATATATATTCATAAATCTGTGCCATCTATGACACTGATATGATGGATTTAAACCATAAAAAAAATACACAGACCACATATCTAGTTCAGGAAACTACAATCTAATGCGTAATGGATACACGAAGAGCAGATACCTCAGAATCAACGTGTGGGGCAAACAAACCAAAGAGAAGCGTAAAAATAATAAACATAATCATAATGGTGCTGCTTGGTGTGCAGCGTGGCCACTATTGACTCCTGTATTCAGCCTTTTATATGTGAGTTTCACGCCGCCAGGTCGAAGGCAGCACCGTGATAATTCCCGTCGTGTCCCCACAACATTTCGATTTTCTGGTGGCCACTGAGAGTCAAACTTTTGCACCTGCAAAAACCTAATACATCAGCCATGTGTGACAGGCAAACAGTGCAGCAACACGTATATACACATCAAACACTAAACGCGTAAGAACGAAAAGCATAAGAGATCTGAAATACCTTTCGGACACTTTTACACTTTTAGGATTCTTTGGCTATTGTGCGTCATCAGTTTTTGTCTTCATACCAGGCTCAGAGAGGCACCGAGGAGAATCGCGGGCCGCCCCTTGTCCTTGGTCCCTCGCCTCCCGATTTTCCACACTGCTCCCTGAAAGGGGCTAAGGCTTGGGAAAGTCATCCCAGCTGAAACAATGTATTGACTAAAGGCTCACTGCAGTCCACTGCAGTGCATTTTGTGCTCACACACAGACAATCTGAAAATACTAAAATAGGGGTGAATTACGCGCTTACGTCCCCTTTTTAAGGGCTGTCATTATAACGTAAAGGTGCCCATGTATCTAATTAACTCTATAGGTGTATTTGAGATTGCTTGAGCATTTGAAGAAGTATAAATAAAGTTGGATTTAGTGTGTGCGTTTTGAAAGACATGCGACAGTGTTAAGAAAACTTTTCTTGCATTGCTCCAGTCTTCTTGCCTGATCCGGTCCACAATGCACGTGTTAAAATGACTGAGATCCCGGGTAAAGGAGGGGCATATTTGGATTCAGTCTAAGGAGAGCGTGCATCAAAAGAGACCAGTTTATAGTAGTGTGCCATTGATCTTTCCTTTTCGACGGGCATCAAAAGATTCCCTCCACTCCTAAAGTGAATCAACCTACTTTTCTCATCATCCTGTTTTGACCAGATTAAATAGTTTGACAATCTGCTGTTTCATGTGAACCCGTTTTTATTGAAGGCTTTAAATTTGCAGATCTTAAAACGGCAGGATGTTTAACTTTATTAAATAGCATGACCGGGATCTAAAATCAGTGTATTTCCATTGTTGAGACTTGAATTGATTGGCCCCGCAGAACTAAATCACAGTCAAAGTGCTGCACACTTAAATTGAAGCACGGGGTTGCCATGCTCGTGTCAGGGGACACTAATTGCGTAAATAGCGAAAAATTGCCGGCCACAGTTGTGGTGCAATATGCTGAAGCATTTAATCGGTATGAAATTCGGCCGAGATGCTCTGGTGTACGTGGGATTTCTGGTGTCCTTTGTCCTATCTGTGCGCCACATTTATCCGCGCTTTCACGCTTGGTTTTTAACACAAAACCGTGGAGGGCTGATTTCAGCGTGGAGTCGTAGCATCACAACAGTCGCCTGTCTTGTTATTCTGCGCCACAGAGAGGAGGTTTCACCGCTGATTACTCGGTATAATTTCAATTAGTGTTGGCTCTTCTCGTTATGGGATCAAAAGAATGAAGAACGGAGAATTTAAAAATCAAAGGACTGGTTGCTGCATACTGGTCTGCAGTGAAGGAATGCAGCCCGGCTTTAAAAGTGTTCCCCTCCAAACAACACCTGACTTCTTTCATAAGTCGTTATGCCATCATCTATCCATAAGAATAGCGCAGCGAGAAACTTGTGTCCCAAATGGACATAATAATGCAAGTGCCATTAAATGACAAGTTAAGTGTATGTTTATAAAAGGGATCGAGCGTTTGCCCCACTTTTACTTTTCAGCCCCAGGTCATTCATTAACCCAATCGGACCTTTGTCATGGATCCCCACCGCAGGGGGCCTGACAATGCTGCTGTAATAATTGGACTATTGGGGAACTTGTTAACAACAATTAGTGAAGCAATTATGCAATTACTGCAATAAACTATTTTCTTCCAAGAGGGAAAGTGAGGCATTTGCAAGCCAATGGTTAAGGCTTATGCCCAACAATATAATGGAGGCAGAAATGCGGAGCTTCGACCACTTCAGAGGGAAAAAAACGGTACTTTTGATTTACAAATAACCTTTTAACAAGAGGGACATTTTCAATAATCAAAGTTTACGTCACTAGCTTTAAAACAATACGATAACGTTGCATGCAGACATCACACGGCCTGTATTTAAATATTTAATAGGCCTAATTGAATAGGCTTTGTTGTTGTCTGCAGGTTATTCTATTTTGCAGAGCATATTAAAAAAGTGCGATACCATCTGTGTATTGTGAATCCACTTGTAGGCTATTCCATGTCTGCATGCCACTGCACAACGCTCTTAAAATATGCAAACACTGGCCCATAATTTGGCTCACTGCGAGCGGAGCAAATCGATGTGCCGCCTTCCATTCACACGGACCCGAGGCAGCACTGGTGTGACCAAAACGCTCATTGTGCGCAACAAGGCCGCAGTAAAATAAAAGCAGGTACACGGACAGGTGCACTGGAAAAAAAATATCAGAAATATTGACGGGACTTTCTGAAAAGCCACGCGACGGGCCTGTTGGCGAAGCTCTGATCAAACATCAAATAGAAATGGCATCATGAATTTCTATACACTGGTCCCCGGGTTATTTAAAGACTTCTTACTTTGGTTTGGGAACACAATGGCCGCTGTTGGCCTGTGTGTGCCGGGGTTACCGCATGAAAAGACCAGAGGTGCACATTAACATCGCTTAAGGTTTTCTCAAGGGCCGAAATGAACTGACTGGAAAGTAACTTTATAACTCGCTGGAGGATGAAGGCTTTTGTCAAGGTCTGAGCTGAAAGACACAAGCGCCTAACAAAAGGAGAGCGCCTTTGTTAAACACTAAAGCGCATGGGTATTGATGCGCCTTGAATTGCAAAACATCTGCCATTTACTCTGAACGACGAGAGCAGGATTTGAATGAGAATAACAAAGCAGCCTTCAGCGCACTGTCTTTAGTCGCGCGTAAAACAACAGTCATATGAGCAACGTGGAAATTAAGCGTTTGGTTAGAGATTGAAAACAAATCAAAAACAAACCAAAGAGGAAACTCTTCTCCTTTTTATTGACATATAACCTTAGAGCTGACTCTCACTTCTGATGGATCGACAATGTTATCTTCCTGAACTTAAATATTAACTCCCGTCATGTCATTGCTGAAAGAGCCATTGTTGTATTAGCAGCGAATAGATGTAAAGATGTTCAGAACCAGTCATGAATTCATTCAGTCATTTCTCTTATTCTCAAAGACACAGAGGCAACAACTTTTCAGTGGTGTTTCATATTTTATTGCGCATACCTCTAAACTAATCATTAAACGCTAAAATGTTACTTTAACTGAGGCTAGCGGTTTCAGAAAACAGGAGGCCAGATCTCTCAACATAATCACAGTGACGGGCAAGGGATCTATTTTCTATTGATTTGAAAAGAAGATCGTTTAAGACAAATCCCATATGGCCACCAAACGCAAATGGCCTTTATTTAAAGTGCGTTTTGTTTTTGCTTTGGGCGCAAAAGGATGGACCAGTTGCCGGCCAAGTTTTTCCCAGGGTTTTTTCTTTATCTGAGCAAAGTGGAAAATTGAAAGGTACAAGTGAAAAGCCACGGGGCGTTCCTCCGATTCTCCTCGCTCCATATTTTGTATAACAGAACATGTGTCCCCTTAGTAGAAGCGACTTACCCAAAATAAAAAAAAATTATATAAAAAAAAAACTCCAAAAAAATTAAACGAGTGCAGGCATCTTGGCCTATAAAGTAGCTTCAGAAATATTGCTGTGTAGGTTACTTTAAGTCTTGGCTACTCATCGTTACACATATTTAGACGAATTCAAATTCTAAACGATTTATCACCATGTAACTTTAAATTGTCTCATTTGAATCACCCAAAACTAACACTGCGCAAATCTTAAAAGTGGATTATTGCGCTAAAATTCTGCATGGCATCGTGTGTGGCGAATGTAACTTTGAAATTGGTATGAAATTGTCAATTTGTTCGTGTCAGCACTCAGCTCTCCAAACGCGCCATATGCCATGCTAAGTGGCACTATTTACCAATTCGTTCCTAGTTTCACGGTCCATCCTCCCCTTTTCCTTGCCAGGAAACTGAATTGCGACAACAAAATGGCAATTTACCCTCTGCAATTGCCGCATACCCCCTGCGGCAAAGGCTCTTTCCGTTTCACTTCACGGGACAGCCCAGCCCCACTGCGCGTCACGGCGTGAAATTTTGACTTTCAAATGGAGAGAAAAATGATCGAACCAGGGCAGTAACAGGTCAGCTCTATATTTGATGCACTCATGACGGTTAGTGCAAAGTTAACCTATCATCCATAAAACACATGGTGAAAGTGCAGGTTTCCTCCCCACATACATGTAACTAAAACAATAGAATCTGAAGCATGTTTTGATTTGATCTATGATAAAATGATCAAGAACATAAAATTATGAAAACACCTGCATGGAATCTAACATGATGGTCCCCCAAATGTACAAAAACGAACTTCCCCCCATCAGTGTGGTGTTAAATGCCTATAAACATGTCCCTAAAACACAATTGTATTGAACTGATCTGTGTCTGCCAATAGTGTATCACTGCACTTAACTCACTTGCACTTAATTCCTTACCATAATAATGTAACTAGTGCCACAATTGATCAGTAAAGTTATATGTCACTGTTGGACATTGGAAATACTAATTTCAGGTGGACCATGGGGTAAGTGGTTTGATTCTTGGAAACCTGCTCCAGAGATGCATTGTATAACTTTTAATGCAGGCTATTGTAAACTACTTTTGAATGATCCTGTTGAACCAGCATATTTACCTGTCGTTACAGAAATATAAGTCTAAACTATCAGGCACAATTATCACTTTTAATTTATAGTAACATTTTCTGCAAAATCTCAGAAGAAATCCATTCAGTGGATCAAGAGATGTCTCCTTGTAATATGACTTGAAGCTGAAGGAGTAAAACTTTAACTGTGTGTATTATCAGACAAATACTTAATGTACTGACAATAGAGTAAAACGTGGTGGAACTGTTGCCTCCTGCATGTAGACACTGTGAAGTGCTGCCATCATGTGGTGACATTAATGTCACAGCAACCTCAAATATGTTCAACTTGAAACTGTGGTAATTGTATAGATCTTCTGTGCTGTCCTATTGAAGATGTGTGTGAAGCATCCATGTTATAGAATTTGTAGCTTCTTTGCAGCAACATCCATATTTTAAGGTTTGTCCACTGTCATGGCTACAATGTTGCCTTTAATCAGAATCAACTTTATGAGACAAACTCCTTCAAACTCTTGAATCTTGACAAACATGGATGTAAAATGCAAGTTGAGCGTATGGTGGAAGCATACAACCACAAGGCGGTAATTGCACTGATAGCAAGGTCATTTAACAAGCATAAAACTGTGTCATCATCAAACACATTTTTTGTGGGAAACCATAGCCTACTCACACTAATAGTTTTGGTATAATTCTGAATCAGACCTTGGAAGTACTGCTGTGTGTTTTTGTGGGGTTGAAATATAATGATGTAACATTTTGGTAAAAAATACCACAACAGAAATGAGTAGAGGCTGGTGTGTTTTTGTGGGGTTGAGAGTACTGCCAGGAGCTGGAGAGTACTGCCAGGGCACTAAGAATTTGGATGTACTTTTCACGGTTAAGCATGTACACAGTGGCAAAGACGATCCATGTGAAGATCAGCAGGAGGAGGCAGAAGGTTATTGCTTTGGCCTCATTGTAATTTTTTGGGAGGTCTTTTCCCATGTAGGAGAAAATAAAACAAAGGGAGCACAAAGATACAAGTAAAATCACAGAGCAAGAGGTGGCTATAACATTAATGTCACAGCTGAGTATGATTTTGTCTGGGTACCACGCTGTTTCATTGTAGGGTTTAGGAAGTGCAAAAGAATAGCCAATACAAATTAAGAGTCCCTGAGTGACGAATGCTGAAGCGATGACCAGCCATTGTCCGTTATATTTCATCCACCAGCTGTGGAACTTGGGGAACTTGGCGGCCATTTTGAAAATGCAAACAATTTGAAAAGAGCGCACGACGAAACATGCAAGACAAACAGTGTAGAACAAGAGAAATGGCGAATACCTTAAACCACAAAAAGAAGTTGTTGGCTTATCGAAGTGAAAAAACACACTAAGACAACACAGACTGAGGCAGCCCAAAATTAGGAAGCACATCGGTCCCCCAGCAGATCTGACAATAGGTGTGTTGTAGTTGAAGGTAAAGAGAACAGACACTACTAGTGTGAGGCCCACCAGGGTGCTGGCGCTGACCATGGTTATTATCGCCCCACGATCTGTGAATGGTATGTACTCCACCAGCCGCAGACTGCATGATGTACTTCCTTCTGCAGACCATTCGGTCTCCTTACAGGAGACGCACTTGTAGGGATCCTCTGTTTTACATGAGAGATGGACAAATTGTCAGTTAAGTTCAGGGTACTTTTGACAAATCCTTTGTGGGTAAAGAGATCTGAAACAGCTGAGGAAGCAGTGTAATATGTTCAGAATAATGATGTATGCTCTCACTTAAGATTTTCTTTGATTGTTTATAGCAGTCATTACCATAGAGGTACAGTAACTGTAATAACACTAAGAATGTATTGAATATGGACAAGAAACAGGTTCATTGTGCTGTTGGTGACAATGTTGATTCCTTAAAACTATGTGCCAGTTTATAACATAGCCATCTTTCATTGATTAAACTGCAGATTTAGTGGCATATTCAGTGGTCATAATGAACATGATCACTTACGTACACATCTCTATCCAGTGAACAAATAACATTGTTTAACCACTGTTTTTACAAATTTTTAATTTTACCTCTATTGTGATCTCATTTACCTGTGGTGTTGATGTAAGTTCCATTTGAACAGATTTCACATGTGAAGCAGCATTTGTGAACTCCATTTTGCTTTTTCATGTATCCTGCAGAGCATTCTGGGGAACATACTGAAGTTGGCACCTTTTTAAAAGACAATTATCCAGCAACAACTCAAATCAGGTAAGAAAAAGGGTGGAAACAGGTAAGGAGGAGTACCAGTAACTGAGCCTATACATCATTTACAAATTGTTAAGATAGTTTGTAAAATGTGACCATCCTATTAAACATGAAGTATTTTATTTATACATCACAAATTACCATGAAAAAACACAATGGGTTCATGATCCCAATATTGTGTTATGACAGTGACACAGGTACTACTAAAACAACATGTATCTTTGTGTACACTAATACACAGATATGCATTCTTGTGGAAGGGGAAAGCAAAAAAATATCTATTGTTATCATGATATACTGCATTAAACTTTTAATATACTATATTATACAACATTATAGTAATATGAAAAAGACTACTTACGTTTCCGTTTGTATACCACTGAATTTTGGTATTGTTGATGAATAAATTAACTGACAACTGAAAATTATAAAAGCCGATCTCCTGTGCCTCTCCACTCTGGTTCCAGAAAACTATGGAATAGGATCCTAACTTGAGGTCACCATTCTCATCAAACTGAATGATCCGGTTTAAAAGCGTAAAATTCAACTTCTTCAGCTCTGCTAGAACCTGATGCGGGTAAACACAAGTTAAAAGTTCATTAGTTCTTTGTGTTCACATTGAAAATTTTGGATGGAGCAGATGTGGTTTATCAGATGTTAGACTTTATCTGTCTTTGAAATTTCTTGAGTTTGATTCTGATGCAGTGTTTGATTGTCCTACCCTATCCACTAACCGTATCATTCCTGCACCCAATCTACTCACCCAAATATCCCTCGACTTACCTCACCACATTCTTTGTACATCATTCAAAAAGTCAGAACAAAGACGAATAGATCATCTTCAAATCTCTGACAAGGTTAAGGCCTTGGAAAAACTATAAGAGCAATATTTACATTCTCATGGTAAATAAAAAAACATTACTAGTATACTTACCATATGTGGGTACACTGTAATATTGTTGCTGCATCTGCCAGCTCCACATTGTAATGTGTTGTGTAAGGCGTGAGCAATGGCATAAACGGCAGAATAAACAGGAAAAGAAAAAGTTGGGTCCGCAGCAAAGATTTCTTCAGCACTCACGTCACTGCAGTTGCAGTACTGATTACAAAACTTCTGTGATCCTCCATCTCCACAAAGGGGCTGGCTTTCAGTCGAATAGATAAAATCTCTAAAACCAGATATAGTTGTGACTGGCTGAGACACCCCGAGTACTGTTCCAATATTTTTGATTCCTTTTGCCTTGGGGAGCCTCTTGTTTAAAGACCAGCTTTCTCCTCCTATCCACACTTTGTTGGTGACATTTAGTTGTATTGCTGACTCGATGAGAGCTTCAGCGGGCAGTTCAGAAGCAAAAACAATAATGACATGTATTTTCTGTGCTTCTATCTGTTTGAACATTTGGGAATAATTTGTGTTGTCGTTGAGACCTCTGCTATACCCCAGGCAGATGTCTGTATCCTTAATCCTCTTTCTAACCAATTCTAGTCCGTCATTGCCAAAATCGTGATCACTGTGAAGAAAAGCAACCCAGCGCCAGTTGAAGTGTTGCACAATGTTGACAATCACTTCTATGCTGTCTTTATTGGGATACACTGTTCGTAGGAAAGAGGGGAATTTCCCATTTGTTGAAAAAACTGAACTAGAAGATCCATAATTGACCTGTTAAAAGAGGAATAAGGGGAAATTGATCATTTTCAGTGACAAAAAATAGCAGCAGCCTCAATTGAAAGAAGTCATGGTAGGGTATACTGCACTCTGTTGATATAAGACTAAAAACTTACCATTGGAATGAGATCCACCATGAACAGTGGGGCTACAGTCAGGGCCTGAGTGCTTGTAAATGGACCAACCACTGCTATCACTTTGGACAGATTATTGTGTGGTTCAGCCCAGGGTTGGATCAAGCCGTTGACTGAGATGAGTTTGAAAATACCTGGAAAATTGTGTGCATCTGAGCAGTGGTCAAATATATCATAGCCAAGAGTTACATTTGGCAGTAGCTTGGTAGAGTTATTGATTTCCTCCACAGAGAATCTCATCAACTGAAACCTCCGATAATTTGATAGGCTGAAGGTTTGGTTACTTCTGTAAGTAATTCTCCCTTCACAGATGTGGATGTTACATAAAGAGTTAAGAAGAATTTCACTGAAACAGGACTGTGGTCAGATTTACTGTTATATAGCAACTCTGATAATGTTTTAGTGAACTGTATTTATTGAGTTAGGGGTAACCTTGCTTCAATAGTCATTGACTTCAGTTGAGGTAAAGCTGTTCGATGCTAAAACAACAACAAAGACAACAAAAAGAGTATAATTGGTTCTACGCAGATTTATCAGAATACTGACCTGGAGCAGTCGATGGTTTCTGGTCTGTCGTATTTAAGACGATTACTGACATGATGAATGTCAAAAAGTCCACCTATCAAATAATCTCCTTCCAGCTGGAAATCTGATGCTGGGACGGTGCACTGGCTCAAAGCATGTAGGAGAGATTCCAGCAGACACAGAGAAGCAAGAAAATGTTTCATTGTTGGAGCAACCATTTACTAGTCTCATGTGAACTCTAATGAGATAAGCCTCTTCCCTAAAAAGGCGAGCCTGCAGTGCTCATCTCCATGCACTCGGTGCGCAGCTTCAGATGTCATGAATATATTGCTTTTTCAATGGTTGAATGACAGTTCACAAATCAGTACGCAAAAAGCATCTCAGCTTTTCAAGTCTCCCTTTGATGACTACACAAGCAAGTCGAAAGCCTCAGCCATAAATTAATCTGACATTCTTATTTCTCAGACAGCCTTTTAAGTTAGCATGGGCAACATTTGTTCTGGCTAAAACTCACCTCACTGTATGTCAGAACAATGGAAGGACAGCATTTTATTAAGTCATTGTAATGATGATGCTTTTGGTTTCCAAATGCCAGACAAGAAAAGTAACATAACTTCAATTAAAACTGAGTAAATTTGTAACATTCAGGAAGTATCAATCATCTGAATCCTCAACTTTTAGCTAACAATCGCAATTTACGAGGAGCCATAAAAAAATTGGGATAATGTGCTTGTAACAACCAAACACCGTACTTGATTTAAAAAAAATTCGTCCCCTTCTTTAGTGATATACTTCACCTAAAGCGCTCCTGCCACATTTGGAAAGCTCCCTGGAAGTCCCGTTTTGTAGGCGTGTCAAGCACCATTGCGATTTGCGGTGAGCAAAATCTGATTAATAGTGGGATATGAAATATGGGTATATGAGAAACTTGTATGTCATGTTGGATAATTCACTTGCCATCAGACCACAGTTCAGGCCGTTTGCACCAAATGTTGTCCCTCAGAACATCACAGTATTCTGACAGTCTAACATTTGTGGAGTTGTAGACCATGAATTTATCCTTGTACCTGATGCGCCTTTCTCGGTCTTGGACAGTCACGTTCTGCTCCTCTTGAAACATGATTGCAACCCTAAACATCTTACCTAGCTCATTACTTCATTGCCAAAACAATTATGTTGCATTTTAAGGGACTCTGTTACTGATTTCCAGAGTTTGACACATTTGAGGTGCTTTGGTACACAAGAGGGCAAGGAATTACGCATTAAGATATGAAAGTTAGGCAAAGGTCAACTCAAACAGTGAATTAAAATCCAGCTTGGTTTGTTGATAGGAAGCATTTTTCCTATATAGAGCTTTTACATTCTAATAATTAGAAAACAGTTTAAAGGTTTTAACTCATGACTGAAAGTGAAGGTTTCAGTTGTCAGATTAAATGTCTTTATTTTGAAACAAAGTTTTAATATTAGTAGAACAGCAAATGACAGCAGTGAGAAAAGGATGAGGTTGTCGGATTGTGTGCGGTCACAAGCAAATACACGCAAATTAACTAATTAATTCAACCAGGTATCTTTGGTTTATGCTAAAATGCTACATCCTTTTACAAATAAGTTTTGCATGACCTAAACTTTGGCCACACAAGTCATTTGGAAAATAATTTGCAATCACTCTGCGGATGACGGTGATAGTCGGCCGGGCTGCGACTGGAGTGTCACCAAAGGGTAAACACCTTGTTCTGTTTGACAGGAAGAGATGGGCCTTCATCTGCAGGATTTACAGGTTGATGTAGTGGTTAATAAAAGCCACGAGATGTACTTAACAGTGTTTTTGGGTGCTAAGTGCATTGCTGTGAAATGTACTTTCAAGGGTTCACTTGTTTACTTGTAAGATAACATTTGATTTTCTACATATAGTGCTCTTTTCTATAAATATTTCTATCCATCTAAATCTTGATTTCACTCTTCACATTTTGGTGAATTTCAACTCCAAGTTCAAACTGTCAATAGTAGAAGGAAAACAAATTGCCTTAATGCTTATTTGCAAATAAAAAAAAATTTAGGACATTGTTTTAGAGACTTTAAGAGGCTTTTTGCTAAATTGCCCTCATTGTATCCCACCATTGTTTCTCAGGGCCTGTATTATGTGTCTCTTTCACCGAGTTCTTTTTTTTGATTGTTGCAATTAAAAATGCTCTATTTTCTCAAAATCCCATCTCAGAAATGGTTAGAAATTTATTGTAACGCACCTTTTTTCTTTCTTTTCTTCTGAACTTTAAGAACCATGGTCTTAAAAGAGTCAATAAGGTGACATGGCTTCACAAAACAGCCACTGCAATATAGGAATATATAGGCTACATCTTGTGTTAAAAGATGCTTTAAGTGGAAAGCTGTAAAACATGCATGTAATTTCACACCTACGGTATAATTAGACTGGTGCAGGGAAGTAAGTCCATCAGTAGCCAAATGTATTCAGTTTACCTCAGAAGTTGGAGCTGGGAATGATTGGCAGCGTTCAGATGGAAAAAGGCTGAAAAGCCACGTTCATGGTGACGTATTGTGCTGTATTTTGCACATGCAAACACTGTAGCAACATGTCAACAGTAGGAAATTGAACAGCATTGTGTTCATGACTAATTTAATGAAATGCAAATAAGACAGAAGTGCTAATAAACATTCACAGTTTTCACTCTTGTTAATGCATGCAGCATCCATTATGGATTTTAAGGTTAGGGTTGTGAGATTCTTCTGACTGTTTGAGTTGGAAATTTGACTAGGCTTGACTGATAGCTTCTCTGACTGGGAATTTGGAAATTCCAACTTTTCAGTTCATATCGAAGCATCTTTTTTCTCATAAGAGACCACATTTCCCAAAAAGCCCTGTTTGCTGTTTTTATGGTGCCCCGGCATGTGTTTTGCTTAAAAAATGACAAGGCTTGCTGACTGTAAATAAGAAAGTATTTTGGATGATGAAGCAAAGTTTTATTTAGAAAGTTTTACTTTGTGCTGTATTGTCTATAGAAGAGCTCCTATTGTCTACCTTTACAGTGGAGAAATTGAGAATTTTGCAAAAATTGCAAGTTCCTGGAAATATTAGAGATATAAGATTTGTTGAATTTGATTTATTTGATTTAGTATTTAGCTGTTTTTGTTTTTTTGTTTTTTTACCCCTGTTATCATTTATAGGCAGATGATCACATGTTCCAAGTGACTATATTCGGGCTAAACAGTGCTTATGATGGGCCAATTTCATTTGAACCAAAAAAGAAAAAGCACCTATTGTTTACCAGAAAGAAACAAGTTAAATCTTGAATTTATATTTGAACATACTTGTGTTAACAAACTTTATAAAATCAAAATCTCTACGACAACTGCACACAAGTCCTGTACAACTCATTGTACTCTAGTTTCAGTCTGAATACAAATTCTTGAGTTCACAGTAAAGTACAAGAACATCAAAAAACAGTTGAGCAGAAAGTAAAACATACAATCCAGTTTAGGATTTTATTGAATTATATTTAATATTATAAGACTGCGGTACATGTAAATAGTGAAATCAATACAGGGCTTAACTTTAATTACAATTAACTTTATTATCACTGAATGTCCTGTGGCTTTTCACTGGCATGTAACCTAATAACATTTCAAACTATGTGTTTAAGCATTGTGAACATTCAATTTAACAGTAATAAAACAATCAGGGCTAAATGTTAAAACATGTTTCTATTACTACTGTTGGCTGAATCTACATTTTTAATTAACTGATTGAAACAACTGAGTTAGTGATATGAAAATATGCATTAGTATATAATTTCAAGATTTTGTTTAATAATGCATTCCCCAGTAAAAACGCCAAATACACAATCAAAAATATGTCACACAATTAGTTTACAACACAACCATAAGAAAAAGATTCCAACTGCTCTCTACTTTTTACCATCTTCTCTCAAAGGCTACAATTTTACCACTTCATTGAAAGTTTTCAGAAATCCTGAAGCTCATCAGTCCTCTGTGGACATAATTATTGGCTAATTGTTTTTGTATAATTCTGAATCAGACCTTGGAAGTACTGCTGTGTGTTTTTGTGGGGTTGAAAAATAATGATGAAACATTTTGGAAAAAAATACCAAAACAGAAAGGAGTAGAGGCTGGAGAGTACTGCCAGAGCGTTCAGGATTTGGATGTACTTTCCATGATAAAGCATGTACTCAGTGGCAAAGACGATCCATGTGAAGATCAGCAGGAGGAGGCAGAAGGTTATTGCTTTGGCCTCATTGTAATTTTTTGGGAGGTCTTTTCCCATGTAGGAGAAAATAAAACAAAGTGAGCACAAAGATACAAGTAAAATCACAGAACCACCTGCTGCTTTAGGATTAATGTCACAAACAACAATGGTTTTGTCTGGGTACCATTGTGTTTCATTAATGGGGCTGAGAGTTACAGAAGAATAGCCAATTGCGAGTAAAAGAGCCTGAGTGACAAATGCTGAAGCGATGACCAGCCATTGTCCGTTATATTTCATCCACCAGCTGTGGAGCTTGGGGAACTTGGCGGCCATTTTGAAAATGCAAACGATTTGAAAAGAGCGCACGACGAAACATGCAAGACAAACAGTGTAGAACAAGACAAATGGTAAGAACCTTAAGATACAAAAAGAAGTTGTTGGTTCACCAAAATAAAAGAACACACTGAGACAACACAGACTGAGGCAGCCTAAAATTAAGAAGCACATTGGTCCTCCAGCAGATCTGACAACAGGTGTGTTGTAGTTGACGGCAAAGAGAACAAACACTACTAGTGTGAGGCCCACCAGGGCCCAGGCGCCTACCATGATTATTATCGCCCCACTATCTGTGAATGCTGCGTACTCCACCAGCCGCAGATTGCATGATGTACTTCCTTCTGCAGACCATTCGGTCTCCTTACAGGAGATGCACTTGTAGGGATCCTCTGTTTTACAAGAGAGACAAACAAAGACATGGTTGAATTTAAAGAGAGATCAAATAGTAGTCAGGCATTTATCCGTGATACTGCAACATTGGACAAATGTTTTTCTCACCACTTTGTGTTGTGTTTACAATTTACTGCTAATGTTGGAGTATATAATCACTATAGTAGCTTCCTGAGGAATAACCACCTTTTTTCTTGCCTTTTGCTCTCTGCAACAATATTTTTTGTCTGAACATAGTTTTTTTGTTCAGTAGGTGATACAAGGGGAGAGACCTGGTGTCAGAACTTCACGCACAATGTATTCTGGTACATATAGGCACTGAAGGCACGACCCCGGGAGCAGGAAAATGTGGCCTTCTTTGTCAATATAGCGCACACACATAATATTCCAGGTGACAACATTTACCATCAACACTGCCTGGACATCGGCACGGCTTACACATTTTCTTCCTATCATTTAGGATAATTTACCTATGCTGTTGATATAAGTTCCATTTGGACAGATTTCACAATTGAAGCAGCATCTGTGGATTCCATCTTGTTGTTTTACATATCCTGTGGGACATTCTGGGGAACACTGTGAAGTAGGCACCTGTGCAAGAAAATGATTTAGCACAAAAACAAATGTGTATATAGCTTCTTCTTTTTTTTTATTTTTTTTTAAAAATCTAATTGTGTTTTGTAAAAACTAACCAGCATTGCACATTATATCTAGACATCCTCAAATTTCACCATGGATACCCACCATTGTGTAATACTCCTGAAATTGTTTTACTAAACAAATGCATCTTGGTGCTTATGTTCAATCGTCCACACATATATCCAAGTGGGAAACATAAACAAAGTATTTTTAATCACCAGAAACTGCATAAACGTTTGATTAGATAAAACAACTTACTTCTCCCTTTGTAAACCATTGAATGCTGGTGTTGTTGATGAAGATATGGGGTGATGGGTGATGATTATAAAAGCCGATCTGCTGTGCATCACCACTTTGGTTCCAAAAAACTATTGAATAGGATGTGAGCTTAAGGTCACCATTCGCATCAAAGTTAATACTTTGATTTAAAAGTGTAAAATTGGACTTCTTCAGCTCTCTTAGAACCTGATGGTGGCACACAAAGGTCAGATTATTAGCATGTGTCTGCAATAAACATTGGAGGTGTTAATTACATAGATTGAGCCTCATTTTAGTCACAAGTTTATACAAACACAATGTGCTAATGCTAACAATTATAATCGTTCATGCCTTTATCTGGCACACTGAAACCTTCATGGTGCTCATCGAAAAAGTAAATGAACCATTATTTTTTATCAAGGGGTTAAACGTCCTTTGATCAGATAAAACCTGCTCAAAGCTCACGGAGAATCTAGACCAGTCTTATGCAGAGGACTGTTGCAGGTCAGCCTTACATTAGATGTTTGGTGTGAAGGCTCACACTTGGCCATCCACTGGGTTATGGTCTGTCACCTCGAAAGGTCGATTGTCTTTGTTTAAAGTAATTCTGTACTGGCTTAGCTTTGTCAGCCACCCTGACATTATTGTGGAAGATACTTTGATCGTCTTAAATTCATTTGCATCTCAATGACGACTTGTCCTAGACCAGAGACCGCAAAGCAGACTCAAATCATGACATTCCCCCCACTGTACTTCACTCTTCGTATAATGTTCTCATGGTGGTACACAGTGCACTTTCTCTATTACATTTAGTGTGGCATGTTCTTGTAGAACCTTTCACCCTGACGTTGTGCAGTATCAAGGTGCTGCTCAGTGACTTTCAGATGTGTAATAGTAACCTACGTCTCCATTGATTGATCAGACTGCAGATTTCCTAACTCCTGATACCAATCACCTTTTGTTGATGTCTTAAGCCTATAGATTCACATAGACTACTCTTCTTGAACTGCACTAGGAATGTTTGAAATGTGTACTCAATATAGACAAGAACAATACCAAGATTGGTCACATTCAAAACATTTTCAAATCGTAAGACACACTTGTCAGACACATAAACAGCAAAGAATGAGATGTTAAGAACAAATTAAATGAATTATCTAATTGACTTGTATACTTACCAGGTGTGGGTACAATGTAATATTGCCATTACACCTGCTAGCTCCACATTGCAAGGCATTGTGTAAGGCGTGGGCGATGGCATATACAGCAGAATAAACAGGATAAGAGAAAGATGGGTCTGCAGCAATGATTTCTTCAGCACTCAGGCTGCTGCATTTGCAAATCTGATGACAAAACATCTGTTGTTCTGCATTTTCACAATGAGTCTGAGATTTAGAGGAATATATGAAATCACTGAAACCAGGTATTTTCATTTGTGGCTCAGACACCCCGAGTACGGTTCCAATATTTTTGATTCCTTTTTCCTTGGGGAGCCTCTTGTTTAAGGACCATGCATCCCCTGCTAGCCACATCTTGTCGGTGACATTTAGTTGTATTGCTGACTTAATGAGAGCTTCAGCAGTCCATTCGGGTGCAAAAACAATAATGGTGGGCACCTTGTGTGCTTCTATTTGTTTGAACATTGTGGGGTAATCTGTGTCATCGTTGAGTCCTTTGGTATACGCCAGGCAGATCTCAGTGGACTTGATCCTCTTTAAAAACAAGTCCAGGCCATCTTTACCATAATCATTGTCACTGTTAAGAAAAGCAACCCAGCGCCAGCTGAAGTGCTGCAAAATGCTAACAATCACGTCAATGACGTCTTTATTGGCATTGACAGTTCGTAAGAAAGATGGGAAATTCTCCTTTCTTTCAAATACAGAACTAGCAGCTCCATAACTGACCTGTTAAAAGTAATATAGAAAGTGTCATTATTCTCAGCAGTAATACAGTCTTAAATATCACGTTAGATGCTGTTTTAATTTAGGAAAGTTGATATAAAACTGTTTTTATCACTTATTCTGTAAAACAATAAATATATTTAAAACCGCGCAGAACTGTTGGCAGGTTTACCATAGGAATGAGATCCATCATGAAGAGTGGAGCTATAGTCAGTGTCTCGGTGCTTGTAAACGAGCCGACCACTGCTATCAGTTTGGATGGATTCTTGTGTGGTTCTCCCCAAGGCTGGATCAAGCCATTAACAGAAATGACGTTTAAAGCGTCTGGAAAATTCATTGTATCTGAGCAGTGATCAAATATCTCATAGCCGAGAGAAACATTTGGCAGTAGGTTGGTAGAGTTATTGATTTCGTCCACAGAGAATCTCATCAGCTGAAACCTCCGATAACTTGACAGAATCAAAGGTTGACTGTGGACAGAGGAAGGACAGCAATACACACTCAGTCATTAATAACAATATTTAGATCCCTAAATGAATTATTAATAATTAAAGGAGGATTTTTGTGCTACAAGGACTAAAGTCAGTAATGAGGACTTGATGTCCTTCAACATCTTTGATAATATGGCAATTATTTTGTTTGGTTTAAAGGAAATTTGCCCTCCACTAACCTACATCTTAAGGCTTTCATCAATATGTTTTAAAACTCACCTGGAGCAGTCGATGGCTTCTGGTCGCTCATGATAAATTGAGCCACTGGCCTGATGAATATTAAAAAATCCACCAATCAAATAATTTCCATCCAGCTGAAACTCCGAGGCTGCGACGGTGCACTCAGTCAAAGCATGCAGAACAGATCCCAGTAGACAGAAAGCAGCAAGAAAATGATTCATTGTAGTTAAAGTTTGACAATCTAATGTGTGAGGAAATTTGCCTCTGATGTTTGTAAGTTACAAGACACTGGTGATGGCTGAGCCTCAGTGATCATTTCAATGCACATGGGAATGCATCATGTGTCATTAATGCTGTCCAACAATAATGGTTGGACCATTCACAAATCACTATGCAAAAATCATCTGAACTGCTCCTGCACAGTCCCCGGGTTGTACAGTGAAGGAAATAATTATTTGATCCCTTGCTGATTTTGTAAGTTTGCCCACTGACAAAGAAATGAACAGTCTATAATTGTAATGGTAGGTTTATTTTAACAGTGAGAGACAGAATATCCCAAAAAATATCCAGAAAATCACATCATATAAGAGTTATAAATTGATTTGCATTTGATTGTGAAATAAGTATTTGATCCCCTAGCAAAACATGACTCAGTATTTGGAGAAACCGTTGTTGACGAGCACAGAGATCAGATGTTTCTTGTAGTTGGTCACCAGGTTTGAACACATCTCAGGAGGGATTTTGGTCCACTCCTCTTTGCAGATCCTCTCCAAATCCTTAAAGATGCTGTAAAGCAAATTCCAAGATTTGCTTCTCAGTACATTATATATGTGTGAAATGAGTTGCTGAAAGCATGTGCAAAGCTAGAAAACTTTGTCGCACTGAAATGTGGAGTTAGACCGCTGAACAGTTTCTTATCCGTCTTCAGCTCAGGTTTTTTAAGGCGGCGTGAAAATCCAACCTGTCTACGTCACAGCAACCTATCTACGTCAGATCATAGCCGGTTCATATAACCTCTCACATGGTGAAACGCTATAAAAGCCTGGAGCTAATTTGCATAACAGGTCATCCCACTGGACTTCAGTTCTAATCCTGCCGTAATCAGATTGTTATCGTACATCAGCTAGCTGCTACAGAACGTCTCCCTCCACCCGCAAGTGCATCTTTCCTGGATGCAAGAACCTCCAAAGCAGCGCTGCATCGCTATTTAAATTTCCTATTGATGAAGGAAAAAGAGGTGGATTGATTTCATGAAGAGCTAAAAGAGACTTTAGGATTAACACCAACAGCCGCCTCTGCAGGGACCATTTCATGGCGGATTGTTACACCAACTTCCACCGGAGACGGACGGAGTTCACGGACACACCGCTTCTCCTGCAGCGCGGAGCCGAACCGAGCTTCACCCTCACGGCCGTTCGTCTCTCGGTCGCACCGGCACCGTCCGCCGCTGCCGCCGCTGGCAGAGGGTCCGCTGTCGGCCGAGTGTCCGCCCACCGCCGCCGGTTCACCACTCAGCTCAGTTCTGTGTGCTTGTTATAATTATACTAGATAACTTTTCCAGAGGTAACGCTTATCTTAGCAAACCGCTAACGTGATTTTATTCTTATTTTAGTATTATTATACTTTATTTTCATGAAATGGGAGCTAACGTGCTAATTAGCTTCTATTGAGCTCGTAGCCGAGCAGAGTCCAGAGGAAAATGCTCCGATAACCGCGGACTGTTTTATGCGTCTCAATATAGCTACGATAAGGAACTATAATATATGTAACTCTGTATTTTACATGTCGGGGTGATGGTAAACATGGACCAGAGGATATCTTGTCCTCCTGATTAATGAGGGTTGTTGTTTTTGTACTCCGGTGTGTAAAGTTACAATCACCGACCCCCTCGGTTACATGTACCAGTACCGGTCCGGATAAACGAGCCCGACTACATGTGCAGGAGGCTGAAGAGATCAGGTGGAGGAGGAGGAGGAGGACATCAGTGGAAGAGAAAGACTGTCGGCTTGACCTGAGCAGGTTCAAAGTTTGAATTGACATGTGATGTAATGAATTGACATATGATGTAATGAATTGACGTGATGTAATGAATTGACATGTGATGTAATTAATTGACATGTGATGTAATTAATTGACGTGTTGTGATGAATTGACGTGATGTAATGAATTGACATGTGATGTAATGAATTGACGTGATGTAATGAATTGACATGTGATGTAATGAATTTACGTGATGTAATGAATTGATGTGATGTAATGAATTGACATGTGATGTAATGAATTTACGTGATGTAATGAATTGATGTGATGTAATGAATTGACATGTGATGTAATGCAGCGTTGTGCATGTTGCAGACGTTACAGAACTAAATCAACTCCTCCGCTCTTGTTATCTCCACTATTGTAATGCAGGTGGCTGTATGTTTTAGGTCATTGTTGTGCTGGAAGACCCGTCCACGACCCATTTTCAGTGTCCCGGCTGAGGGAAGGAGGTTGTCGCCCAAGATTTCACGGCACATGGCTCCGTCCATCCTCCCCTCGATGCAGTGAAGTCGTCCTGTCCCCTTAGCAGAGAAACACCCCCACAGTATAATGTTTCCACCTCCATCCTTGACGGTGTTCTTGGGGTTATAGTCAGCATTTCTCTTCCTCCAAACACGGCGAGTCGAGTTGATGCCAAAGAGCTGGATTTTGGTCTCGTCTGACCATATCACCTTCTCCCAAGCCTTCTCTGAATCATTCAGGTGTTCATTGGCAAACTTCAGACGGGCCTGTATGTAGCATAAGGGAGCTTTTATCACTCTCTGGGCCTTTGTGTCATCCCTTAATTATGAGGCCATCACTAGTCAATCACGGTGGGCAAGCATCATATAAATGCGATGGGGATTCCCTTAGGTTCCCCCCTGACGTCAAACGCGTCCCGCTTCTGGTCTGCCTGACTTCCGCCACTGTTGCAAGTATGCCAGAGTGCCGCGGTATTGTTTCTGTCAGTCGTGCTTTTCTGGTATTATATTGGCTTTCTGTGGTTTTTGTAGACGATCTCTTGGGCTCCCCTCATCCTGCACAGGTGACTCGCCTCATCAGTGTCGGTCTCGATTACTCCTGATTTTATTATATTATGGTGTCACGTTCGTAACCACGTCGTGTTTACATAGCTGCTGGTAGCAGCGCTACATGCCATCCTCCCCCCTTCTGGAGCAGACAAACGTTGCTTTATCGGGGACTTTTGGCGGGTTGGCGTGGAACTTTGCCAGAAAGTGGCTAACCCTGCTCATGTTTAAGAACGCTACTGTTTTGCCTACCATGTTTTGCCTACCATGTTTTGCCTACCGTGTTTTGCCTACCGGGTACCGCCTTACTCTGTGCTGCTTTTGTCTCCAGTGCCTGACGCTGCTCAACTACCGGGGTTCGCTTGCTCTTGACAGCACTGCGCCCCTGCTTCGTACTGTTTCATGTCAGCGTCACACTGTTGTTTTGAATGGAAAAAACTCCTTTTAGCTTGAGCCATTTTACTGTGCGTGTATTTTGACAGAGGATGTTTAGTTCCACTGTGGAATTTTGTTTACATAAATTGGGTAGCCGAGTTATTTTGGTTGTTTGTTTTGTCTTTTCTTATTTTTCTTTCTTTAAAGTGGAGCCTTGTTAATTGTGTTCCCTGTCTCTGTAGGAGCTGCTGGGCCTAAGGTGGTGGGGTTGGTGCCTCCTGGTGTTGGTGTTTCCCTTTGTGTGCTGTGTGGTTTGGTGCACCCCTGGTTCTGAACCCTCACGTGTGCTTGCGTGTGGCCGAGTGATTTTGTGCCCACGTGTGATCGGGGTGCCTCCTCTTTTTGGGATCCTCACCTTTAATGGTCCACCTCTCCACTGCTAAGCCACAGCCCTGAACATCTCTTTTAAATTATTGTATCGGGCTCTTTTATTAGTAGTTGGTGTTTAAAAAGATCTTTGATTGAACCACTGTTTTGAATAATGAATGTCACAATAAAGATTCATTGTTTGTAATGGAACCATGTCTCCTGCTCATCAGTATAACAAACCTGAGTGCCTTCTGAGTTCCCGATACTGTGTGGGCAAAACTTATTCTTTAGGTGAAATTCCTAAGGTGGCGTTGTCGTACTCTTACTAATACTATTGGTTAATGTCCTTGTAAACTCTAATCACACCCTCCTCCCGCCACATGTACATGTGCCTTCTTGAGCAGGGGACCTTGCAGGTGCTGCAGGATTTTAATCCATTACGGCGCAGTGTGTTACCAATGGTTTTCTTGGTGACTGGGGTCCTAGCTGTCTTGAGATCAGTAACAAGTTCCTTCCGTGTAGTTCTGGGCTGATCCCTTACCTTCCTCATGATCATCGATAACCCTTGAGGCCAGATCTTGCGTGGAGCCCCAGACCGATGGTGATTGATGGTCATTTTGTGTTTCTTCCATTTCCGAATAATCGCACCAACAGTAGTCTCCCTTCACCGAGCTGCTTTCCGATGGTCTTTTAGCCCATTCCAGCCTTGCGCAGGTCTACAATCCTGTCCCTGATGTCCTTAGACAGCTCTTTGGTCTTGCCCATGGTGGAGAGGTTGGAAACTGATTGATTGTGCACAGGTGTCTTTTTTACAGGTAACGAGTTGACATTCGGAGTACTTTCTTAAAGCGAGAGGACAAATCTAACCGGTCTGTGGGAGCCAGAATTCTTGCTGGTTGGTAGGGGATCAAATACTTATTTCACACAATCAAATGCAAATCAATTTATAACTTTTATATGATGTGATTTTCTGGATTTTTTTTTCTTTTATATTCTGTCTGTCAATGGTAAAATAAACCTACCATTACAATTATAGACTGTTCATTTCTGTCAGTGAGTAAACTTGGGGTTTTCCCAGACAATTATAACACTCAGATGCAGTACCCACGTGTTTTTTTCACAGCCTCTAAGCCGCTATAACTTCATTGTAAGCTGTTTTACTAATGTTTGCTGATTATTGTTTTTATGGCAGACAAGAGCATTTTATAATAATAATAATAATAGTGCAAAATGATGTGAAAATGCATAGTTCTCAGTCAACTAACTGCCAACCTCCCCCAGGTACCACAGGTCCTGAGCTCTCCAAAAACCAGGGAAAACCCAGAAATTAGTACTAAATTTGAAAATGATGCTTGTCCCCCTTACGTGTCAGCAGGAGACTGCAAAACATAAAGTAAAATATTAAGACAGAAAATTGCAAGAATGTGGACTGCGAGTATGGAAAAGTGAATAATGAACTGTGCAGAAATGGATTTTATTACAGAAAATAGAAGTGCGTTGGGCCCACATCATTTTTTTTAGTTGTCAGTAATGAATATCTACAAAATATGAAGCCAAGACACCGATGTACTGTTCGAAGGGACACTGCCTCTTTAATAGCATTTGGAGTGAAAAAATTACACTTAAGTTATTAAAATCAAATTTTTGTTTGTAACTGTAGCACAAGAAAACAACATGCAATCCATGAAAAACATATTCAGAAACCAATTAACCAGTTTTGCTTTTATCAGTTTCAACTGAAATGGATTTAAACACTTGGAAACAGTATGATGGTTGGATGAAAAGAAAAAAAAAATGAAAATAAAAATCTCAAGAAAATTTAATATTTTAAAATATATATATATACACAAATCCAGACAACCCTTTGAAACACAAACTTTTTACAGGAGAATGTTCGATCCCTTACTACAGTGCTGATCAAAGTTTAGTAATGACAGATTCCCAGTATTCTGATAGAAAAAAAAAGAAAATCAACTGGTTCATAGAAATGAATGCGTGATCGGCACCCACTTCATCCATTTGTTATAACAAAAGCTCTCAATCTCTGTTTTCTTATGTTTCCTCTGCAAAAGAAAGAGAACAACAGTTTGCTTGGAATGACTATATTTACCATCAGAATGTTTTTCAAAGTAAACACAGATTTCTAAAGGACTACAACAGCTAGTCTACACAAACCAAACCTCAGTCTTTGAAACACAGATGGATAAATGTTTCAAGGAGAAGAGGTCAATGGGGTAAACTTGCTCGACTGTTTTGTCAGATTGAGCATGTCATAAATTGGACTTGAATACTGGCTTTGCACTTTAAAGACAGTTATGTTTTGAGTATTTATCCCAATATAGGTGTACAAATCTGAGGTAAAGCAAATTCAGCAAGTTGCAATTTAACATAAACACCCCCTTCAACTCTACCCCCACCCAAAGCGATCTTTAAAAATTTAGTTTCTAGAGGTGCTCAGCAACACAGTATCCCATTTGTTAACTCTACAAAGGGGCAAAAGTAGAAAGAACTGGTTCTAAATTACACCAGACTACAGGAGACTAAATTAGTTGGGATTAGTGACACCCTCCTTGAATTATGCACTCAATTATGTGGTGGGTGGCCGACAATTCAAATGCAGTGAAAGATAATCATCTAGATAATACATAGAATCACATTAGTAGCCAATTCAAGATAAATAATAATCAAAAATAATTTGTGCTAAGCCTAATAATTTCAAGAGATAAAGTCTGATTGGTGTTTTTCTGCCCGTCATGAATGCATATTCAAGTGAAATGTGACTAATTTCTCCAAAGTGTCTTCATTTAGTACAGAGGACAACTGCCTGAGACATTTGTAAGTCAAAGCAGCACATTTCAATCACAAAACATGAAATGAATCAACTTGAAGAGCCTGGCTTTTTCATCAGATTTCACCCTATATCTAATCATGTTCTTTTGCTACTAACTCCACTGACTTTAAATATAGTACTTGTTACAAATAAGTAAGAACGATATATTAATCAAAAGTTGGCATACTTGGGAGAGGGAAATGTACTGGAATCACCACCGGAATAAAAAATAATCACACATTTTACTGCAAATTGTTTTCAGTGTGGTTCCATCTGGGTGACCTTATACTTACCCTATGGGGTTAAAAAAAAAAGAAAAAGGGAAAAGGCAGCACTGTGTCTCACCTACTACTGAATTAATGCAGACCAATCATCAAAAAAAAAAAAAAAAGTCAAAAAAAAAATCTTAATAGACAAAGGCAAAATTTCCAGACTAATTTGATCCGTGCTGCTCATATCCTCATCCAACACTGTGAATCATGGATCAAAACTCCTATTTTTCATGTTACTGTCCAGCTTACAAAAAAAGATCTCTAACCCTCTTCACTCCCCATTAGCTGAGACCAATAGATTTAAAAGGAGAAGGAGAGGAAGGGTACATTTTTTTTAACTAGCAAAAGGTTTCCCTGTGTCGTCCTTGCCTTTGTATGTCCTCTTCCCGTGTGTGAAGGGTAGGTATCTGTACTTGACCATATGCTGGAGGAAGGTGGGGAAGAAAAGGAAGAGAATTAGCAACAGGTATTTATAGATCTTGCTTAAACATGTTTACCACCGTGTCAGTGCATGTGTCAGTTTTTACCTTAATCTGCCTCTTCATGGTGATGCAAAAGAGCATGATGAAGTACATTACAAGTATAGGCCAAAACACTGGCACATTGAAGGCATCAAAAAATGTGCAAATCATGGCGATGACGATGCCTTTTGTCGCTGAGTGCCTGGCCAAAAAAAAAAAAAGGAACATCAGTTAAAACAGTGTACCTATCTGTTTTCTATTAATCATGTCCTCTCTTGCTGCTCCTGTACATGGCAGGCAAGGCCCAACACAGCATAGATGCTACATTAGCAGCATGTCCCTTAAAATACATTTATATATAGAGTAGCTGCTCAAAGATAATTTACTTTGAAATATTGTCAAGTCTAATGAAAAGTTCTGCTATAGACATGACCTATGGAAGACAGCGATGAAGTTAAAGATAAAGTTGAGCTGATATAATATTACAATGGGTCACAAGCAAATACATAACAATTAATTCAACCCAATATCTTTGGTTTATGCTAAAATGCTTTTCCGAATGAGCTCCGCATGACTTAATATTTGGCCACACAGGTCATTCTGAAGAACAGAATTTGCAATCACTCTGGATGACAGGAATAGACGGCCAGACCACGAGCTGGACTCTCACCAGAATTTGAATTCAGGCAACCTCCTGATGAAAGGGCGGAACTCCTCGTTCTGCTTGGTAGGAAGGGCTGGGCCCTCATCTACAGGACAGACAGGTTACAGGGTGATGCAGTGGTTTTCACATTCTACAACTTAAGTACAAAGGAAATGTTCTTCAGGTCACAAAGGGTGCATGGATGTATGTTGTTGTATGTTTGACTTGGACGTATTTTTTTGGAGTCATCATTCTAAATTTTAAATTACACACTTTAAGCCAAACACTTTCTTTAGGAATTACAACTTTATCCTCAAATATATGAATGCACAATAGCGTTCTGTTGTTTGGATATATATATATATATATATATACATGTATATATATATATATATATATATACACACACACACACACACACACACACACATACCAGGAAACGTATAACTGTAAATACATTGACGCGTACCTGTGTGGTTTGACAAAGCACTGTCAGTAAAACCCGCTTTTACTTTGACCTTTGATGGAAGTGATATTGAGCATACCAGGAGGTAACCTGCTGCCACACACACACAACATGGGCACATTCCAAAAAACAGATCTGATTGAATTGCTTCAACTTGCCTTCGTCAAGCAGTGAGGGATCCACTTTTGGCGATAGAAAAGCAATGAACAGGTTGAGATGGTAGATTCCCAAAGCATATGTTACTATATACCAACCCTGAAAAGCATCATGAGAAAATTACATTAAAAGTTTTTCTGGACAGCAATTAAACATAAACGTGCATCTTTGTTAGTGACAAGTACAAAGTTATGAAATCAGAACATGCAATGAGACAAAATTCTAATCCAAACATTTCACACAAAAAACAGATGAGTTACATATGAACCATGTTATTCAAACACTTAAAAGCATGGATCATCTTCCCCTTCAAAATAAAAGAATGAAGATGTGCAGTCTCCCCTAAAGCCAATCTTTCACCTAGGATAAAAAAAACGTCAAAGACCAAAAACATTGATCTATTAAAATGTAATACAGGACAACAACAGCACAAACTGCTAGTTAAACAATTAATAAAGCTATTTAAAAAAAGAGTGGACACTTTCAACTTCACAAAGGTAATTGGCATTCAAGTAAATAGTTTCATGACACTATTGTTTGTATAACAGCTTTTGTTGCTTACATTCTCGATTGATAATAAGATGATCTGAAAAACTGGAAAACCACAATTACCTGTAGTATGTACACTCTGATCATGTAGACAGCAGTAAGTAGTAGAGTGGCTGCCCACCGCACTGCATGGAAGGGTGTCGACTTGTCTAGCCATGACTGATAGATCTGTTACAAAAATACATCGAAGAAACGAAGCCATCAGAGGTAGAAGATACGATCTCTCACTTTAAGTTCATGCTATTCTCCTAACAGCCACTGGGAAACATCACCCTTTGCATTGTGACATGACTTCCACTAAACTGAAAGCTCAGATGTGACATTAAGAAGTATGTTTCGATCCCTAATTACTTGACATATCTGTAATTTGAGTGATAAGAGACATTACCTGTCCAATCCCTGTGAAAAAGGCAGCAATTACAGATGGTTTCCCATGGATTGACTCCCCAACACTGTCCCCTTCTGACATTCTGCCAGTCAGGATAAAAAAAAAAAACACATTTTGATTAGTGCTTCATGGATATACGTGACCTGGCTAGTCTGATTTAAAACAGACTTTTGATGCGATGTGGTGGACAGCATCATGAGCTCGCACGCATCCAGTCCACTATACTCCTTCCACTCTCGCAATACTACAAATACGCCTGTTCTCAATTAAAAACACACTGTGCCTGCTTGTTAATGGAGGATTAATTAGGACGGAAATATACCGAATATTTATAGAACCAGAAGTGTGTAACTGTGAGAAGCAGAGTCTTGGTTCAGTCCTTGTTATGTAACTGTAATGTAGAGAGTCCAGATGGGCAGCTGTCTGAAAATATATCATATATATATCATATATATGTATGTATGTATGTATATATATATATGTATGTATGTATATATATATGTATGTATATATATATATATGTATGTGTATATATATATATATATATGATATATATATATATGTATGATATATATGTATGTATGTATGTATGTATGTATGTATGTATATGTATGTATATATATATGTAGGTAGACAACACCTCGGGAGAGATCAAATATAGCAGAGCTTCTTTTAAAAGGAGTTTTTATGAGTGAAACATAAAGATGAGTGCAGGTCTGAGAGGAGTGTTTCAAACGACTCTGTAACGAGGACATCATGAATTTCCTCGGTGTCGTTCACCGGATGTCCACTCAAACTACAACGTTCACTGCAGCGTGAGGTCAAGTTGTTTTGGTTGTTTGACGACCAGCACGTTGAATGATGAACTCCGGCGTGAAATCTTCTTCCCAGAAAGGTAACACCGTCCTGAGGTGTCCGCGGTTTGGCTTGGCTAACCTTAGCTGCTGAACCAGCTAACAGGCTCGGGGCTGTCAAGGAAGCCACCGAGCACGTTTCATTGATCAAAACAACAATAATAACAACGCAGTTAACATCGAAGAAAAACCTTCCGCAGCTATTACTGACATTTCCTCTGTGAAACCGTTTTAAATTCTTCCCGGTAGCTTTTTTTTTTTTTTTTTTTTTTTTTACAAGTTAGCGCTTGAGCTAGCTCTCTAAACGCACAGTACCCTTTACCCACAAATCACGGCTCGTGTGGGATTTGTAGTTTTATTAAAAACTTCCGTCATCCCGCGTCGACGCCGACATGAACTTACGTCACTACATTTCCCACAAGTCCGACGCACCGGCGCACTGGAGCCAGACAAAAAGAATTGTAGTTCATTACGCGCGCTCTTCCCGTCGCCAGCGTCGTTTCCCGAGATGCACCTGAACTACAAATCCCAGGAACCAACACGAATACTTGACAACTCACTTCCGGAGAAGCGCTACTCAGCTGCCAACAACTCCACAGCTAACCCAGCTAGCACGTTCAGAAACGAAACGGGATCTTCAACCAAACCGGGTCCGTCACCTCCCACCGATGGGGTTGTTTTCAATTGGGTTTCCATTTGATTCAATACCTGTCTGCGTCTCTCGGCCGCGTTTGCAAAAGCAGCAAAAAAATAAATAAATCAGATAAAGTCATCAATGACGGTCCTCACCTGATCCGGCCGCTGTGTCACTACCCGGCTGTACCTAGCTAGCTAAACTAGCCGCTTCTCGTGCAACCTGGTGTGAACACGTCAGTACTTCCGCGAGGATTCGAACAAACTGCAAGGCAGCATAGTCGAGCCCCGAGAGCTCGATGTAGTAGTCGAGCCCCGAGAGCTCGATGTAGTAGTCGAGCCCCGAGAGAGCTCGAAGTAGCACTAAGGCTCGATCAGTCATTGCACGATTAGTTATGTGTCTAAATAACTAAAATGTCCATTAAAAAAACAACCAAAAAAAAACCTCAGCCCACTGAGTTGAAAACCTTTTTATTACTTTAATAAAGAGAGACATTAAGGAAGGCAAATATTTGAATCCATTCAATCCACGATTTTGACATAAAACACTGAACAACCTCAACAAATTAACACGATGAACAGCAAAACACAGGTACACGTCTTAATAATCTTTACAAAACTTAAAACAAAAAAAACTTACCGGGAATATTAAAACAAAGCAGTTATTTTATTTACACTATGGCAATGCATAATACTGATAATTCTAAATTATTTCACTTTTAAAGTGCTCTTTCTCAGACCTGTTGGTGGTTAGTGGTTGAAAGTATATTTCATTGTAAGTGAGAGGGCCTTAAAAAAAATGGCTGCAAGTCAGGCGAAATCTTTGTCATGGTACAAAGTCCTTAAAACAAACAAATTTGACACCATACTGAAATGATTATTCATGCTGGATGGAAATGTTGAAACAAAACTGGAATGTCGCTAATAAATACCTACAAACAAGTGCCGTGAATATACAGTACAAAGTTAGCTATAATCCGTGTATGAGGACCTTGCCCTGCAAGGTTTTTCAGAATACACAGAGAAGGACAAAATTGCTACTGTCATGTCCAGTGTCTTAATAAACAGGGAAACTATTTTTAATTCATTATACACACATGTTATTACGTCCCTGCTATTAGTTATAATACTGTTACTGATATTGTGTTTCTCAACAGTTTCCCAGTGTTTCTATACAATAATAACACCATATTTATGACTTGATAAAAGGTAGAAGCAATGCCTAATTTTTTATAATACGTGTTGACATGCAGATTATTAACGCCAAAGCCCATCTAACAATTGTTGACAGTGAGATGATTAAAGCATACTGAACTAAAGGTCATCACATCATCATAGCCATTAAAAATGCACATGACTGTGTTCCCGTTGCTATGAATTGGATTTACTACTCAATTCTATACATTTGGTTCAAACAGGAGATACATCAATTTAAGTCTAAATACTCGTTTTCAACCACATCTAGTCCAAAACATTTACAAAGTACAGTATTTACATTTTTACAAGTGAGCAAAAACTAAAAGAAAAATAAATAAATCATCTGACAACCCCTTTTATTTTTTTAATCTAAACACAAAACTGAAATTAGCAAACTTGGTGGTGGTGATTTGCCTATTTGGACATTTGTGGGATTGTGAATATTATCATGAATGCTGTAAAAGAAAAATGCGTCATGTATTATTGCACAGTGCACTCAGGCAACATTTATCTGCACTTATCAGAGTCCCAAAAAGTATAGTCCAGACAATGTGTATTAAGCACTGCCTTGACAATGCTATTGTCACAGTGGTATTTGCTATGTAGACTTGAAACATAATTGGTGCCAATTGTTTAAGCACAAGACTGCTCAGGAAAGTGTATTAACATGCTGAAAATGTTCCACATTCAAAATGAAAGTGGATTTTCTGTAAAAGCACTGAAAGCAAAACCTAAGAGCACAATTACAGACCCCGTCCACATCGGTTTACTCTGTTATAGGCTGATGCTGATAATCATTTCGGGAAAGCAGTCCTAAGATTCTTTTCGGCCTCAGTGAACATCACTTTCCATGAATTCCTCCTTGATGGACTGCTTGCTACATGACACCTTGCAGTCAGGCATGTCGAACCCAAAGTCAGCCCACTCATCCGCAGCTGCTGTCATTCCGGCCGCCTCAACAACACCGGACCTGTTGGGGAGAGTGATGGTGTGGCGGACACGAAAGTGCACAGCCTCCATGACGCGCTGGCGTTGCAGCTCGCCACCAGCCGCCCCGATGG
This sequence comes from Brachyistius frenatus, assembly GCF_029030835.1. Lineage (NCBI taxonomy): Eukaryota > Metazoa > Chordata > Actinopteri > Embiotocidae > Brachyistius > Brachyistius frenatus. The sequence goes on along the minus strand of NW_027210605.1, from coordinate 9,826,693 downwards.
CCGCCATTGCAGAGGCAGCCATGTTGCTGCTGGAGCGAAGCAGCTGCTGGCCATGGTAGTCATGGTGATGATTGGAGGTGGGCAGTTGGAGGGAAGCTCCTTGTTTCATGTCCTGCAGACCTTGCCAGATGGCAAGGCGGGAATGCTCCGGTATCTTCAGCGCTCCTAAATCCTGGTGAAGCCACAGTTAGACATGTGAGGAGTGTGAGAACGTGATAGAAAACTAACATAAAGCAATAGGAGTGAAAGTTAAACGTAGGGCCTGCTCATCAAAACATTTCTCTACATCATCATTAGTGGCCAACACTACAGGTGATTTTTATTAAGACTAAATTCATTATATTATTGTTTGTGACTGCATCTTCTCCACTTTGTCTTTGTTGTTTAGGAAACTTAATACACATACATTTTATCATGATAACTATTATTTCTACTGTGTGATTGTAGGTGCAGGAGCAGAGTTGTTACCTCCATGGAGAGAGTTTGGAGGTGGTAGACAGACTGGAGGCCTTGGGAGGTGAAGTACTCAATGAAGTTCTGACAGCCCAGACTGGTGAGAAAACTGTATGGGGAGAAAAGCAGGGCTGCTTAGACCACAGCGACACACCTAAAAGAAGGACTTAAACATAAAAAGTGCAATTGTGCTTGAGTAGAATAACTTCATGTCATTGGCAGCAGCTATTTTTTTTGACAGAACTGAATCACATCATTATTTCATGTAACACGTCAATGTCTTGTACTCCAGCTGTTAGAGTATGTTCCAGAGCTGAGTAACACATCTAGCCTTAATTGTAGAGAAACTATACATCTTCATAGATGCAAAGTAGAAACATAAACATGCATTTATGTCAATGATTCATAAAGCCATTCTTGCTTTGGTGAAGAACCTTTATTATAAACACATGAAATGTTAAATTTTTGGTAACATACAGTGTAACTGGAAAAAAGAAGCTAACTGTACAATTTAACTGCGCAATTAACATAACAGTCTAGAAAACAAAAAGATGGACAAAGTCAGTAGTATCAAAAATGTTAAATTTGTGTGAGCAAGTCCGATGACTGCATTGACACATTATTTAAAAAAATGTATAAAATAAGAAAACAACAGTGTTAAATTAAATAGAACTTGTACATTTCTTTTGAAGAAAGAAGAAAGCTGTAGTGCATTGCAGGATAGATGTATACACAGTGTAAAGGATTTTTAGATTTAAGTATATGGCACAGTTTGGGCTTTTTGGGTGGCAGCTATAGTGGAGGTCTATTGCTCTTGAGCAGCTTGGTAGAGTAGAAAGACATGAATAGTGTTTTGTTTTTTAATGGGAGCTGATCAACACATCGGATTAGGACACTGAGTATATGCAACTAGTAGACAGTTTAGCTAAGAACACCAGTTGTCTTTGTTATGCAGCCAAATGTAATTTAACACTTTTTTACCGTGTAGTACAGAGGACAGGACAATTATTAATGTGGCCAAAATTTGGAAACAAACAAAACCAAAACATACCTTCCCTTTTTAACTTAAACATCACTTATTTTTGCAGCACAACTTTTCTACTTACTGCTTTTTTACTAGTTTATTTTGTATTATGTATAGCCATTATTTCCATGCTTTCAATTCTCAGTGGACCTTCATTATAGCACCAGCTAAGGGTGCTTAGAGATTTGTGGTATAATTGCAAGCCTTTAAAAAGCAGCCATAATAGTCTGTAAAACACAATGGTGAAAATATATGTGAACATGGCCACGGAAAGTGGCTGTTTGGGCATCAACATGCCACTAGTTTGTATTTAACCCAACAAGTGCATCTGATTGTCTGCTGGCCTTTTACAGGAGAATAAAGGAGTGTCATTGGAGGGTGAGGTACCTGACAAGGCTGGGGTCAGGGTTATACGGAGGGGGTGGGCTGCAGTGGGAAGCTGACACTATATTCTGACTGCTGTGGCCACCATTCATTTCACCATTGGCCTGCATGTGGTTGTGGTTGAGCATGTTTGAACCTGTCAGAATAAGAGAGAGGGGATCAATAAAATAATGAGCAGCAAACTGGCATAAAGAACTGTACTCTAATGGCATCATAACACATCTATTTTGTTTGAATCACAGATACTCACCCATATGAGCTATGGAGTGGGGGGCAGTGTGGTGATGCTGGGGCTGCTGCCCCACCAGCTGGTTGACTGAGGGTGATTTGCTGTAGCCTCCGTGGGGATGCATCTTGTTCATGTTGGACAGCGGAGAATAAGAAGAGGGTGATGCTATATGGCTCCTAGATGAGAGAGAAGAATGTGGCAGAAGTTAGAAGTTTATGCTGTGAAGGACACCTCACAGTTTAATGAAATGAACAAGATGCAAAATGTGGATTTTCATGAGGGTTAAGCCGAGATCAGACCACACGATATATTTGTCTTTTGCGATAGTAATCGTGTCAGATTAGGATATCGTAGTGCCAAAGGTTCTTGCCATGTTTGTGTCGGGAGTCTGGCAACATTACAAGTATGACACGGACCAATCATTAGGGAGGAGGGGGAAATAGTTGTCAATCGTAGCTACAGAAGCACTGTGTGTGTGTCACTAACAGTCCTTTTGACATGTTTACAAATGCATGCCAGAGAACACTGTCATCTTATTGGTCAATGTTAAAGGAACTTTGTAGGATATTTCAAACTCTGACACGCTAGACTTTTCGTCAGGGTATCGTGTGGTGTCCCAGATGCTGCATCAATGTTCTTTATTTACGTCACACTACGAGGCCGATTTGTCATTCCCAACATTCATATTCGGGCCCGGCACACACGAAATGACTAAATTGTGTCAAAATCGGGCTGAATTTGTGTAGTCTGAGCCCAGCTATATGTATAATTGTGATTCACATACTGTAGAATGGAAAGTAACAGTTAGTTCTCTAATGTGCCTTGGCTTGTGTTCATGTGAACGGATTGATCAGATCTTTTCAGTCACAATTTCTGTCCTGTATGTGTAGAACCAAGTATCTGTGTATTTGTCCACATGTAGTAACTCACGGTCTCTGCAGCAGCTGCTGCTGTGTCTGTTGTCGGTAGGACTCCACTAGCGGCTGTGGCACCAGCTCCATCAGCTCCAAGCTGTCTTTAATCTTCATCAGCAGCTCGAAGTTGTCCCGACCACGAACCTACACACAAACACAGCACATACAGTGACCTAAGGCAGTTAGGGAGTAATGACTGGTGAATCTGTCCATTGAAAATTGTCCATTTCTTTCCAGTATTTAAAACAAAAAAACATTTGCCTGTCTTATAGTCAGTAGAAATGTTTCCACAAACTTCTACTTGTCTGAATAAGGCTGTTTAAAAGGATACATACATGCACAAGTGTAAATCATCTCTTTTCTTTGACTATTTTGTGAAAAATAAGAGTGTAGAAGGCACTTACAGGAATATAGTAAATCTCTTCTTCTCCGTGCCGCCTCTTCCTCATGTTAATATTTGGACTGGGAATATTTGAAGGACACTGTTTAAAGTCTGCACACAACAGAGACAAAAATCACAATCAAAAAGGTTTCTAACACATTTCACAATGATGTTAAAGTACACCAACAATTAAAATGTATTCAATAAAGTATTCAAATGAATCAGCAATGTGTAAGTTTCATTCAGTTTATTGCGACTCACTGCGCTTGTTGGCACTGCCATTTTTGACCACACTGTCATTCAGGGCCTGTTGTTCCCTAAAGTGGTCCTCATCAGCTTTGCGGTCTCTGCCAGGACATGCACATATCCGACCTTCAAATGACCTTCTGCCCAACACTTGACCACTGCAGAGATGAATTGGGAAAGAAAAATATCCAGACTTGTTAAGACAACTTAACATCTGTATGGAACATCTGTTCAAGGTTAATTGGGCTTCACTGCCCAATTAATTTGGATTTTCCTAACAGACTTGTCCTCCAATACTAGCCAAACAGCTGGAGTGTGTGCACCTGGTGATCTTTAACCCATGGCCAATGCTAGAACCATTAAAGGATGGTAGTAAAGAAGAAAGCACCCATTGAACGAAGGTTGGTAATTTTATCTTGTATGTACAAAGGTGTGCATTTGTACAGTATGAGTAAGAACTGAGATAAAGTTAGTGTGAAAGAGCTGAAAATGACTTGTTAAAGTCAAAAGATGTTATTGTTTGAACTGATGTGTATATGACTTAAGAATTGCTGACATACTCCCTGGTCTCCAACGTGGTGATGATGAGGATGGGCCTTCTGTTCATTCCGCCCCCACAGCTGCTGTTGCACATAAAATTATACAGTATGGTGGTAAACTCAGTCCCCACCTGAAACACAAAACAACGAGGAAGTTCAGGCCTTGTTGGCTAAGTCTATCTGACAGTTATCAAGGAATTTCAGGATTTTTATTGCTCAAGTGATTTCTTTGTATACACCAATTCACCACTAGAGGAAAGTGTTGCAGCGCACTTTGATGTGAGGTGAGAAAATGTTGCTTTTCATTACCATCCTCAGGTGCAATCACAGACAAGATGACTCTTGTGCTTGTCTGGACATGCCTGGCATCTTTATTTTATAGCTGAGTCTACTATGAAGGACTTCACTGAAACTGACTGTTTCTTTGAGAAAAACTTGACTGATCAATTGTGTGTCTTTTCTCTGACTGAATGTACGAAATATTGTTGACAGCTTTCAGGAATCGCGATATCCCAACATTTACTCAATCCACATCTTTTTACCATCTCATTTATTTAACATTACCTTGACCTTCCTTTTATACTGGTATTGATTTAATAATGGAAATGCAAGTTTCACCTCACCAGTGTACATCATGAATATTTTAAATACCTCGATAGTTTCTACATTAAATGTGGACCATAATTTCTGATGTTTAAAGTCATGGGTGCAGTCCCTTGGGTAACTAACACAATGAATTGTGTTTCCAACCAGCACCTGATGAACCACTGACCTGTGGAGCCTCGTAGGGCACAAAGACACTCTGCCGACCAGTGACAGGATCATCCACATACTGAGAGAGGTTATTCCCCTCCACTCGGATCAGGTGACTGGTCGGGGCTGCTTGACCTGAGGAAGCAATGATGAAAGAAAGGTGTGGATGCACTTGGTTGATTTAAATCAAAGCATCAAACATAGCAGACACCGAACAGTCTTGTTAATGAAATGTTTAACGCAAATTCTTGAAAACAGTTTTTTTACTTAAATGTTTGGGGAAAAAGCATAAAATGTCTGAGTAGAATATGGTCAGTACCATCATTGAATTCTCGTCCAAGTTCGTGGTTGGGGCACCGTTTGACCACTTCTGTGACGTGTTCTGCCTTCTTGTAGACGGCCATGGCCTTGATGATGCTGCCATGTGGAGGAGAGGAGGACAGCTTGATCTGGATTGGACATGTTTTGGCAATCTGACAGTAGAGCTTCTTCAGCAAGGGAGAGTACTGCGTTGAAAAAGAGCATACACATGGCCGATTCAAGTAAGTGATTTCAACTTCTAAATGGCAATTTTAGTTCAGTTTGAGAAAAAGCAAAAATGATAGAGCTCCCTGCATGACACGTTCTCGGAACATCACAATTAGTCATTTTACAGCAACAACTTTACAGCACTGTCCAAAAACAAAAAGTGTTGAATTTAAATTTGCACCCCCAACTGCAGAAAACTTTAGGACACCTAAAAAATGAGATCTGCATTAGGTAGCAAGCAATTAATACCTATAGCAGTGACTGTTTTCTCAGTCTCATAAAAAGTCCTTAAGAAGTAATTCTGCATAAATCTAAGGAAGAATTAAAAAGTGTCTGTAATACCACTGAGATCATGGCAAAATTTATTTTTCAGGAGTTTGAATTGTTTTCAAAATGAAATAACACATGATTTGAACCATTAAGCCATCGATCATGTCAGACAAAAAGAATATCTTTAATGATTGAATACAAGGTGGACAAATAAAGAACTGGGTGATAAGATGATGATGAAAGAGTGTGGGGTGAGAACAGGACACTGTAATTACCACATAAAATCATGACAAAAGAACAAATAGTGTCATATGAATGGAAAGGGAAAATACACAAGGACTGTAAAACAGTCAGCAGTAAATTCTAGTGTGTGCTGTAAAGGTAATTACTGTGTTATTAGAATGCATAAATGATTATTATCCATCCGACTAGGTTTGTGGGTAGTAATGTGGGATGCTGCAGATGGCAGAGGAGAAGTGAAAGTTCAAAAGGAAAGATTGGAATAAATGATTGTGTCTCTGTGTAAATGTGTACCAGCTGACAAAAAATAAAACATCAATGGGCAATAATAAAAACGTTTAATGCAGGAATCTCACATGTTAGTCATCCCGTTACATTAAAGCTAAATGAAAAAATGCTGATCTGCGCTAAAGCCAAGTCTTCACTGATTCCTCAGTTTACCAGTATTTACACATGCGCATGTATGCACATGTGCTTGTATGTATGTAAATGCCAAATCAGATGCATCCTAGACATCACAAGGAATAGAACAGCCTTAACATGCCCCAACACAATCACAAAATTTTAAAAATCTTCCATTTTGAAATCCAACTGTGACCCTCCAGGAGAAGGTCTGTTCTGTCCTGTGTAGACTTGCTGTGATGGACCTGAATACAAATGCAACAGCGCACCCTATGGCTGAAATACTGTACATGCAGCTCAATTTCTGAAGAAAGAAAAAGCAGAGAAACAGAAAATATGGAGAGAATGAATGAGAGAGAGACTGATGAATGGTCACACTGGAAGTCACTCAGTTACATGGTCTGCATCTTCAACCTGTTTCACCAGAATCCCTTTTAAAGTATCATTGTCAAGTTTTATATAAAAACAATTCCATCAAATGCCACATGGTGAATGTGTGAACACAAAAAAACTATTTTATTCCTTGATTATCATTTTCTTTTATCATTGATTTTTAGAAAATACACAACATGAGTGTCAGTTATGTACACACGTGCTCACCCCCAAATTTTACAACTGAGGGTCAGTTTACATCACAAGGATGACCACAGCTTCACACTGTGAAAACAGCAGCATAATTTCTTCTGTGGATCTGGAAAAACCTAGTGCTACTTTTTAAACCCTGGAACCCTAATGATGTCATCAAGGTTATCTTGGTTTAGGTTTGAGAAATCTGTATTATATACTGGATATGAGGAATTCGAAAGAAGTGGGCATTGTGAAGACGAAAGATGCTGTTTAAGTTGCATTATAGGAAATGTAATATTTATTTGAGCTTCATACATGTCAAATCTGTCTCTTGTGATTCCCCTGGCCCACATTGCTGCTATATCTCTTTAACTAGAAGTTACTTCATGCTTTCCCTCTTTATTTCTTTTATCATCGTCTTTTTTAAACATATCTTTTTCTGTTTTTTTCCCTTTTATTTCTAAATTCATCTCCCATGCAATATTATTCTTCCATATTCGTAATCATTGAACACCCGCCCTCTACTTGAAGTAAGATTTAAAACATTTATGATGTTTCCATTTGTAAACGTCAGTTAAAAAAAATTCAACTTTTTAAAAAAAAATTTTTATTTCGACTGACAACATAGACTTGCTTCTGGCCCAATGACAGCTGTGGAAGATTCATTCCTACACCAACAAGGGCTTGGATTTTTGTGACATCGTTACTACACACACACACTGCAAACTCAAATAGACACATTTCTCTTAGCCATGAGCACTCCCCTTAGGGCAATGGAAATACCTGTGCACAACATTACCCTTTCCCACTGAACTTATCCTAACAAGTCTCAACAGCCCGTCAATACCATGAATATATAATCTTTCCGAGATGGAACAGTCAGACAGAAGTCTTATGTAGACCTCGGGACTTTTCATGCTGCAACTATCGCATCTTGAAAACTGATCCACTGGTTTGTTTTAAACTCGATCACAACAGAGAGAACATGAACTCCTTCAGCATTTGAAAAGAGAGTTTATAGGGAGCAACTTACTCTCACCTTTACAATAACTACTACTTGCCGAGACCTAACCCTTACCTTAACCGTATATACATACACATATATATATTTATGTTATTGGGACTTGCTTTTTGTCCACATAAGGAAGACAAAACCCCATAATGTGACTGTAAACACATTTAGGTCTCCACAGCATTGGTGAAACCCGCCCAACCACCACCACTCGACATGCACACACACACACATACACGTCCATAGTTCCATGAGTTCAGCTCCATGTGTTGCTGTCAGAAGTGAGGCAATAGCCTACTAAAAGAACTATAGTATCTGACGTGTATCTTCTTGTACAGACAAGACGACAAACACAATTAAATCAGATCATTTGCTTTCTCAGTGAACCGAAAAAAATCTTTAACATGAGTGAGACAAGTAAATTACAAGCGGAAGAACAAAAAAAGGATTACATGAAGATTAGATTATTCTAATAAAATGTGGACGTGTGCAAACAAATATTAAAATAGTGAGAGTATAAACCTCGGCCAATTGACTTTCCCCATTTCAGTGAAATCTGTTGACAATATTATATGATTTTCTTTCTGAGGGTATGAACAAAGTTTTATACATTGCCAACTATTATACATTGAATCTATAGCAGATAGTGATACATATGATGCACATGCTGGAATGCTTTCTTTTCTGGGAGCTTTTTTTGTTTTACAACAAAAAAAATGCAATAGACATTGAGCTACAAAAGACAGAAACATCCAGAGTTGAATCCCTAATGTAATTATAGCTTTACAAAATCACTGCATAAAGCTCCAATTTAATATTTTGTTGTCAGTGTTTATTGCAATCCCATTCATTCATCCATCTATACGTCCATCCATCCTTCCTTGTTTCTACACAGTGGACCAGTGATGGCAGGTCCAGACAGGCTTCTAGAGACAAGGTGATAATTGCCAGACTGTCAATCCATTTACACAAGCAACAGCATGCCCGCTGCAAATTCGCTTAACAAATATCAAATACGTTTATGCACATACATATGCACACACACACAAGCACAGGCATACAGTATGCTGCACATGTCTGTACAGTCTAAACTGGCTTTCTATATAGTCTGTAATTATATTGGATTCAAATCACTGTAGAAAACTCGAGAATCTCCCATTTTCTTTGGGAATTACTGTTTGTCTCCATATGAAACTATGAGAAACAGAGAAACAGCTACATGTGTGGGTAATTGAAATTCAAACGTAATATTTTTGTCTCATTGGACTCTGATCCACTTTTATTCTTCACAAAAGAAAAGTTTTGGGGGTGACGAAAACCGTCTGATCCACTTAGGATCTGAAAGACATTCATTTCAAGCCATCTAGTTTACTCACAGTTCGAGCACTATTAATAACAAAATGTTGATGAGCTACACAATGAATGAGTGTCACTGCACACTTAATGATTAGCATTACTGGCGCAGGCATGGTTATCTTAAAAGTTCACTCTTTTAGGCAACATAGCATACACAGTGTTACAGAGTGTCATGGGACACACCACAGACAAGAGGAAATGTTTAACAAATAGTTTCCTGGATTAGAAGCATCCCAGTCTATAAAGTTTCCTGAACAGTGTAGATATAGGACAGTGTACACGGTTGTAAAGAGATCAAATTAGTTCAGGTATCAGTTCTGAATGTTGTTTTCTTTAAGCACTTCATCTACTGGGTGATTATAAAAGCCTTGGTATTGCTGTACAAATTGATCTCTATCACACAGCCATATAATCAGGAGAAAACTCATATATTTCTCCTGTGTGATGTCAATGATAAAACACATCTGAGAACCCAAATGTGTCATAGACTGTTTTTTTTTTCCAGAGTTGATGCTTGGCAGGAAGACCAACGGTGGTGTGGCTGTGGATGATGCATGGAGAAAAGGAGGGGAAGGATGCATTGTGCAGGACGTGTTAGGACGTGTATCCTAACGGAGAGAAGCTAATAGCTGGGAAGAGCAGCTTCTGACAAGCCGCCTTGCAGTGCATGCTCGAGCATGCATCCCCAGCGCATCACACCCCCTCCCACTGTACTGTACACGTGCGCGCGCACACACACACACACACACACACACACACACACACACACACACACACACACACACACACACACACACACACACACACACACACACACACACACACACACACATAAAATAAAGTCTGAGTGTATGGAGAAGGGTCCTATTTATTTGACAATGTTGAGGTGTTAGATCTCATTTCCAGCCACGGTGACGCTTGCCTCCATCCTAGCCAAGGAATCATCTTTAAGTGGCAAGAGACCAGGAGACTTTCAGAGCTATTATCAGACTCTCTTGAGTAGACAACGGGGGATTACCAGACTAGAATAGGCTTGGATGGATTTACTCTATGTGGAAAAATTATGAGAGAAAAAAAGGATTGTCTCTTCTCTTCTCTTCTCTTCTCTTCTCTTCTCTTCTCTTCTCTTCTCTTCTCTTCTCTTCTCTTCTCTTCTCTTCTCTTCTCTTCTCTTCTCTTCTCTTCATCAATCATGCAGTTGAGAAGATTTAAGAGATAGAGGGAGACATGCATGATGCAATAGGCAGCTACCTTCCTAGTATTCTCCCAGAGAAAAGCACTCCACCCACTCTTAGAGGGACGCAGAAGTGTGGGGAGAGGGGACTGATTATAGTCAATATGCCCCGATGGCATTTGGCATTCCCCACTGCCTGAGGCCACAAGGAATCAGCAAGAAACCCAGAGACTGTTAACTTCATTTAAACAACATGACTCAGTCTGGTCCACATAGTCATCTCTTTTTTTCAAGCGTGTTCAAACTTGCTCCTATTACTGAATTTTGGCATAAATACACACCCATATATTCATGCAACCCTGGTGTTATTTTTGGGCAATCCCATTCCATTAGCGAAAAGCTTGACCATAATCTCGCTTCTTTTCAAATCTAACACTTCTAAATCAGCTCGGCGACATTATCTGAGCCCTCAAAAGGCACTTTGCCACAGAGCTCAAATGAAGTGGCAAACAGTTGTTCCCTGTAAAATATGAATAAACATCTGTGTGTTGTCACTTTTAGTCCAAATAACTTTTTCTTTTGCATGCATTTCAAGAAACTGTTTTACAGAAATAATGGCATATTCTTTAGGTACAACAAAAACTTGTGGTGTACTTTTTACCACCTATAAAGCTTACTATTAAGCGATCAATGGTCTCATGCAGCACAAGATCATACATTATCATACTGTGTCATGTCACAGATGAAAAATTTTGTTTTTCCATAGCTAATAACACTTAAATACATGTTCTTATACTTCGCCAATCTTATAATCAACCCTGCAAGATAAAACAAAGCATTACAGTAAACTCCAAAAAGCTATGAGCAAACACTCAGTCTCTCTCTCATTCTAATCCCTCCTGTTTAATGGCAGCTGAGGCATCTGAATAATCACAGGGTTCCTCATAACTATTTTTCTGCTGCCTCATCATCTATAGCTTAAGTCGTGTGCCAGTCAAACACTCCTTTTCTTCTACTCAAGTGGTAACAACGACAATGACTTGAATTAAACAGGCTCGTTAAAATCACCACTTTCTTCTATTTTTTTTTATACAACTTGGGTCATTTTCTAAACATTACTGATAAAACATAGTTTATTTTGTTTTAAGGAGAGAAGATCTGTTGGCAGGCTCTCTTACATTCAATCTGTAATTGGTGATTACCAGGCTTCTCAATTAGGTTATGAGGGACATTCAAAACTGTAACCCAATGGGGACATCAGAGGGAATAAGGTAGTTTAATTTAAATACCAGAGTATTACGTATCACATTAAACCAAACAGGTTGAAACCAGTTTCTGCCATATTTTAGGATTTAATTTCATTGCTGTAACTTCCCAGATCAAACAACCTGAAATCATTGTCCATGTTCTCCTTGGTTTCTGTGAATGCAGTGTGGCTGTGAGAAAGATCTAAGTCAGGAGAATTCCTGAGACAAAGGTGATGATGGACATATTTTAGGAGAGGACAAGGGAGAAACTTAAGGCGCCAGAGGTGACAACCATGAGTGTGCTCTAAGACCGGATGAAGGAAGAGATGGAGGAAGAAAAGCAACGGGTCAAAGACCACCGCATCTAATGTCCAGAGGGAGATCTCCTTACATCACTGAGGGCTGAGTAAATGAGCCCACCACGCATGGTTAATTCCAGCAAACACAGCCGCGGAGAACCTCGGCCTGTCACACAGACACTCACAAACACACACACAGTGAAGGAAGTGCAGTTTGTCTCTTCTTTCTCTTGTTTCAGGGAGGTCAACTGTGTGACAGTCGGTGGTGACACCTCTCCAGCAGGAGGCTTCTCATCGGGTCATGACAAATTACACAGCTCCAATTTCACCTGTCTCTCACCACCATCACAATGTAGGTGAGTGTATTGTGTTCAATAGGTTTCATAAATTATCATGTAAATTCCTGATGTTAAGGTTCCTCTGAGTCTTACTACTTCTATCACTGCTGATAATTATTTGCTTATTGTGTGTATTGTTCATAATATATATGCGCTATATTGTCTTCATTGCAAGCTTCCTTTCACGTGGATGCAATGAAGTGTGTCTCAAAAGTTTAAAACTAGTAACCAAGTAAATTCTGCTATAAAATAACAGCCAATGACAACAAACTATCTTTTCTAAATTTCTGTGTTATTACATTATTATTGCATTGATATAGAGAAGCAAAATATAATGCAATGCCTGGGCTTACTTCAGTGTACATAAACCATAAAAAAAAATTATGTATTGTATTGTATTATTGTATTGATTACTAGAATTGAATAGTAAACTACACAGGACAAAATATTTCCAAAGATCAAACTTTTTTGTTCCATTCATCACACACATATAACAGATTTGACTAAAAGAGGTGAGCAGAGGACAAAATGAATCACTGAATCTACTCTCGTTTGCACACAGCACGCCTGCACATGTGCTGGCTTGCGTGAGTGTGTGTGTGAACTAGTGTCTTTGTGTGCATGTTTATGTGTGTGGAAGGTAGTTCTTTAGAAAGACGGAGAGCTAGACAGAAAGAAAGGAAAAGTCAGAGAAACACGCTTGCATGCACGGACACACACACACACTGCACGTCAAAGCCACAAAAGTGGGTGTACTCACAGTCCATGTGGCAGATTTGGCGGTGCTGGACTGCTGGAAGGACACCTGGAAGGCATGCGGCCCGGGGTAGTCGGTGCTGGAGGGGATGGCCGGGGCAGGCGACAGGCCCTCAAAGGTGGAGTTGGGCTGGGAATAGGGCGAGGGGGTGGGCACGGCCGACGAAGAGGCGTTTTCGGAGCTGTAGGGGCTGGCGGATGTCGCACGGCTCCCCAGGCTCTCCATGCTGCTGCTCAGCAAGTTGTACTGGGACTGGGGAGAAAAGACAAGGGGACAGAATGAGGGAGGCGAAGAGGGAGGGAGGAGAAAGACGGAGGGAGGACACAGGTAGAGGTGCCAGAGAGACAGGAGCTTGGAGGTCGGATTACAGTGGGAAGGAAGAGTTGTGGGTAGTGTGTGTGTGTGTGTGTGTGTGTGTGATGGTGCGGGTGCACGTTTAACTGTCTCGGTAGGTGTCCATAATCGACACAGGACACGTTTTTGTGAGATTTATACATAAAAAAATGATATTCATCACAAGCACAGGGACACAAACTTCTGTGTTTGTGTGAGTGAATGATTGTAAGTGAGTGATCCCCACAGTAGCTGCCTTGGGGCTATGTCAGGTAACTTGTAAAACACAGGCGTTATCCATACACTGCCTAATTGCCTGCAATTCCCCTCATTTTGTCTCTGGTGTGTTTGAAGATTTGATGTGTGGTGACACACTTGTCAACGTTAATGTTTTCCGTGAGGTCCATACAGTATAGTTGTACACAAGCTCAACAGCTGCTGTGGAAGGAAAACTTATTTTGTGACTCCCTGTTACACTATGTGAACAAAAGCACAGCAAAGTCAGACAACACAAGCAGCCAACTGCAGTCCACCTGTCAACCTTCTGCTTATCAACATCAAATCATGACTTTCTTTGAACAACAGCGAGTCCAACATTCAACCACAATGACACCAGTTGATTCAGATTAAACAAAACCAACATGTATTAATATAAAATATGAAATAATCTAAATTAATAATGTAGGCTCGAACATATTTCCAGATTCATCCCTGCTACTTGTACTGAGCACATGTCAAATAACTGACACTGATGGCAGTTTCACGTTAAAGTAGCCACTGTGTTGCAAACACTAATAAAATAACCAAATGAGCAAATAAAACAAATTCTTTACCTTCTTCTTCACGTAGTACATCCTCTACTGCTGTAGTCTCATTTGTCAAATGTTCAGTCAGTCAAACGTCCAAACACAGCAAAAGTAAAGACAGTGCAGGACCATAACCTAACCACAGAGTTCAATCGAGGTGTGCATCAGCGGACACACCACACACAGACACATGTACTGCGAGGACAGGGGGAGAAAAAGGTGAGCAGAGCACTGGTGTGGTGAGAGAGAAACGATAGACTGAGAGAGGGGAGAGAAGCATGGAGGGAAAGAGGGATGGGAACCCAAAAAAAGGTACGACATTGTAATTATGGCATGCCCGGACATAGGCGGCAATGCTGGGGCGCATGTACACACATGCTCCAAAACACCTTGTGAAGGCCTGCACTAAGTAAACACTGTCTGGTCTGAGAGGGGGAGAGAGAGAGAGAGAGAAAAGGAAAACACATGAAAGAACACAAATTCAAGGGTCAGATCCTCCCCACGACCCCAGCTGTATATCAATACAAAACATTAAATAACTAGTTGGGAATGAAGATTCTCAAAAACAAGACTCTTCAAAACTTTTAAAGGCTTGAGATTTATAATTAATTTAAATAAGATAGAAATCAGCATCAATGATATGAATATGTGGTCAATTTAAAATGGAAACTCTATGGTTAGGAAAAGCAGACAGCAATTAAAGGGAATATTTTTTTAACAAATAAACTATGACATAAGGAGGGAATTAAGATAGCAATATTTAATTTGTATACAGAAAATGTCCATATATTTTTTTTTGTTTTAATCAGATTGGCTCACTCTTTGACAACGAGCAATAATAAGGTTTTGAAAAGCCCTTTTCAACTGCAACTGAAGGTAAAATAAATCTTCGTACCCTGACACATTTATATGAAAATTACCACTGATCGTTTTCACTTGCTAGTCACAAAATGATAAAAAAAAACAAAATGTAAACACTAATACTATGTCTCATAAATAATGATAGATATTCATTCTTGAATATGGAGATAATTGAGTGTGAAAGTGTGAAAGTTGAATGATCCTCCACCCGGCCTCCCCACTGCACATGTTCATTTAGAGTGTAACTGTTGAAACTTCTCCTTTCTTTATTATTTTTTCTTCTTCCTATAACTTATATTATACTACACTCCATGATATAAAACCTGAAGCCATACACAGAGTCTCGTTACCACGATCCCTCTGAAATAACACAGACACAATTTATCAACGTTTAACAAGGACACGTAAAACCTCATGTGGCCATGCAGTTGAAAGCAAATGCACAGGTCAATGTCCAGGACTTAATGCAAACTATGTAGGTTAAATGAGGATGCACGCATGCGTCAGTGTTTGAATCCATACATTGATCCTAACTGAGGTTAATGCAGCTCGACACATAATCGGATACAGCTGGGTTCAAAACAAGTATGCTTAAAAATCAATAGTTTGGTTTCTGGACTTTCAGGAAGCAGTTCCCACTGAATGAAGCATATCAAGTGTCTGGCAGTTGAAATTATGGCATCGCTAGCATTTGCTAAAATAAAAATGTGTTCACCGTCTTGAAAAATGTGGCAGTATCTGGGCTGATAAGTTCTGATGTTTGTTTTCTCGTGCAGGGTGTATAAAAGAGTCACCATTAATGTCTGACTGCTTACTATCGTTGAAATATTCCTCTTACAGGTATTATCAAAGGGGATTTAAAGCACAAGAGAAGACCAGGTGTATGTGTCAACCACAGAAAACACTTGACACACACATTGTCACAGACATATGCACTCACAGGTGTGCTTGGTCTTAATACCTAAACTCAACCCGTGACAAGTTGAAACAGATCTAAAACCTCTGCCGCCACTGTGTGAACAAATGTGTGCGTGAGGAAGTGTGTGTGTTCGCTGTGTGGAAGTGTTTATGCTTCTGATCTCGACAGCATCTGATGTCCCCTATGGGCAGTCATCCTGGTAGCTGCCACTCAAAGCCAAGCTTTAAAAGCTCAAAACATTTAGAGATGTAGATAATCCAGCCACGGCAACCTTCACTTGTCAAGATGAGTGAAACATAATAGGCTGAGGATAAAGAGAGTATCACCCTTTTATTGAACTGTTTTTACAGCTGCTTATTACAACGAACTGCATGTTGCAATATTAAACAGCTTGGCCACTTTAAACACAATTAACAACACAAAATCCTATTTTGTCATATGGCCCTGCTGAAATAAAGAAAAGCATGACCAAAATAAAAAGTTGGGCTGCTTAAATGAGTGAATAGCATTATATGAAAAGTGGAGCTAGTCTTAACGACTGCAGCTCTGTTAAATAGAGGTGAGGATGAGGGGAGGTAACGTGTGAACTGGTGTGTGAGAAGGTTGCCCCCTGTTGGGAATGTTTGGCAAAGGGCAGCAGGCGATATACCATTCATTAACACGCCCAGCTGTAGAGTATGTATTGAATAATAAAATGAGTTCAATAATCATCACAGTGATTTCCTGAATACTTAAAGGTTTAATCAGAGGAAAGTTAACCGAGGTTAAAACAAGGATTTCCTTTTCATCAAGTGGTACAATCAGACAGTGTTGGAGGGGCCTGTTTCTACTTCATCACCCAACTTTTCAAATTAATCTAACTTACTAATGCAACAGCGACAAAAATAGCCACCATACCAGGACACAAATCAAAATCATGAGCACACAAGTTCAAATTGAAGCAGCCATTTATGCATGCAGGACTGTCAAACAGCACGATGAGTCATGAGCAGATCCAGATTCATTCTTTCATCTGTTTGATCGCCGCCAATTTGGAAACAGTGACCCTACCCAAAACTGTTTGTCTACATCACAACCAAGTAATTTGACCATTTCTCTACGCGCAAGAAAGAACAAAAGCAAGCAAAATTTACAGCAAGTAAAAAATTTATTCTTGTCCACTTACCACATCACACAGCATCTTAAGGCTCCTGAAAAATGAGACGATGTCTCTGACTCAGCTCTCAGGACTTACACTGCTGTGGTCAAGTGTGACTGTAATAGTCGAGCTCCCCACGGCCAGGCCAGCCCAGTGTGGAGCAGGACATGATTGAGGACATAGGAAACGTCCTGCCTCTACTCTTCCACCACTTGCTTCACTTGCTCAACTAGGCCTTCTCTACTTGCCTTGCATCTAACAACAAATCCTCGATCCGCCTCCTTTTTTCACGCCATGACTATTCATTAACCAGCTAGGCAGGCCCAGGCTTGCCTGCTTAGAGATTAGATCTGACCAATATCCCAGATCAGGGGAAGGAAACATAGGTGTGATTGGGAGTGACTTCTAATTTCATATTTGAAACCGAGAGAAAGAGTGAGCAAGTGTGCAAGATACACATCAGTGTGGCTGAGCAAAAACGCTCTATTCTGTGTGAGATCAGACAACTACTATTAAATCCCTGGTCTTGCTAAAACCGCAAATATTTTTCATTCGTAAAAAGTTCCTGTTCCATGTTCGCATGTTTGCATGCGCATGCACCTGCAAACATATGTGCATGCTTGTTTAGGCACTTCCGCAGACGCACTGCAGCCTACAGATGGTTCTACAGTGGAGCAGCAAGGGGTCCTGCCTTGTGATTTAATGAGCACTCCCCCAACACACACACACACACACACACACACACACACACACACACACACACACACACACACACACACACACACACACACACACACACACACACACACAATTACACACTACTCCACAGTCCCCACAGGCCACTCAGCAGGGAGACAGAGAGAGGGAAAGAGCTGCAGAGGAGAGGGAAACTACATAGGAGGGAATCTACTCAGCACTGGAGGGAAAAACTGTATGTGTGTGTGTGTGTGTGTGTGTGTGTGTGTGTGTGTGTGTGTGTGTGTGTGTGTGTGTGTGTGTGTGTGTGTGTGTGTGTGTGTGTGTGTGTGTGTGTGTGTGTGTGTGTGTGTAGATCTGATATGAAAGTATCACAAATAAGTTGAAGCTTCTCAGTTGGAAAGCAGAAATTGATCACGTGTCGCATGAGCTCTTATTCCTACCATTACATTGTCGTTCATGTCCCTCATGTGGTAGACGTCCATGGAGACCTCTGCAGTGTTGCGGTGGATCCCCGGGGTGCTGGTGGAAGGAACTGGGTGTTCACCTGGCTGGCTGTTTGGGGGGAGCTCGAAATACGTGCTGTCTGGCTCGCTGTGAACACACAAGGTTACGAGTTGGTAAAAGAGGGATGAGTTTTTGAAAAAAGAAATCAGCATTAATGTGTCTGTGTGTCACATAACAGAGAGTCAGATGAGCAGAAAAACTGACTTTTGCTATTAGAAAAAAAATAATAAGAAATAATTAAAAAAAAGTGAAGTCTTTTAATTTAGACTACAGGACTGTTTGTTCTATTACAGGACAAACAAAGTATACTTACAAACAAAAAGAAAAACTTAAACATATTACGACTAACACACAATTGGAAGCACAGGCTGAAAAATATGGCAATTTTTCTTAGTCCTCAATGCATAAACTATCAAATACTCGCACGAAGAAATAGGTGAACATAAGTGGCTGAAAATGCAGTTACTTGTTTATCTTTGACTGTTGATTATGCCTGTACACAAGAAGCTTTTGTAAATATTGCACAGAAAAAATAATAACATCACATACTATACAGACTACTGGCACTAGAAATAAAGCACATTCTAAGTTTTTCTCTCTCTTTTTAAATTAGATTAGGAATAAATATCCACATTTTTATTCTTGAATTAATGGTAAAGTGATGACAGATTCATGTTTTTTGTAAATACTTCCTGATACATTTTGCATTATTATAAAACAATTATGTAATTTGGAAAACTTGATGGAAGTAAATCAGTCATCAACAGATGTTGTTTACACTCACAGGGAGCTCCACAGGTGCTCGAAGGTGCCTCCTTCTTGAGAGACAGTGGACTGAGACATCTTAGAGGATGGGTAGTCTGGTGAGGGGCAGATCACTCTGCAGAGCACACACACAGGGAATTCACAGAAAGATATTGGATTATTAATTGATTTTTTTTTTTAAACAAAACTTTAGTTAATTAAAATGTGCTTAAAAATGACAGAAAAACAGACTTTGTTACAAGTTCAAAGAAATTGATGCTCATTTTATTGATGTTTAAAAAGGAGAGGAAGAGGTTCAAAACACACACATGTTCACCCAGGTGTGATCACACTAATGTGGTCCCAGCGAGATGGCACAGTGTCTCAGGGGGCCTGAGCATGCCCGGACCTGCCTGACTCACCACCGTCTCACTCCGAGGGGAAGCTTCTGAACCTCACATCGTCCGCTATTCCTCAAAATCACGCCTGCTCTATTGTACTCAAAAAATGTGATCTGACATTGTGCAGTTGTCGAAGCAGCAAGTAGCCTTTATAACTCTTGAGTAAATGTGGATTATTTATCTTCTCACAATGACAGAGAGCTCCGTGTCTTACTTTGACAGAGCAGATGATGATCAAGATGATGAAACGATCGTGAAAGTTTAGAAATGTACTTGCCAAGGGCACATCCATCCGGGAATCTTTGTGCGGGGTTGAGTTAAAGTATTTCGAGCTGCCAAATAAATCCGTATTTGTTTCAATCTTCAACAGAAACCCAAACTGACTGAAGACTACCGCGAAAGATGATAAAACGATGCCTTGAGTTTCCATTTAGTCTGCGAGTTGATCCAACACAAGATCCTGTCGGGCATATTTGGTTGTAAAGTTTATCATATTCAGTTGCGCACCACAGCAGCGTCACATCTCCTTAGTAACAACCCTGCAGGACTGCGCAAGAAAAACTGTGGCAAAGGTGCATGGCTTGAAAGATGCACGTTGCAACAAATAAATAGGTACCCTAAATGCAAACCCTTAATAATCATAATGTGGCGGCAGATATATCTCAGATTACACGAATTTACGAAAAGTGACTTTTCCCAGAGTTTAATTTGTGGCCAAGTGTAATCTTATCTATAACTGGGGTCTTTTAACTTTGGTCTGAATCGATTGAAGATATGCAGCCAAGTAAACATCTGAAGTGATGTCACGACTGCTGAACAAAGGCTGTTCTTACAACTAATCTTGTGGCCATTGCCACACATTTAAACTGGCCTTTGATTAATGTCAAATGATCCAATTAACATGACATAAAAACAGAATTGGACATATAGACTACATGTTGAAATGGCCAGCAGCACGCACACGCACGTAACATTTGGGATTGCGCAGCTGTGTGGCTGCGTGTTCCCGCTGTTCTCGACGTGTCTGCCGCCGCAGAAAGCAGTTCCCATTCCCAGTTCGTCCCTCAGTGCCGTCTGGTCAGATCCCAGATCAGTTCGTATGCTGCACATAGGATCTGGCAAAGTGTCACTGCAGGACGAGCGGTAGGAAAAACGAGTTGTTCTCAGAGCTCTGCTCCGCATCTTAATTGGGATTCCACCTGGACACAGACGACTTTCACTTACCTGCACCACTGGGAAGGAGCTACACTCACTATTTAACTCAACCTCGATACACTGAGGCCTACATCTTTCAGAACTTCTGGTCCGCTTTTTACATGGGGTGGGAGTATAGCTATATTCTAGAGGTAAAAACACGAAGTCTAATTTTGTATGCTACCTATAAAATCAAAATCAAGACAAATAAAAAGATAGATTTTTGTTGTTGTGCCTATATTGATAGATGATATAACATGGTAAAATTGGTCATTTCAATTTGCACTAAAAATCGTGACAATTATTATTAAGAGTTTGGGTAAAATATTGAATTTCACGTATGGCTACGTCATGCAGAAATATTGTGTTCAATTTCAATTTAGGCCATTACTTCCTACGAGGATAGGCCTACATCCTGTTACTTAACGCACGGCCTCTGCTGGTTCTTTGCCCAAATGTCACACAAACCTTTTAAATTTCACAATGTGCTTCTCTGATATTCACCTGTCTTTATTTTGTGTCTCCACTCCTGGGTTACAGCACCCATGACAACGCACATACACGCACACTGCCGTCCCAAGGGCCATTTTATGCGAGAAAATACACAGTCCCATCTGACAGGAAATTAATTTTAAAAATGGTTTTAGATTCGATCCTCCTTAGGCCTAAGTAAAATATTTCATGAGGATCGAAAGGGTTGTCGAGTGCTGAAGTAGTCTAATGTTTGGGTGTCGCTCTATCCCTATATAGCCTACTTTGAAATCCTTACACTGAAAGGTATTATAATACCAAAGCATATAGATGCAATAATATACGTTAATATGACTGACTGTGAATAGTAATAAATAATATGAAACTGAACCAGCCAATAGTTTCAACACCTTTTCGATTTTTTTTTTTTTTTTTTTGCTCAAATAGGACCATAACAGGATTTGGGGTTAACAATAAAAACTAAAAATAGACTATTGTGTAGGCCTATGTAGACAAGGGATTATCTCTAACGCCTCTATTTTTTATTTTATTGTCAATTGATTTTGATTATATTGTGTCTACTTAGACTACTGATAGTCTACAATACAGACTCCTAACAAAGCAATACCCAAACGACGCAGTTACAAATTCAAATCAACAAAATAACCTAAACTATTTCAACAAAAAAGTGATGTTTAAATTTTTGTTACCCAGTCTTTGATAATTCTATAGGCAGCTCAGACTTTCCTGTCAATGGCTTTTTTTTTTTTTCTTTTAACCAAATATTGTCCCAATTTGCAAAATGTTTTTGATGACTGGAATATATGTCACATCAATACAATTAGGCCTATAGTAGGTAGCCTAGCTCATTAAACGTAAATAAACGTAGCCTACCTGAAGGTTATTATTCCAATCCAAACACCCTGGTATTACGTTGCGACGAGCACCTGTCTGTATATTATCGAACATGCCAGGAGAGTGACCCTCCATACAAAAATATCAACAAGGAAAAGGTGAAAAATTGACCGAATGATAACAGTGGTTGGAGATTATTGACTTTACGGAGAAACAAAATTAACCTCGAGGAAACAAGAGGAAAACTGATTTGCAAGCTGTTCAGAGAAGTGTGAGCTTTGCTGAAGGAAACCGAGGAGGACGTGAAGCGGAGCAGGGAGGCGGTAGCGCGGTTTGGCCGCACATAAGCGGGAAACCTTTTTCAACTCAGCACAAGGACTGTTTTTGGCTCACACAAACACTATTTAAACTGTTGTGCGGGCCACTTAGACTACAAGTCAGGTTCATGTGAACGTAACATAATCCACGAGCTTTAAAACGGTGACGAATAAAAATCAATTGGAATAGAGTTTAGGGCAATTAAAAAAAAAAAAAAACCAAAATAGTTTAAATCTATATGATAATATCACATTACGAGCCAATGCAATAGAAAAATATGGTTGCCTACAGGTTTGTATTAAACTGTTACACATTAAAACACGCTGAAAACAACACAACAATGAACTACATTTCCCAGAAGGCAAAGCGCCGCAGAAGGACGGTGATTGGACCGCACTGGTGGCGCGTCATGTGTTCATACAAACAAACTAGCAACAGTTGGATGCACAGTGCGTGTGCCCTGAAGGCAGTCATGTGGAGCAAAACACTTTTCGCGTCTCTTGTTTAATCGACACACGCAGCACAAGTGACGTTAGAAGTAAGTGTCGCGATTGAATGAGAAGGTTTTGACGGTTAGCCAACGATGCCCGCCGAGTTGCTAGTAGAGTTATATGCCAGCGAGCCCAGTGACAGCTAGTGGAGCAGCTAATTTTACCGTTAGCATGTAGCGCACTCGTCTCTCATCAACCCACCAGTTTAATATGTTGACACAAAGGGAGAGAGACTGTCAATGAAACAAGTAATGTAGAATTGCTTTTTTTTTTTTTTTTTTTAATTTTTTTGCTGGAGTCGCTTCTTATATTTGCAAGTCAGCTAGCTATGCTAACTCAAGTTAGCCACTTGTAGCTGTTTATTTCTGCTGACGTCGTGTTCTCCAACAGAAGTGGGTTTTATCTCCTCTGGATGATCAGTACGTCTGTTACGAGAGAAGATCTGCTCTTGTGTGTTTGTCTATTCACTGCGCCCATTGTGTGTTTATTTATCGGACTTATGGCGCCATCACGTGTTAATATTTGGAAACTCCGTCAGCTGAGTGATCCTCGGTCAAAGCTGTTAAAAGATGGGACGAAACTGATTTGGGTTTCTTTTTTTTTTTTTTTTAAAAAAATTGTAACGTGTACTCTACTCGTTTTTCGTACAGGAACAGATTTGACTGGAAGATGAATTTCTCTGAGGTCTTCAAGCAAACCAACCAGCTCTGTAAAGTTTCCCCAGATGGGAGATGCATGGTCAGTATCTGAGTTGCATTCTTTGTGATGTTATGCGTTTTGTTTAATGCAGGAGAAATTGGGCTTTTTAATTGCCATTTTTAGGTTACCAGTTACACGTGGATAAAAGTGAAGGTGTTGCTTTTTTCCTGTCTGATTCTTCTCTTTGCTTCACTCCTCAGGCCACCTGTGTGCAGTATAGGCTGGTGGTGCGAGATGTGAGCACCTTGCAGATCCTGCAGCTCTACACCTGCCTGGACCAGATTTCCCACATGGACTGGTCTTCTGACTCTCTCTTTATTCTCTGTGCTATGTACAAGAGAGGACTGGTACAGGTAGTTGATGAGAAGAGGACAGTAATGTGTGTATATCTCTCAGCGTTTCGTATAAATGCAGGTGATCAGTCTGCTAGTTAAATACTTTTAACGATTCATTAATTGTTCTTTTGAGCAAAAAATATTGAGGACTTTTGCCTTTTGTCATAGAGTATCCATATAAACTTAGTACTAAATACTGAAGTGCTCAAACTACTAAAGGTCATAAGGACAGTAGTTCACCCCTTCCCCAAATTTATGAATTATGTAATCAAATGCCAAAACAGTATTTCCTCTCTGGAACAAACATTCTGCATCTTGGCAGTGTTTTGAGTTTGAGTAAGGTTTGTAAAAGTCAATTTATTTCAAATTGTGCAGATGCTTCAGACATGTCCTGCTTCAACTCACAACCACATTCTTATTTTAGAAGTAGTTAAATTGTTAGTTTGTTTTATTCTTTAAAGTGCTTTCTAAACACCTTGAACCATATTTCACAACGCTGCATATAGCTTCAAGCTTTAGATATTTTTTTCTTCTGTATAAATGGAATCTCAAAAAGTACTTCAGTATGGAAAATAATCAAATAATTTGATTACACGTATTTATTGTTTTTGCTTTGATTAAATATGCAGACCATACATAAGATTTAAAGGGATGCACAACAGAAATCTGAGACCCGGAGGCTGCTGTTTCAAATTAAATTCACTGTTTAACAAAATAAAAGAATACAGTACCTGTTTTAACAGTAACAGTTATCCTTCATTTACATTCATTTAGGTTTCCTACATGCGGCGTACTGTACGTCTTTTAATGACCCTATAACCAAGCTATTTATTTCTCCTGTGTTTTTAACACTAGTTCATCTTTATTTTAATAAGATCAAAAATGATTTTTAAGAAAAAAATACAGAAAAAAAAAATCCTACTTTTGAATGAATCTTCACCTCTTTTTATATACTTGCATCCCAACAGACAGACTGAATTAGTCATGTTTACTGTCACTTTAGTGATGAAATTAGAAAATTAGTTTTGTGTGCATCATAAGTAGCTTACCTTTGAAGGGGTATCCAGCGCCAGTCTTTCATGGTTTCTGTCTCTTGAGTGTTTCTTATTGTTGGAAATCAAGTTTGAGAAAGCTGCAGGATGTGTGTGAGGGATGTCATCAGTAATGGCCGATGGCTGTCCCTCCGTCTTCTCTCTGTCTTTTTCTTCAGGTGTGGTCTCTCGAACAGCCGGACTGGCACTGTAAGATTGATGAGGGCTCAATAGGACTAGTCTCCTCACGCTGGAGTCCAGATGGACGTCACATTCTCAACACCACTGAGTTCCATGTAAGTGTGAAGTTGGTTTGTGCATGTGTGCGTGCATTCATGCACATGGAAGTGTGTTTATACATATGCTTGTCTGGTTTCAACTGTTGCTGGCCCGCAAGGAAGGGGGACCTGAAAATAGCCAGACACCAGAGCCTTTCTTGACTGCCCCTGCACCCCCCCCACCTGCTGCATGTATTCAGCCTGATTTCATAGCTCCTCTCCTGTTAGCGTCCTGTCATACATGGGTCTCAAGTACCTCTGGAGCATTGGTGCAATGTATATGTGCCCCTCCGATGTGGATCTGGAGTTTTCTTTGGCAGCAACTCCTTTAAATGATGATCTGTTACTCATAAACATAAAACAATAGAAAAATTAAAATCAGTGAAATAAAAAAGGTAAAAACACCCAGACCACTCAAGCCATGATAAGACAAATTGATGTAACAATTATGTAAATTGTTTTTCCAAAAGTCTAAAAGACAATCGCTTTTAAAGAGTTTAAATAGTTGATTAAAGGAAAGGATGATGCCAGGATGCACTATACCATTTACGTTGACAATCAGAGAAGATTTGAATTCTGTGCATATTTGGTGCCAAATATTAAGTGCGTAGTTTATTCAGACATCTATTAACAGATGACCATTTGCAGCAATACACTTTCTGGCATCTACCTCCAAATCTGACCACTTTGTTTAATTTCTGGAATTTCCAGATTTGTGGAATTGACTGCGCAGCCAGCAGCCATCAGTGTTTCCAACATTAGTTTGCTTGTAACACCCTTCCCCTGGGTACAATCTGTAGATCACTATTCATGGTTTTGCATTGACCGTTTATGGTTAACGATGCAAGTATAGTGGGCGGAATATAGGGCCTGTCCACATGTGCACATTTTTAAATTGATGATGTGATTTAAATGAAGACATTGCATGCTGAATTGTTTGAACATGGCTTTGTGAATCAGATTATTTTTAAATACACAGCATTTTTGTCCTTTGCTTACACAAATTGTTGGTACTGATCCTACTTGCAGCTTTATATGAAGCCTCTGAACTGGTGTAGTTTTTGGCCCTTATGTAAAAAGGACATCAACAAACAGTGTTTGTATTATAGCTCCAAGTCTGGATCTTTCAGAGTAAATTAGATATTTAAAAAATCTAATATTGATATGAGTTAAAATAAATTTTTACTTTTTACTTAAGGTTGAGTGAACAATATTTATAAAAGTCCCTTAAATTAGTTCATTTAAAAAAAAAAAAAAGAGACACTGTTTTTTTTTTTTTTAACATTTTGAAATAAAACGTCTATAATAAATTCTGCATATGTATATGGGATGGGAATTTTGTGTTTTTTGTGAATCAAGACTTAAAAAATTATATTATACACAGTGAGCAGTGAAGAACCTAGAATCAAACCTTGTGGCACACTACATGCAACAGTAGACTGACTTTGGCAGTACTGCTTATTGCTGATTTTTTTTTTTCCTCCAGTTTATTCCAGTAAATTGAATTATTCCTTAGTAGTGTGTGTGACAAGTGAAAATTTGCTCACACCATATTGACCCTTTTTTATAAGAAGGGCAGACATCTACGTATTCACTACCTAAAATATTTCATTCCATTACTTTACACACTTAAATTTTTTTTAATGTACATGTAACAAACACTATTTTTGTATAGCTTCTGTAACTGCCTAAAACCTGATCTGGGGAGGGAGGTGCTATTTAGTGTGGTTTATGCAAGTCTGCAAAACTAAACCCAGACTAGTAAAGATGTCTTTAATTCTTTTCTGTGCCCCCCAATTCCTGTTATATATTCGCTCCATAGTAAGCATGTGTTGTAAGGGGTGAGAAGATATAGCAGCTACCCTCAGGCCATGTGGAATATGAAGGGGGCACCATGGTGGACTGCGTCTGTCATGCTGAACCTGACTCCAGGAATCATTTGACAGGTGTTGTGGTCCAACACACAACTGTGTCTGGTCTGGAGAAGGGTGCAAGGAGTGCAAATGTCTGTGGCATGGCTGCTTTGTGTCTGCATCTTCCAAAGAAAAAAAAAAAAGGAAGAAGGTTTGAAAGAGTGCAGTTTCCTTTCTGTTTTAGGACAGTCTGAGTGCACATTGACTTGCTGTTATTTTATGTTTAGGCGGGCAATTTGACGTGATCAATATCAACATTGCTTTCTCCTAAATGTTTCTGTGTCAAATGACTTGTGATATGTGAAAGCCGTCACGTCAACCCATGACCCCTTTAACTGCTTGCTGTCATTTATGTTTAGATGATTAGTTGATCAACTGACAACAAATTATCTACCACTGTAATCAGTTTTTCTGAAGTAGTCTCTCCAGCAACATGTCAGACATTCCTTTCTCCCTCCTCGGTTGAACACACTTGAGTTTTTTTCATTTGACTTATGCCATAGCAAAGTGGAGTTTTGTTTTAAGTATTTTGGAGTTTTCGTCCAGCAAAGCAAGCAGTATGGTGACTTATGACTTGAAAAAAAAAGCACATTTTATTGACATTTATTAATATAAAAAAGAATATGCAGATTAATCTCTAATAAAAGAATCATTGTTATTTGCAGCACTTCACTCGTGTTGCCAACAAATACCTTTTCAGATTTTTTTGCAGGGGGGATTTTTCCTCCTTCTGAGACAGCCATTTGTTCCTTATTACCGTCATCTCACAGTGTTTTGTGTTTCTTGAGATTGGTAACCCTGTACTGATGCTGCCACTGGTAAATGATATATACAAGTCAGATAATGACACTCTGCTTCATTTAACACATCTAACCTTTAAGTCTCACTGAGGATAATTAATGAATGGTTGAATTTTGTTCAAGCAAACCACCCTCAATCAATATTTTAAACAGCTTTGAGCAAAACACTGTGGAGGTACCGGGCGCACCTTTATATTACAGACGCATTATTATACTCATTCAAACGGAGCCTCCCGAAGGTCTCAGTGGGGAATTGTTTTGCTGAATTACTTTTGCTGTACCTCTCAGTACTTTGGTGTTCCCTTGCAATAAGATTTGCATTCCTTCTGATCTGAACAGTTGGTATGTTGGTCCAGTCTAGTTATAATACTCTGCAGATGCTGCGGAGAGGAGAGATCATGTGATACTTTATGTGGTGCATTTAGTGCTCATTACTCATTTTAAAAGGTCGATCTCAGACAGCATCAGCCACTGGTTGTGAGCGCAGCTGCAGCTGCCCTGCCTGGCTGTGACTTGTTATCCTTTGGTTGAATGTGGTCATTGTTTGAACTTTGACTGCTGCGGTAGTGGCTCTATTATTTAATCCTTGCCAGTAATGTGTATTTTTTATGTTTTAACAACACTAGCAAGTTTTTATCGTAGTTCACATCTCAACATCTATCAGCTTTTGTGTTGCTCATTCAAAAACCATGCTGTTTTTGAGATCCTTTATCAGCGGCTACATATAAGTAGCAGGTGTAAGTACTGCTTACTGAGCATCCTTTTGTTGTAGAGTTTTCAAAACCAATTTAACAAAGGAAAAATAGTCACTGTTTATAATGCCAAGGAGCCCACTGAACTTACCTTCACCCCAGCCCAAGATTTCATTAAGGCTGTGCCAGACGGGTGTTCGTGTCAGGCTTAAATTTCACCCCCACTCATAAACAGCTTGCTATATTAACTTGTTTAGGGACAGCTGCCTGTGGTGTGGATCAAGCCTCTGTGTATGTGTTTGTCTGTCTGTGTATGTGTCAGTAAATGTGCTTAGTTAGCTGCATGTGTACGGCTGGCTGTCTTTGTTTTTTGTTTTTTAACCCCAGCAAAAATATCTTCAGATTTTCTAACTTTTAGGCATACAACAATTATTCGCTCACAACTGACAATATGGCAATAGAAAAGTGATATAGTATGTTGGTCTCTGGTGCGATCAGAGATTTTAGGGGCAGCCCTAGACACACCAGAAGTGAGCACAGCTATTCTAGCCAGATAGAAATGCTGTGCAATGCAGTTCTTTTTAAGCTTCAAGGTACTTTGGTTTTCAACTACTTTGTTTTTGCAGAAGTCAAAAAACAGCTGTCATAGATTTAATAGAAAGTCACATTGCTGAAACCTTGCCAATGTATTGTGAGACTTCACGCAAGTCGTCTCCTATTTGAATTCCAATCATTCATCTTAGGACCTCACAAAATGCCACTCACACATCCATGTTTATCCTCCTTTACCAACTGAGGGGTGATGAACTGAGGGTGGAAAAACTCTAGCCAAGGACATTGCTGAGCTTGACTTCTCTAATGGTTTTTACATTGTTGGGATTGGATTAGCAGTAGCGTTCTTTGCTGGTGCAGCTGGAGCCTTTCTAATGTGTAGCATTGTTGGCAACAATGCTACTGGACTAAACTGTAAATGTTGGCAGCTGGTGCACTGCAACATGGGACAATAGCTCACCCATACCCGATGTGGGCTGAGAGGCTCCAGTTCCTTGGTAGAATCATGAGGCTGTAACAGGAGAAATAGGCTATATTGGTTTGAGATAGCTTCCTATGTGGAATGCCTACAGTCTAATCCACTGATGACAGATAGGCCTAGATGGCATCAAATGCACTTGCCCATTCTCTTGCACTCGCCTCGGCGTGCAGCAAGAATGGCTGATGGATAGGTTTTATTCCAGGTTGCTGTCAGTAACAGTCGTCTACAACTGATCGTAGTTATCATGTTGCCCACAGACTGTCCAGTTGGGAATCCTCCCTAATTCTGTGGTTTTCTTGTTATGAACACTTGCTAATAGATACTAAATAGATGGAGTGGTAGAATTGAGCCACAATTGTTCTATTTGGCAGCATCTTAAGAAGATGGTCTTGTCATAACATGGCAAATTATTTGTATCACTTTTATTTACAGTCTGAAGTGAGCACAGCTATTGCAGCCAGATAGAAATGCTGTGTAATGCAGTTCCTTTTGTTTACTGTCATAGTATGTAACAGTAAACACTTGTATTTATAAAACCCTCAATACCACCCCACTTGGTAAAGGTGTCAAGGAACCTTAGGAAGCATCTCCTAATGGTTAATCATTGTGCGTGTTAATGATCACAACAGTGATCAAACAAAAAAAGATGTTCTTATCTGTAATTGCATTTGGTAGTGATCACCACTTACAGTTATGCTAACCCCAGCACCTGACATCTAACTCTGATGGATAAACAACAGCTGCTGTAGTAGAGTTTTGCCTTTTCACACCACTCTCAAGTCCAGAGCCCCCATTCCCAAGCTGCTGCTCACCTTTGCTGAGGATACTTCATCTAAAGGGTAGCTTTACCAACTAAGGATCTTATTGCGTACCATCCCACATGGAAAAGCATTTCCCACCTATTTTCCTCATGCTACCCTTCCTCCTGCCAGTTTAAAGTTACACTGCCTTCGGGTCTTGACCTCCCAACATCCCCTATGTGGTGGCTTCAAGGCATCTAAGATGTGTAAGTGTGTTTTTGTTTGAGCAGTGTTGATACTGGTTGCCATGGCACTATGTCTGAGGGGATGTCCAGGAAGTGTTCAGTGAGGTGTTATTACAGAGCCTACACAGCTGGATGTCTTGACCAAACAGGAGGGTGGACACTTCAGTCCAGTTAGGTGACAGAATTGGCCCAGTTCACATGTCTGTCAGGACACTATGAAAGTCTTTTTTACACTGCACATTCACAAATGCAAAAATCTGCCTAAGTGTAAGCTTAAAGCTTTCCTGACAAAAGTTTTTTTTTTTTAAAAGATTGTCATTATTATTTCGACCCAGAATATCTGGCTATGATATTGCTAAGAATTTTCAGAATAGTGTAAAATATTTTCCCCTTAAATTTCACGAGAATAAGAAACATTTCCGGTCTGCTAGCTTACACGCATAATGTTTAACTCCATTGGCCCTCATTTAAGACGATGTCTTCACAACAGCAGATCTTGTTTTTGAATGGAAAGAGTACCAGTATAATTGCAGCCAAAATTCTAATTACGGAAGCACGAGGAGGCAGAATAAAACGTGATGCACCAGTCAGCAACTTCCATCTTTGTCTACGATATCCAGTTCTCCTCAATGCATCAATGGATACAAGAGCCAGACAATTTTTCTAGCATCCAGATTTGCTTCTGAATTTGTTTCCACATTGTGCGACCCAGTTTCTTAATGACCTCAGTCATACACTGTATTTAAGAGATGAGTGAACCATCAACAATGGAACTATGCCAATCTAATACACTGTAGAACATGAATGTCCATGCAAATACTCTAGATGTCCTTTTATTATCTCTGAGTCACATTTATTACTCAGATATAATGCATTTCCCTATTGTCATTCTTAGCCTGTTAGTTGTTAACAGAAGATTGGAGCAACAACTCACCCTGTGAACACCTTAACACCACGGCAGCTGTACAGTAGTACAAACCACAGATTCTGTAACAGTGTGCCAAGGACTGTCTGGTGATCCTTTTCTTGAAGGGCAAGACACTGCGTATCATACTGTTCCTTGGGTTAAGATATGCTACACTGCTGGCTGAGTGCCACCTACTTTTGTTGGCAAGAGTCTTACTGCTGTCAAAACCAAGTATTAACACGTGTGGTCTCTTTGTTGTGCCGACTTGTGGTTAGATAGTTATTCTTTGGCGCTGCTTGGCATTTGTGAGAATGCACACAACTTGTTGGTGACACAACTTGCTGTTAATTGGTCACACTTGTCGCAAACATGTCTTACATTACATCTTGGCTACTAAACGGGCTGCCCTCATTTTCCTGTTGTATTTTGAGATGTTGTTTTGTATATGTTAATTTTATATGTATAACCTCTTAAGGTCCCTGTCAATGATTGAAACTCTTAAACATATGTGCTCATTCCCAGTGGAAGTACAGTGATAGACAACACTCGACACACTTAGCCATACCGAGCTATCCATCTAATTATGGACGGATTATGTAAGTGTCTCATATCCCTCACAGAGAGTTACCTCTTCAAAGACATAAGGCAGTCTGCCCACAGCCATTAAAATGCATGGTGGACTGTAGTCTGGATCTGCCACATGTTTGAGTGTGGAGGAGCACTTATAGGCCTTCATCTGGCTGGTGCCCAGGTTGATTGACCTCTTTTTAATGTTTCTATTGACACCTATTAGCCATATGCAGCTGTCACTAAGTCAAACTAACACCTCTGAATTTCTTACAGAAGACCGATAGATCTCAGAATCACTGAAATTTGTAATTTCACTAAGTACATTCATTACCTTTCTGCGACTTGGCTGTGTAATGTTTGTCATTATTTTTAAGAGATAATTTACTCTTTCTTTTCTTTCTTTCTTCTGTTGCCTTGACAGCTGAGAGTCACCGTCTGGTCCCTGTGCACCAAAGCTGTGTCTTACATCAAATATCCCAAAGCATGTCAGAAGGGTGAGTATGAGAGAGATATTATGAGTTTATATGTACTACCAGAGTACCTGAGGACACGACCAGCAGTCTGAGTGCCTCGGCATGCCCCATGAATCACATGCCGTTCTTTACCTTGTGGCACAACCCAGGATATGCGGCCAAACTATGGTCCTCTCTGCTGACAGCTGTGCCCCTCTTCAGTAAATGGGGCATGCTCTTCATAACAGGCCTGTCATCAACTAGTGGAAAAATGATTGTCTATGGCTCTCCCCATTTTCCACATGCAATACTATTCCCCTCTGTGACCCATGTATCTTCAGAGCTGTCATATAAATAATATGGCCATGATAGTTGCATACCAAAGACTTGATGGTGCCAAAGAATCAAATAATTACTTTTCATGAAATACACTGGAAGCCATGAGATTACATATTCCGTTATCAGAAGATAAAAATGTTTCCAGCCAATACGAAAACATATTTTGATCAAAGATTAAAATATATTTTATATTTTGTTTATTTCCCATGCTGCTGTGAGTAAACCTCAAATAAATCAACTTTTGTGTGTTGAATAGACTGAAACCTGAATATTAAAAACATGATGTATACTTTAACTTATAAGGTCGATACAATTGCTCTCGATAGGGATCAATTACAGGAACATAAACTTGTATTCAAACTTCTGGATTGCGTTTTTTAAATTTTAATTTGATTTA
The DNA here is from genome assembly GCF_029030835.1 of Brachyistius frenatus. Classification (NCBI taxonomy): domain Eukaryota; kingdom Metazoa; phylum Chordata; class Actinopteri; family Embiotocidae; genus Brachyistius; species Brachyistius frenatus. Next base: position 9,793,414 of record NW_027210605.1, on the reverse strand, counting down.
CGTTTACTTTATTTTTAAGTCCAATGTGGCTGAAATGGTTTTATTTTCATTACACAATCTTTATCGTACTCGTGATTATACATCAAAACCCAGGGGTGTCCGAGTGTTTTTTTTTTTAAAGAGGGTCAGATATAATAATGTGAAAATACCCAAGGGCTTCCTGTGCCTACTTGTATACCTTTCAACCATAAACGATATATACAAATGCACTTTTCTATAACAACCTTGCTTTCAATGAAATTATTTTTTCTTCAAATGGCAATTTAGCCAAATCTAAAACACGTGTGTGAAGTCTGTACAGAACAGTTCAGCTTTCTTTCACATGTCTAGAATTAGACGTGAAACAAGAAATGACAACTTGAACTTGTATAATTTATTTATGTTTGACAGTGCTGACTGGCCATAAATTGTAAGAAGGAAGCCACAATCCATGTAAATACTGATCCCATGCCATTATTATTGTTATTATTGATCGTCTGCCACAACCAGTAGTTTTCTTTAAAATTGTTGCTTTCTGCCATCATCTTTCACCCACAGGTTTAGATTTCAGCAGAGATGGGTGCTATATGGCTTTGGCTGAACGCCGGGACTGCAAAGATTATGTCAGTATATTTGTGTGTGATGACTGGCATTTACTCAGGGTAAGTAGGACAATTCATTTTAATTTGCTTTTATGGCCATTTCTATGCACAAATATACACTCATTAACCAAAACAGTATGACCACCTTCCAGATATACTGTTGTATGCCATTTACTGTTAAAAATGGCTCCAGCCCACCAAGTTTCCAGTGCCTGACATCAAGATGTCAAATACTTAAGATTCTGTAAGTTGCAAGTTAGTGCAGATCAGATTTGTTGTTTCAGCCCATCCCACTGATGCTCGATCAGATTGAGATCTTGGGAATTTGGCTCGACTATATGCCCGTATTCATGTTACTCAAACTGTTCCTGAACAATGTGTGGAGTGTGGCACATCATCCTGCTGAAAGAGTTCAAAGCCATTGGAGAGTACCATTTCCATGAGACGTGTGCATGGTCTGATGAAGCATTTATGGTCTGCAGCAATGTTTAGGTAGGTGGCACATATCTTAGTGACGTCCGCATCAATGCCTGGATCAGGGTTTCCAAGCAGAACCTCTCAGCAAGTCTTTGCCCAGGTAAATAGTTGAAGAGAAATTGATTCATCAGACCAGACACTGACACTCACAGGCCCATAGTAGGTGCTTTCAGTGGTAGACTGACAGTGTCATTTCAAGTCAAATCCTTTTTAAAGTTATGGCGAAACAATTAATTTTATGTTTGGATTGAAAGACCTCAACAGGCTACTTTCACTGTCGCTGCAGTGGAAGTAGCCAGGCCCACTGGCAGATACTAAGATTTATTTTTTAGCTATCAGTTTGGACCAGATGGGATAGCCTTTGTTGCCTACTCACATAAATGAGCCTTGTGTGTCCAACACCACTGGTTTGTTGGACTAATGTCAGAAGGTAATCATCACTTCTGAATGTGAGCGTCACTGTGACATGTTCTGATCCAGACGTCTGGCCAAAATGATTTAGCATTTTTCAAAAATACTAAGGTCTGCACACCTGTTTACTCCCACATCCAACACGCTGACAATGAGAACAAAATATGAATTTACTGCCTAATATATTGCAGATGTCTGCTCTCCATCTGTGAGTGGTCATAATGTTTTGGCTCATCAGTATACAATGTCCAACCCTGACAATTGAACAGTTTAAATTGAGTTTTCTTTGGTTTTGCAAAATTCTGAAAGTGTTTTAATTGTCCTAAATTTTTAGAGAGAATTTATGTTACAAAGAGTTTGTGTTTTTTGTGTGTAAATGTGTAGTCTAATTTAATTAAAATGTATTTGAAATCTTTCACAGCATTTTGAGACGGAGACACAGGACGTGGCAGGATTGGAGTGGTCTCCCAATGGCTGTGTGCTGGCAGTGTGGGACAACTGTTTAGAGGTTAGTCTGTTTAACAATAGAATAAAAAAAATCATCCTGATGGCTTAGTTGAGCAGGAACTGGACTTTCCATGGATCAGTATGTAAGATGCACTGGTAGAAACTGAAGCACACAGCCAAGAATGGTCAGTTAAGAGTTGAATTCTCTGGTGTATGAAAACAGTCAAAAACCAGCATTAAAGTAGACAACCACAATATCATCATCAGTTTGTGACATCATATTATACAGTATATTATGACAAGTACAAGTGCCCATATGTAAGCATTGATACAAGAAATAGTGACAGAAATTTATAACATATGAGTTCAATCAAAGGGATCCCAGCAAAGCAAATGTTGCTTATCATCAGTGATGGTATTAAATTTAACAATGAAGCCCATGAATAAAATCCAGCTATTGATGAAGCTGTCTGCTGTTGAATAACTGCTACACTTTAGTACTAGCAAAGCAAGAAAAAAAAACCATTGTTGTTTGTACTGTTGTTTCATGCATGTGTGTACTGTCTGTCCACAGTACAAGGTTTTGCTGTATTCTTTGGATGGCCGGTTGCTGTCAACCTACAGTGCCTATGAGTGGTCGCTGGGTGTCAAGTCTGTGTCCTGGAGCCCCAGCAGTCAGTTCCTGGCCATTGGCAGCTTTGATGAAAAAGTATGGGCAATCTCATAGACAGTTATTGCTGCTTTGCTGATGATTGCATATTTCAAACTCTTCATCCCCAGATTTTTTTTTTTTTTTTCATTTTCAAATTTGCTAGTCTTCGACAGCAGCAGATTTCCTGTAGCTCCCTCCGTAACCTCACACTACTTGTTTCACATACAGTATGTCGTTATGCTCCCCAAGACCTGTAAACAGACTTTGATGTGTACAATTGGTGAAGTTTACCTTTAAGAAATGGTTCTAATCTTTTCTGAAAATAGAGTATTAATAATCCATAGTGTCAGACAACTTTTTTTTTTCTTGCCTAGAATTTGTTGTGTACATGTCAATATGACTACAAAATAAATGACAAAAGATTTTCATACCTCCATGTCAGGTTCGCATCCTAAATCACATCACATGGAAGAAAATCACACAGTTTGAGCACCCTGCAACTATCGATAACACTAAAGCTGTGAGTATTATTAAGCCTTCATGGTGAACCTTGAAGACATTGCAGTTGAATTATTTACCGTTTATTTACTGCTGGATGTATTTCTAGACTGTGTATAAGGAAGTGGAGAGGCGGGCAGCTGTTGGCAGTGAAGAAATATCGCTACACAACATCACTATTGGCACCACCCTTTTCAACACCCAAAGCAAATGTATGTCAGCAGCGTCCAGTATTCGATTACATCTACCGAGGACAAGTGATCAATTTTGTCTGATCAAAAACTTGTTGTTGCCACATCCAGATGAGATCTGCCCACTGCCAGTCCAAATGACCGTGGTCAAACCAGACCCAGACCGAGCCAACCCCAAGATTGGTGTCTCTGTTTTAGCGTTCAGCTCAGACAGTCGATATCTAGCCACTAAAAATGGTAAGACTCCACAGCTCTTCTTCTGTACCTTCATGGTGAGCACCCAGAACTGTAATAGAGCCTACATTTGTCACAAGCATGAACTTTTATGTGTAACTTTAATGCTAGTATTTCAAAGCTGAGAGTGGCTTTGAATGTGTATCTGTGTTTCTCTCACTGTAGACAACATGGCCAGTGCTGTCTGGGTGTGGGACATGCAGAGGATGAGCCTGGAGGCTGTGTTGGAGCAGACAGCTGCTGTACGTTGCTTTCAGTGGGACCCCCGACGCCCCCGGTTGGCGCTGTGTACCGGCAACACCAAACTCTACCTCTGGTCCCCGGGAGGCTGCGTTTCTGTTCAGGTCCCCACTGAAGGTAACATGCTAGAGCACGAAGAATTACAACTCACCGGTAGCTGGAATACACAGCTTTATCATATTGTTCTCCAATGGAGGAGAGCCAGTGCACTCTAATGACCTTCTCATCTTTTTTATGTCAGCTGAACAGGTCAAAGTCTACATGGTGGCAGCATTGGGTCACCATTTCAAGACTGATACACTATTAAACACTGAAATCATTTAGGTATAACATTTGACTAAAGGGCTTGCTGCTGTTTTTTGTTTGTTACTCCCATCACTCTCAAATGTTCTTTTCTATTTAAGGGGAAGACTGATAATCCCCAAGGATGGATTTTTTTTCCTCCATTGAACCTTTATTTATTTTTCACCGGGCACTCTTGTAGTGGCACTCTGTGAGCACATGACAATAAAAGCAAAAGCAAGAGTCCAACAGTCACACAAATATATCATCTTACAAACTGCAAATAAAATTAAAATAGTGAAAAGATACAAAAGGGCATCAAACTAGCATTACACAAAATCTGAACTACGCAATATAGGGGAAACAAGCCTTGTTAACCTTAGAGACCTTTACTTCCCTTAAATTCAGCCATTGCAGGAACAGGATGAGTCATTGTTAGACTCAATTAAAGATTAAAATGGTTCAAAGCAGATTCAACTGGCTGCAACTCATCTTGACTACCACCAGTTTTCCTAGGTACACTTCCACCCCCCCACTGTACTCCTGTAGATATTTCCATTCATATTGGAGAATTTAGTCTGTAAATTTAGTCTGTGTCATTTGCTTGTGTTTCTTCATTTAATCCCAGACTGACTCCCAGACTGTTGAGATTAGGGTTTTGATCGGGCCACACCATCTGCTGCAGGTCTTCGTGTTATTTGTCTTTGAAGATAGTACTCCATGTCTCTGGTACATCTGGGGTTGACATCATATTGTACAATCAGACATTGTACAATATAAGGTCTTGCTTTATGGATGTGAATCTTACAGTATTGTCAGAAACCAGTACTCTGTTCACCGTTTTTTATGTACATATAGAAGTAACCTGCGCTATCTCAGGTTTACATAGAGGATGCATATCTCATTTGCTGCCTTGCACTTGGTTTTTACTTGAAACGTTGGTGTATTTTACTTGGAAACCCCTAACATCTTTGCGTTAAACTTCTTCCGGCTTTATAGAAATAGCTGACGTGGATTCTTAAAATGCACAGTGACTTTATTTCACCTTAAACATGTTTTTGTGTGATACATTCTAATTACATATACCCCTCTTTCTCTCCTGCCAGGCGGTTTTCAAGTCCAGTCCCTAATCTGGCACTGTAACGGAGACTCTCTGATCCTGCTTGGAAAGGAGCAGCTGTGTTTGTGCTACATGGACACTGAGCAGGAAAACAAGTAAAACACAAAAACACATCCCTCCAGAATAAATGGATTATAGCTGAAGTTTATGTGGCCAATGGACCAATGGAAACACTCCTGTAAATGTCAACTTTCTTATGCTGGACTTTATGCTCACCAAACCTTTCAAGGCCCTCAGTGCAGGTTACTGGGATGTTCCTTTCCTTGTCAAGTTGAAAATCTGAGATGACATTCCTCCAGTTCTGTCAGACTCGTTTGAATAAATATCACTTTTTAAATACATGAAAATGCACTTCAGCACGAGTTGCAAACACTGTGAGAATGTTGAGGTTTACAAAGTTTTATAGATTTCACTGTAGCCTATTTTGTATGTTACCATGAAAATGTGTAATTATTTTGAATAAATTTTGTCATAAATAACGCTTTGTGAAACGATTTACTAAAAAACCTTTCGGTTTATCAAACCCGCTTGTATTTCAGACACTTGTGACAATGAACACAGTAGCAGAGTTACAGTTAAGAAATGAAAAGTTTTCAGCGCTTGTGTTTGTGGTGTTGGACGTGCTTGATGAATAAAGACATGAGGCACGTTTTTCAATGTGTAATTTTAAAGCAGTTCTTCATGACACAAGTTATATTATCTTTTACCTGCAAATACTGCATCATTACTCAACAATTGTAATATTTGTTACCCGCCTTGATCAAACAGAAATGTCAGAATCCAAAGACGCAGTACCAAATATAGTAGAACCATGTGTCTTGGCTTCAAGGCATCATCTGTCCGAATGCAAGCCTATTTATAAAAGCTTGAGTTAACTTACTTAACTTAAATCACTTGGATGCAGTCTTTGACAGGACAAATGTAATATAAATACACTTTTATATCAACAACCAGAGCAGCCCTGACAAAAAAAACATGTAGGCAATTATTATTTTCCATAAATGGCAATTGTGCTACAAATATCTAGAACGAAAAGAAAGCCTTCACATGTTTTTTTTTAATAATAAGTAAATCTTCCCAAATAAAATACTCCAGAACTGGCAATGAAATATTAATTTCTTAGAAGCATTTATGAGTTAAATACATCAAAATGACATTAGATAAATAAAACGATTGGTATTTACAAATGCACTTGGGATATTCCTTAAAAAAAAACAAAAAAAAAACATCTGTCATGCAAACTCGGCATGCAGGGAATCATGCGCACGTACAACCAGAAAATTACGTTTTGTGACACAATTAATTAGTATTTTTTTGACCATTGAAATACGGTCTGCAACCTTTGGTGTGACAATAATGTATTATAGGGGGCAGTTTAGGAAAGAAATCACCCAAGTCCTATTCACAATATACATAATGTGGTTAGTGAACTGATGCAAAGCTTTGCTTATATTTCCACTTGTAACCCATCTATTATTCCCTGTGCAGAGTTTAATGCAGTTGAGTGCAAATGTATGCCGAGAACAAATGCAAGTTGCAGGACCATTAAGTCAACTTACAAACAAACAAATACATGGTTTACATGTTTACATTGCATAAAACGTGTGACATACAAGAACATGTTTGCTATAGTAACTAATGCAGCTCTGCAAGTGGTACAACAGCTCCCTACTCCGAGCGGAGGCATACTTTAGGTAAATATAAGCACGGAGAACAAAACATGGGCCAAACCGAGAGAGAGAATCTCAACATGTAACTTATTATTTCCACTGACCAAATCTCACGGATGCTGAAAAGCGTATTCCAGCTGTAATTTTCCACAAATACCAAAGCTGAGTCCAGAGCTTTTCAGTGTAACAGTCCAAACCTATCCCAGTTTCCCTATTATATATTTTATTACAATAATCATGTGACATGACCGTTAAATTTGATCCACCGGCTGCTGTTTCATTCCAAGAAGCTTCCCTATTGCTCCATGATCTGAATAATGCAGTAATTCATTTCAAACCATATCACGTAGCAAATATGGAACATATTCATAGCTAATGCTATGGTTTCACTGCTCTCCGCTGGGAGAAAAAGCCTTAACAAACCACATAATAACTCTTTAACCCTGATCACAATCTAAACGTCACGTTTTTTGACAGTCTGTGGTTCGATGGTAAAACATGAAGCATGAGATTACAGAAGGCTCAATCTAAAGTAAGTGCTGTCTCCTTTATCTCCAACTTGTGCCACAAGGGCATACACTTCTCAAGGCTTTTGTGGGTGGCAGATCTGTTTGCTGATCTTTGATGGAAAGCAACCGGGGGCACAAAAAAAACAACAACAACAAATGAGTAGACAGTCCATGCAGTGCTGCGCGCCATTTACCTACAGTAGGCTGAACACACGTCTGTGACCCCAATTTAAGACATCTCATGGGCTCAACACACATGCACACACACGCACGCACGCACACACACACACACACACACACACACACACACGCGCACACACACACACAGCTGCACACGACACTGTAGCGTCCCTCAGACACATGGGTTGTAATTTGGAGAAACTGCAGAGTTTAGAAGCCAATCTTGCCACGCGTTATGGAGTAGCCCAGCTTGGCTTCGTTGTTGATGAAGGACATAATGCCCAGATAGGTCTCGATGAGCAGGGGTCTTTCTAGGATCAGGACTCCGTTAGCCCGACCGGGGATGGGGTGCTCCTTATGGGCTTTCTTCACTGCCTGCACCAGCTGGGTTCTGAAGTTGTCCATCTTGGGAAGATAAAAGAAAAAGAACATGAAACCAGAACACTCATTCAAACATTTTACATTTGTAAACAATTTGTATCTTTAAAAAATAAATAAAAATAGGACTCAATGTTCAGACTCAGATGTCCTGGCACCACTCTAAAACATGGAATAACAAATACAATTGAGACTTTACAGCCAAATTAGATATTTTTATTGCATGTAGCAACACTAACGGGTCTGAATGAGAAGAAATCCCCAGAAATCTGCTCGAAGCTTTATTGTTGCCTCGTCAATAAGAGATAAACACATAGCTTTGAAAATAAGGTGACGACTACACAGATTGAAGTTGTATTAATAACTAACCGTTGTCACAAAGGATGAATTATGTCTTCAAGGCAGCAATCAGTCTATTGCCCTTAGTTGGCCTGTGACTGATAGAGATGCTTTTGTTGCTTTTTGTGCATGTGAATTTTAGTGCTGCACCAGTTGGTTATCTTTACAGTTAACAGAAAAATGTTCTCACATTTCAGACTTTTAATTGCTTATAAGTTAAAAAAAAATGAAATAATAATCTATACCTGTACCGGCGATACTCAACTCTACTCACTTTTGCTACCAGGCACTTCTCTGGAGTTTGTTTTCCACTGCGGGTAGTACCCCCTTAATATGGCATCGTTACTATAGCAATGCTGCATGAAACCGCACTGACGTCATCCTGAACACTACATGCACACATGCTAAGTCCTTTCGTCGGCAACTTGGCACTACTTCACCTGTTTTTTTTGTTTTTTTGCAGGTTAACAATAATTTTAAATTGCGGTGAATTTAGAGGATATGGCTGCCGATGTAGCTTTTCCAGTTAGCAATGTCAGGTTTGTGCGGGACCTCCCGTGTCACTCACACAGTGACGCCTCTGTGACGATTCTCTCTGTACAGTTAGTCCTTCTAGTAATGGCTCAGCTTGTCTGAAACCTTGATGGAGATGATCCCAAAAATAGGACCAGTTACCTTTTTCCCCACTGGAAACCCAAAACAAGTGATTTGAGTTGAACCCTGCTGGTAGCGGCAGTGAAAAAGGGGATCAAATGTCTGTTCAGCCTCATTTAGTTAAAGGGGTTGTTGTACCTGGCAGAGAGAGGCCACCTTCTCATCAGCGTGCGCCATGGGATGCTCTGTGAAGGTGGCGTAGGGCATGTCTGTGGACCAGGGGTTCCAGCGGTTTAAGAACGACGCCCGGGGACGTTTGTCCCACTGGACACGAATCCCGTAGCCCTCTCTTCTGTGAGACAACACAACAGTCTTAGTGTTACCTCTAAGGATCAGCTGCGTATTATACTGGCCAGCAGTACACCACAGCACTGCCACCAAGCTGAATTATGCGTATTTAAAGAGAAAGCCCAGTTCTAGACCAGAATTCATGTTAAATTTGTATCTGCCCTTTCTGACTTTATAACTGTCAATGTTTTTCTTTCCTGTGCATCATTTAGAAACACATAAATTAAGGTTTTATCACTAATTTATGAACATAAAATATTAAAATACTAACTATAATACAGAACTTGAACAGTCATTTTAGGATTTACACCTACACTGCAATAAAACCATGTGGCTTCAATATTTCAATGGTTACCCACGCCAAGTGCATGATTAATACACTGGCATTAGTGGACTCAGAGTAAATACAGATTCTCTGTACAGTTGGCAGACTGACACACGTTGACGTACTTGTTGAGGGATTTGGGGGGAAACTCAAACTCGCCCACTGAGATGGTGTCTACGGCGTTGAGAGAGATCCTGATAACTTGCTGACACAACAGGTTAATGAAGTCATACTTGCACACCAGCAGGGACCTGCACACAAAAACAAAAGATGCGACACCATGTCAAATGTTAAGGCTATACTGTATTATGTCCTCAAACATTTGAGATTACTGTTTGACTCACCTATCAGTAATAAGCACAAGTCTTTCCCTGTCGTTGTTCCAGTGGTCAACTCTGCAGAAGTCCCATACAAAATTGACAAATGTAAGTTTTTGACAGTTATAAAGCAGAATATAAAAGATGGCCTTGTGTAAAAAATAATCACAACTACTCTGGAGCCTAATTAAATATTCTACAAACTAGTCTATAGCCTTAGTAAATCTCCAATGAACTAGTCTGTGGCTTCAGTATACCTCCTGCTGAGGATTTCATCCAATAGCAGCTCATCCTCTTGTTTCTGGCTGATCATTAACAAGTGACATGCTGGTGAGATACTTACTCAGCTAGCAGCCAGACGCTGTGCACCTCTCCATCCTCAGATGGAAGTGCCACAGTCCTGATGTCACTCACAGCCTGCTCAATGGTACCTGGCTGAGATCAGCATCACAACTGTCAGTCATCAGCATCATGTTGGAGACCATCCCTCCCTGTGATGTGTTTGTGTAACTCTGACAATATATTGTGCTGCACTGACGCTTTGCGTGTGGCGCTCGTGTTTGTTTACCTTTAAAGTGCACGAGCGCATTAATGAGGGTGGTGCAGGAAGAGATGCATGCGGGTCTAATTAAATCCAAACAGGTCGACATACCGATAAACGCGACTTACCCTGAAAACGAAGTAGTCCTTCACCTTCGCCTGCATTGTGGGGTTGTGCACATGAAAAGGCGTGAGCGTTTGTAACGGGGGGCAGCAGGCCACGGAGGCTGCGTGTCCGAGGCTTCGACCGCCGGCCTCCGGCGGCGTGAAGGCAACCTCGACCCCCTCCTCGGTTTCTGCAGGGTGGAGAACCGCAGCGCCCGGACTCTCCGGGTCCATCGTGTCGTTCAGCTGAAGCATGATGGAACAAACGCTGTTCGCGGAGCTTCCTGACGATCTGCGCCAACAGTTAGATTACAAAATGCCCCTCCGAGGGTGCAGACGCTCCCATCGCGCAAGAATAATGTTTTGATTGTGAGAGAAACGAGGAAGTAGTTCCCTCTTGCTGCACTTCCTCCCTTTGATTTCCTTCCTCTTAAAGGGACACCGTGTTTTTAACCAAGCTAATTACAGGAACAGGTGTTTGGAGTGGATGAGCCCACTGTAATAATTATCAGGGTTCTTATTACCAAATAATCTGAAGCTGGGTGTTAATTTGATTATTTGCATCCTATTACGCTGTTATTATCATCATGTAGCTAATCATAATGTCTGTATTTAAACTCCACATCCTTAGCGTGCTCCTGTTTTTTTTGGCCCACATCCACTGACAGTGTCAACTTCAGTTGGACTGTATTGCTTCATGTTTAATGTTTATGAAGTTTGAAGTATATTCAGTAGCTTGATTATAATCTAAATACCGCCATTTGGTAGATAGCCTATAGCTAAATAGTGTCTCTGAAGACGGTCTTCATTTCATTTCATAATCGGTGCTGCAGGCCTTGTGGTATTTTGTCTTTTCGGGGATAACAGCTGTACCTCCCAGAGCAACTTGCTGCTAACAGTATTTTTCTGAAACAGTGTGGGAAACCAGCAACTTTAATGAGAGTGGATTCTAACAGCTCAATAGTTTTTCTATCATAACATGGACTCAGATGTAGGCCTATGCAAGTGCTTGCCGATAAATCACACTTTGATCGTCAGTGTGATATGAACGTGTACGAATTGCAACATACTGCCTGAAATGCAATGAATAAGAAAAATCACTTTATTTGCACGGGTCATGCATTCACACTCAGCATGCAAACATTTGACCCATCAGATGGGCCATGCCATTAGTGATTTGTTTAATTGGTTGGTTTGGTATTGATGTGGAATTTGTCCAATGGTAGCATATTCAAAATGATTATTTCATTATATATTCAGTGTGCATATTAACTATTCAGTGTCTGTGGTCTATGTTAGCAGAAAGACATAGGAACTGTGAAGTTAACTTGCACATTTACATATTTGTATATTTATCTCAAGTGTTATCGTCATCGCAATATTGGACAATGTTATTGCATGTTATATGGCAACAGAACTATTGAAGGCTTTTCAGCATGTCTCATAGTACCATAGATTTGTCCTTTTGTTTGAGACTTGGCTTGTCTTTGGGTTAGTCAGTCTACATACTTTTACCAGCAATTTCATATTTTGTAAGATTTTGTTGTAATAATATTAATTGTATTTAAAACCTTACCATGAATGGGGAATAACCACCCTTAAAGCATTATTGTAAATAATACATGATACATTTTCTCTGGGTATGTTGACACAGTTGCAGTTTATCATTGCTTACTGGCTGCTTGCTGTACATCTAATTCCTTCTCCCTTTATATAAAAGCTGGATGATAAAGCGGTGCAACAACAATGATTTTTTTCCCCCTCACCTGCATATGAATCCAGAGCTACTACTAAATACATACAGTAATATAAAGTCATACATACGTCATATTGTTACAGATCCAATTGAAGGATTGTAGTGTTATGAGAAAGATGTGAAACAGCCCAAAATACCCTTAAATGGTTACAAATATTCAGGATTCAGAACTTCACCCCAAACTAATTATTCACTGCTTTAAAAAAACCACATCTTATAGAAGAGATTATATTGAGCATTTTACTTAAAGACATTAATTTATTTTGATTTCATAACTCTAACATCCTATTGATATTTCTTTCTGCATATTTTATATCCATTATCTATACCCGCTATATCCCAAACAGGGATGTACCCGAAATAGGCTACTTATACCATATAGCCAAATGCAAATTTCAGTTTGTAGCTTCGGCCGAGGCCATCAACAGTGTACAGATTAAACTTTGAAAATAAATTTAATGAAAAGTTTGTGTTGCAGTATTACAAAAAAAAGACAGATACACTCATTTCCAACTGTAAATAGGCTATATATACAAACAATTCATCCAAATAAGACATTTCCAACCAGACATGATGTGTTAATGCTGGTCAGCTCAACGGGACTGAAATTTAACTCAACAGTCCCCTCTAGTGGAGGCTCTTGGTAACATTGAGGCAGAACTGCAGATTGATAAACGGCAAACTGTTAGTGGTTGTGGTGGATTGTGATTAATGTTATATGATAAACCAACATTTAACCACAAACAAATAATTTTCAGAGGTGAAAAGATGTTGTCTTGTAAACATATTGCAGTGTTGATGAGGACTTTTTATTACATTACTTTCAGTGCTTTCTTATGTTGGCCTACTGTGCAGCAGATTATGCACTGATGTGTTATTGTCTCTTAATAAAGTTGTGACTCTATTACAAGTGCATGGACAAATGCTTTCTGTTTGTCATGATTTCTTACAATTTCTAATAAATTTAAAATGAATGAATTGAGGGTTTTTTTCCCCGATTTTTTAAATGTTCTTATCAAAGTTTTGTTTCCTGTTGTCACAGGTGTTGATGCCATTACAAACTCAGTCAACACAGTCCCACGGATCTGTTTTCGTTTGAGAACCTCTGAGTAGCGTCGTCATATTATGACTTGGTTTTGAGAGAGACTTGTTAAGGCGGTAAAATGAAGCTGTGGTGAAGCTATGACTGCTGCAGCCTCCCAAGAATATGCTTTTAGAACCTTGTGTTGTTGCCCTTAAAAAGCTGAACCTTCTTATCATGATTCATTTGTTGAAAAATTTAAGAGAAAATGTTAATTATTAATTGTCCAACTCTGCCTTCTGATATCTTATCAGTTAACAACAACTGGAGGGAGCTGATACATTTTTGTTTAATATGCAACTCACATTTTTGTATCAGGTTATAAAGTGTTTTGTATTGCGCAAACAAACACACACACACACACACACACACACACACACACACACACACACACACACACACACACACACACACACACACACACACACACACACACACACACACACACACACACACACACACACACACACACACACACACACGTACGCCATGAATATTTGGCTTTCTCAGTCTTCACGTACCCTCATAAATAATTTTATGGTTTTAAGCGCAAGTGACTGTGGAGGAAAGTCCATCACAGTCAGCACTTATTGGTCCTTTGTCGTCTTTAAGTAGTTAATTAAAACATCTGAGGTGTGTTTGGGCTCTTTATCCTGCTACAGTATGAATGATGCCAACCAGAGGGTGCAACATGTGTCTGAAGAATGGAGGGATATTTCTCCTTGGTCAGGGTTTAGTCTAACTAGTCTAGTGGTCTAGTCTCGTCTCAGCCCACACCAGGCATCTGTCCTTGTCTTCCCTCTTCAGAAGCGGTTTAGAGACACAACTCATCCTCTCAGACAACTAGTACCTTTGCTGACTGGAGTCTTGTGTTTTTTTATTTAACAAAGTCTGTATCTCATGGAATTTTTTTATATCTCTTAGTGAAGCTTGATGTATTGGTCTTCTGATGGTGTGTTCACTTTTAGTCTGCCTGATCCTGATCGTACTTTTGATACAACTGATTCAGTTTCCACAAAGTGTTTTAGAGCACTGTGCACTGCCCCTTTAGAAACCTCCAGTCTAATCATGATCTGGTGGTGAGAAGTCCCCTCTTTACTTACAATAATGATCAGACTTTCATGTATTTTTTATGCCATGTTTCCAACTATTAGAGGCTACTCATTATTTAGTGTTCAGCTGGAAACTTGAGGCACAGCCGCATTTATAACAGTTGAACAACAGCTTCAATTTAATTTACCTGAACAAGCCTCTGATGAGTTGATCAAATCCGCCTCATCTAAACATGTGATTCAGTGGGAAATCTGACTTTATGTTAAAAAGAGTCACACATTTTCTTTGATTTGTTTGCTCACCTGGAAATACTGCTGGATCTTACAAATTCAATTTTTCTTGTCATACTTGATGTGTTTTTAAGTGTTTCTAAATCCTTAACATTTTGATTATTTTCAGGTTTTTCAGAGGTGTCAGCCCTTTGGGCCCCGCTGTGTGTAGCATTTGAATTATGGAATTTAGATAAACTTATTTTTTAAATATAGTAGATCATTTATGTTTATGTGTGTTCATGTTAATGAACAAGTTTTATTTCCTGCATGTCTTTAGTGATAAAACAAAGATCCTGGAAATGATTATCAATCGCTGATAACCCAGACACTATTTAAGGTTGGGATTACCACAGAAACTACAAAGTAGAACTGCATAGAGTGACACTTGAAGAACAGAGATGAAAATGTTGTTTCCATTGTTGCTGCTGGTCTGCTCTCTCTCCATAGCTCAGCTTCAAGCAGAGTCTGACAACGAAATTATTCCACATTTAAGGCAAAGTGAATATCAGGAAAAGGAGCCAGAAAATAACTCGAACCTCCAACAAGCCTTGCCACAGGACATCCATGCCGTGTTGAGAGAGATGAGTGCCTTGTTGGCTGAACTGAAGGTGGAGATGAAGTACTTACAGAGAGAGAATGAAAGTACAGTTGTGTTGGAGTAATAATGGCATTAATACTAAAGAGTATGTCTTACAATTTAATCTTTTGTTGTTTGTTTTGTCTTTAGCACAAGCAGCTAAGGTGAGTGTACTTGAGTTGCAAAAGACAGAGTTGGACAAGCTGAAGCAACAGTACCAAGGTATGTACTGAGCAATATCAATTGGTTATGTCAAAATTATACATTAGAGACAACAATGGCACTACAACACAGTTATTCTAGATATATTTGCAAGGAATTTTATCAACACATGACATAACCATATGATGCAATGTATTCAACTAAAGCAAACCTCCAGTAAAACAGTGAAAATAAAATACATGAATCAATGTTTCTTACTGTGGAGAAAGTGACTTGTTTCACATGGGCACTTTCTCAATTATTTTAATTTCAGCACAGGCAGGAGAACTGGTCACCATTGAAGCCAGAACAAACCTCACAGAAAACCAGGTGGAGGCTCTGAAGAGAGAAGGAGAAGGTTTGTGAACTTAGAAACAAGCTGATTATTGCAACAGTCCCATCACTATAACATCAGTCACTTTGATACATGTGTTCTCTCTCAGTGAAACAAGTGGCTTTCTCAGCCTCTCTGTTGGCTGCAGGCTCTGGAACTGTTGGACCATTTAACGTAGCAACAAATCTGGTCTTCAGATACATTGCTACAAATATTGGAAATGCCTACAACCCAAATACAGGTACTCAAACTCACAAATTTAAATAATCAATTAGATTTAACACCAATCTGTTTGACAATTCACTATTTCTATTCATTGACAAAAACATGTCCCACAGGTTTTTTCATAGCACCAGTGAGAGGAGGATACCACTTTGAGCTCTACATAGGTGCACATGGACATGCTTCACATCCTTCAGGTGCTGTGTTGGTCAAGAATGGACAGCACATTTTTACAGCATATGCACATCAGCCTTCTTATTATGGGAGTTCTGCTAATGGTGCCACATTATTATTAGAGGTTGGAGATGTTGTGTTTTTGCATCTGTTGTCTAACGCAAGGATTTTTGACGATGGAAATCACTATAGCACCTTCAGTGGTCATCTGCTTTTCACCATGTGAGCCCCAAACAGCTTTTATTTTTCTTCAGCTATATATGGTACCCATGCACACACTGCAGTAGTGTATTAATTCTTACTGATACCATATATGAAGCTGACTGACACAACTGCACAGAAACAACAAAATTCTTTGTAACAAGAAAAGCTTCATAAGTTTTTCATCTGCATCTCTTTCTGGATTTGATTCAATAAGCACAGTAACAGGGAATGATGGAATTCTTGTGCCAAATTTTATTCACATTAAATTAAAGAAGTTCAGGAATTCATGTGAAATGCTCATACATCCTTTGACCTATCTGACAATATGAAGAAATACTCTTCTTCACCTGGATCCAGATCAGCACCAGAAACTACTGATGGGCTGCTCGGACCTCAGCCTCCAACCAAACCATCTCACATTTATTGTCTGATTCTTTACACTGATAGACTTTTACTTTGTTCTGTAGAAATTTAATGTCTATGTGCTTTTTATATGAGATTAAAAAAATCCCTCTGTACCTTTGATTACATGATAAAAAAGCTGTAGTCTTTTTTGTTTGTAAGTATCTATGTATAGGAACACTGTACCAGTATCACATTTACTCTCATTCCCAACTACAATATTTATATTCTATATGAAAACTAGATTACAAAGCTTTGCAGCCACCATCATTTGTGTATAAAATGTACATTTTTCTCATTTTCTCTTACACTTTATGCTCATATACAGCATTATTAGCATAGCTTCGATTTTGTTACGAAGTAAACTATCAATACCAATTATTTGCAGAAAATTAAATACATTTTTCGTAGCTGTTATTATATATAAGTGTTATTATGTTTGAACAAGTCTCATACCTAATACTCAAATATAAATAGTACTTTTCTGTACACGTGGTGAGTAATTATAATTTGTTTTAAAAAGCAATACTACTGGGTTGCCCTCTAATTACATGGTTGGTAGTTTGATTCCTAGTCCCTCCTGTCCACATGTCACAGTGTCCTTGGGAAAGACACTGAACCCCAAGTTGCTCCTGATGGTGGAAGAGAACCTCACATGGCAGCTCTGTCGCCACTGATGTGTGAATGGGTGAATGGCAGGCAAAAATTGTAAAGGGATTTATAGACCACTCAAGTAAAAGGACTTAAAACAATTGCAGACCATTTACCATTTGAGCATGGTTGATGGAGGAAGCAGAGAGGAAATGTTTTAGAATTAGTGTAAGACACTATTTACGCAACTTTGTACAAAAATGAATTGTAAAAACAAAACAAAACTAGTTTGGCTCATTAGCATACTGACCTATGCTAATCCGCACAACCCATTAAATGGGGCTGATGGTTTTGCAGAAATACGAAACTAAATAAGGCCAAATGCTGGTGCAAGATGAACATTTTGAGAATCAGAGAAGTTGTTGCAAGTTATCCTGAAGAGAACATGATTGACTGCACCATAATTTTTGACATGGCAAATGAGTGATGTGATGAAAAGTTGAGGAGTCTGGGGGTGCTGCTGGTGTGGTATACCCCTCAGTTGTGTTTTATTTAACCTTGAATATAGCAGGTCACATGATTACATTTTTTTGTAAATTCAGGAGCTACATTATCAGCTGTAAATAAATTTGCTAAATTAGCTCACAGAAGACACTACGTGGAAAAAGGGGGAATGTGTACTCCTGTCAATTCTGCATGGTACACATGGGGATTTGCAGTGTTTGCATACGATTTTTGCAGGAAATGCATGGTTTGTGCAGCTAACAACGCATCAGAAGCTATTCATATGCCAAATGCTGGCCGTCCACCACCAGATAAACCATTTGACCATTTATGATGGAGTTCATTGAACTAACACCAAGTGAAGAAAAGAAATACTGTCTTGTTATTGTTGACATGTTCAGTAAATGGGTTCAAGTTTTTCCATCTGCTAAACAGGATGCCAGTGCAGAGGCTGAAGCTCTACGAACTGAAATAGTTCCTAGCGACAACAGACCAGGATTTGGTTTCGGTCAAAGGTCAGAGGTTTCAAGCTATCTGGGTTTTGACATACGTCACTATTGCTCCTACCATCCACAGAGTGCAGGTGCTGTGGAGCGTGAAAATGGCACCATCGAAGCAAAACGAGCAAAAGAAAAATGTGATAAAACGGGTCTCTCGTTGGTAAAAGCACTCCCATTGGTGCTTTTCCACACGTGTAAGTAACAAACATGTTCGCAGTTCATTTGAAATTCTGTTCAGGAGACCACCACAGACTGGACTAGGTCCAATCAAACATTTTATTCCCACCACAACATCATGTGATCATGAGATGCTAAGATACTATGCCAATCTGTCTGCCAATCTGTCAACATTGCAACCACAGGTGAAATGTGTTTTGTCATCTGCAGCCACAGCTGTTCTACACAACCAGGAGACTGGCTACTAATCAAGGACCACAGGAACCAGAGACGATATCATGGTCCATTCCAGCTGCTGCTATCCACCGAAAAAGCTGTAAAGGTCACATGTAAGGCTACTTGGTTCCACGCCAGCCATTGCAAGCTCGTTCCAGAACAATACGACGACATGGAGCCCTTCACTGATCTCCCGAACAAAGCGGCTGAAGCCCACGGGGCATTACGTCTGTAATGAATGGTGTCAGTTATGAGTGCTTCTACCACAACAATGCTAAAACCGAGCACGCAGACCAGATGTTGGTTTCCTGGACGGTGTTCTTACACCTGGAACTGCACCACGGCTTGTCAAGTAGACAACAGGACACACAGCAAAACCAGCTACCA
This sequence comes from Brachyistius frenatus, assembly GCF_029030835.1. NCBI lineage: Eukaryota > Metazoa > Chordata > Actinopteri > Embiotocidae > Brachyistius > Brachyistius frenatus. Next base: position 9,774,325 of record NW_027210605.1, on the reverse strand, counting down.
ACCCGGTGTCGGGTTACTTGCTGAACAAGTCGGCGCCATCCCCAACGTGTATTGGTTTTGCGGAGGAGACAGGCTGCACCCTGTCCTGCCCGTGAACTGGACCCGTCCACCTGTGCACGTGTAGCCTCAGCTCAAAATGAGACAATCCTATGCCCATCGTTGTCTTCTGCGCAGAGCAGGAAGAGGTCAGTCTCATCCGACCCATTAAGTGACGGTAACGTCTACATAGATGCCATTTGGGTACCCCGAAGCGTTCCCAATGAATTCAAGGCCCGAAATCAGATAGCAGCCGGCTTTGAGTCAATTCTCTGTTGGTGGTGCACAATTAACAAAAATGTAGATTGGATCAATTACATTTATTACAATCAGCAGAGCTTGGACCAGACACATGGCTCATGGATTGGTTTAACTCAATGTTTGGTAAATGGAAATCCATCATTCTGACTGCTGTCTTATCAATCATTGCGCTGGTGATCTTTGCCCTGATAGGATGTTGCATTATTTCTTGTGTCAGAGGTCTCATTGTTAGAGCTATTGATAGATCTGTCTCACACCAAATGGCTTCTCTAGCTGAGAAGCAGCCACTCATGTCAAACAACTCCGATTTGTTCCTTTCACCTTATGGCTATGACAACATTGATGATTCTGAACAAACATCTTACGTATAACAATGGCTGATACACATTCTGATCATGATTTGTTTGAATTGGTTCCATTTACACCAGACAACACAAATTATGCATCCAAAACTCTGAGACTGCAATTAACTCCACTGGTCACTCTGCGCATGATCACGTGTTATTACAACCTACGTGATCCTGAACTCGGGAAAATATTCACTCTACACATTGCATCATATTCTCTTTCGTTGATAAACTTTGTCCCTCCTCCAATCTTCCCTCACGTTTTTATAGTCCTAACATCGGCTGGAGACCACACATCTCCAGGTGGGATATACATTGGAGCTGGGAGACGAAACATGCGTTTGAAGGGCAGGCAACACAATCTCATTACCTTCACAACTATCTCCATGTCTGTCACCCCTGAGCTTGCTCATTATACTACATACTATAGTGTAACATTTTTATGACATATTGAACGACATTCTAATGTATGATATTTTTATCATATTTTGGACAACATACTATAGTTTGACTTTTTCATGATTTTTTTGGACGATATACTATAGTATGACATTTTTATGACATTTTGACAACATACATACATGACATATTCATTACCTTTTGGACAAAATTATACAGTATTACATTTTTATGACATTTTTGAAGACATCATAGTATGACTTTTTCATGACTTTATGGATAACATAATATAGTGACTTTTTTTTTACATTTTGAAGGACATACCATCATATGACATTTTTATGATTTTATGGATGACATACTATTGTATGATATATATATATATATATATCCTTGCTGTCTCCACGCATCTCGTTTCCCATCAGTTTTCTGCTATGATGATAAAATCTATCTATCTATCTATCTATCTATCTATCTATCTATCTATCTATCTATCTATCTATCTATCTATCTATCTATCTATCTATCTATCTATCTATCTATCTATCTATCTATCTATCTATCTATCTATCTATCTATCTATCTATCTATCTATCTACCTACCTACCTACCTACCTACCTACCTACCTACCTACCTACCTACCCACCCACCCACCCACCCACCCATCCATCCATCCATCCATCCATCCATCCATCCATCCATCCATCCATCCATCCATCCATCCATCCATCCATCCAAAATGCAGATAGCTCACAAATACACAAAGGACGCCTCATTTAAAAAGCACACAGGTTTTATTGCATATCAATTTCATGTATAAATTCTTCATAGCATTGGAAAGATTACATTTGGTATACATTGCTATTCTACAGAATTAACATCAGAGTCATATCTTTTCAATGAAATTTCTCTAAAGTACATCTGCAATAATCACAAGCATCAAAAGAACTGCAATTTCAGAATTGTTCAATATTATTCTACAATCCTTTATTGTTTTTCATTATGTCTTCTTCCACAAGTCTTTTCTATGTCGTTCAGAACCACCTTCCCAAACATATGTAGGCAGTCAGAACTTGAAGTCAAACCTACTAACCTAACCACATGTACAATAAGTGCATCTACGGATTTATTATTTTTTTTATTTTCTTTTTTTTCTCATTTTTTGATTTAATACACATTTCACAAATGGACATCATTATGACTGCTAAACACGTCATGCACAAGAACTTTTTTTTGTTTGTTTTCCATAAACATAACAGAGGCGATATACAATTCAGATTTAAACAAAACAAGCACCATCCATTTAAACCCATATTTTTCAATGATTTTTTTTCTTCAGACAAATGCACCATTGTTTTTCATTCTTTAAAATACTATACAGTTAAAAAGAAACAATGTATATTTTTACTTTCTCCTGTAACAGTGGGGGCAAAAACAGCAACCATGTTCTATTATGCTGAAACATATTTCAGTGACCATCTGCCAGAATACTTTCTGAAGTTGGCAAAATGGAAAACTTCAATGCCTTCAATTCCTTTGCTTTACACAGCGCGTACTTATTACAGTAGTCCATGACATGAATTACTACATATAGTCAACCAAAAAACTTAGTGACCCAAGTCTTTACATTTTGTAACCACAAGTTGTAAAACAACGTGTTTACCATGAATGGAATCTCATTCAGTAGAATTTTAAAAAGACTTCTGTCTTTAGAAAAATGAGATGATGCAGCAGTCCGAGCATCACACTACCACCTGCTGTCGTGAAGAAAAATTACAGTGCTTCTGTTCGTCTTATCTCTCCACGTCGAGCACAACCTGCCCATCTTTTGAAAGTGAAACCAGTCTGAAAATGTATCTGTATTCTAAGTTTCCAGAGACCTAAGCCTCATCATTTATGGCTTGGACCCATATGGTTTAAGTGCTAGTTTGAAAATACAGCATCAGGCCTAGTTTTGAAAGTCCCAGTATGAAGGGAGGAACAGTGATCAACAATGCTCACCCCCTGCCCCCACCTCCTGCAGCTATCTACAGTAAATTACTCATGCCCTCTATGGCATAGCTACCTTGTGGACCACATGGAATAGGTTTCCAGTATGATCTTTGGAGAAGAACAGGGAATTTAAAGTAATTATTATCAAGTGTTTCTGTTTTCCCCGTCCAGAATCAACTGGAAATGTTAGATGGACCGACCAGCAGAATTAAGATGTCCATTTTAATACAATCTGTGGTTAAGTTTACTATCTTCTTTAATGAGCTCCTTTCTTTCGTCTTGGATAACCATTGATTCATATTCATGCAGATGTGTCTGTGTGTTTTAGACTATTGGACCATGTCATGTTGGACAACTCATTTTAAAAAGAATATTCAATGGTTACACTACACATACTAAGCGCCAAACAGAGGGGGAAAAGGAGCTTGATGTTGTAGAAACAAGTCAGATTCAAGAGTGTGACAATGTAATGCCCTTTTTCTGACATTCATAGTGAAAGTTGTCCAAGTCTGCCCCCCAGAACCCTTGAACCAATTTAAACAAGACACATTTAGTATACTGGGTAAAAAGAATGAATTAAAACAAGGTGGGAAAAAAAGACTCAACACTGCAGGACGTTTCAATTCCAAATAGGACCTACAACTAACTACAGCTATATTTCACTATAAATAAAAACAATTAATTTCATGGGTTCTTTCCATTTTGGCACACTGAGCCACCAGAACCAGAGATTCAGAATCTCCCTCGCGTTCTGATCAGCGGTCATTCCTTCAGCAACAAGAACAGAGGGATAAAATGACTTTTCTTCATTTTCACTCCTCCAGTCATGACAAAAACAACCAAAAAATAAATACATACACACACTGAAATCAAATATATAAGCGCGTAATAAGAAAAAACAACAACTATGACAGCAAATGCAAGCCCCTTGGAAATGAAATGATTGTCAGAGAACAAAACATTTTCTATGGGTTATTTGGCACATACCACTCTTGCTATGAACATCTAGGTTATTTTGTACATCATATGACAATATCATACAATTTTGGTCCTTCTCTAAAATAATTATATTAACAATTTAGCACTGTGGTGCCTACAAAGAAACAATACTGCGGTATCTAAGAGGAAAGAAAGTAATAAAATTAACAAATGACGATGAATTAAACAAGCAGAGAAAGACTTTCCTCGTTTTTTTTTTCTTTTCTTTTTAGCATGATTGAAATTAATTTTCAGCATGATCAAATTGAGTAACCAATTACAACGGCTAGTGGCCCAGATAGCTCATTAAAAGCACATTTGAACATCGAACATCGTTCTCCATGTAATCATTCAAAAATCAACAGTCTACTGGATCTGTCAATTCGTTAAGTAACATTTTGTGTGGTGCTGTTGTTGATTCTGCTGTTCGAACTGAAACAAGATTGGTACATGAGTCACCCATGTTTGGTGGGGGAAAACCTGGAGACAATCGTGCACACGCCCGCTGTGTTCCTGGTGAAACAGTGCCACTGTCGGGACATGCAGTGCCAATGCAGTACTGATGCTGCAGTGTTTGTAGTAGGCGGTGTACAGACTTTAGAGACATGTCAGTCATTAAGTGTCTTTACGAGAGCTTTACAAAGGCTCTCTGTGATGCTGTGGGGAGCCTTGTGCACTTGGGGAGGATCAGAGTAATGCAGAGTTTCAATGCTATTGAGAAGCATTCATCATGTCCTTCACATCAACAGGAGCTTAGCAGTGCTTTCTCTTTGACAGAGTCTTGCAAGACCCCTCATCAAGGGACGATCTATCCCTATCTCTCTCTGTCTCTCTCTCACTCACTCACTCACTCACTCTCTCGCTCACGCACGCACACGCACACGCACACACGCACACACGCACACACACACACACACACACACACACACACACACACACACACACACACACACACACACTCATTCTTTCCATCTTATCTTATGTGTATGACAATGAATTCTTCTCCGGCCTCGACGTCTTTCTACTACTCATGTCCACTCAGTCGCTTGTTTCTATCCATTTGCGAAACTAATTGTTCCTCCTCCTCTTCCTCCCACCTTCTCTCTTTGTCTCTCTCGCCTAGATGTGGTTGAGTGGGTGAAAGCTGCTCGTCTCAGACGGTCCACCTCCCATGCTCAGCCAAGCGTCCAGAGAGTTCTGGGAGGGCGCGTGCAAAGGGTTGTTCTCTGAGAGAGACAGCATCATTGCATAAGCCTGCACGAGAAGATAGGTGACTTTTAATGAAAGGAAACTGCATAGTTCAATACATAAACAGCTGTTTGGTAACATTTCTCTTCATCCAGTGACCTGTCAAGAAATTAAAGGATGACTTTGGGCCTTATTAAGAATAAGACTGTTTGATCACTGTTGCTTTGCTTCCATGTTCCTAAATCTCTATAAACTGTGATTATCCTTTAATTTCTTGACATGATCGTGAGAAGGATGTTTCATTAGACTGTTTTAAAACAATATATCATAGAAAAGATGACAGCAGTTTACAGGTAATGTTAGTAAGTTGTGAGAGGAAAAGGCTTTGACAGGGTAGAAGAAGAGGTGCTGTTTACTGTGTACAGTTTCACCTTCAAAATAAAAAAAAAGATCCATCTCATCCCTTATCCCTTATCCACTGGACCTATTTTGTCCTTCCTCACGTCTAATCAAAACAACATGTTCCTCCCTCTTTTAATCGACAACCAAAAGCCAGCCACATACCTGGGTTTTAGCCTGCCTGTACAAAGTTTCTTTCAATGCCTCAGACTCTAGTGAGCTGTTAAATATGTCTTTAACATCAAAGGGCTGCTCGTCACTGGCTGCTTTACGTAAACCATCCAGGCTCTTGTGGAAGCTGGGCAGACCCTCCAGGTCCAAGAGAGAGCCCTCCTCCTCTATACACCTGCACACCAAAGGCATGGATGGATGGCAGAAATAGCGCAATGTGGATGGGTTGGAGGGAGGACGGATGGAAAAATAGACATTGAGATGGAATAGATGGAGAGTTCATGTCATGTGTGTGAGGGGGGGATTAAAGGAGGATATTAAGAAGAACAAGATAATGGGAAGTGAAGAGAAAAGGAGATGGATGATTAATAAAAAGAGATATACAGGCAGAGGGAATAAGGTGGGAGAAGAAAAGGAAGAAGAGTAGGAGAAGAAACTGACCTAACAAAAGCGAGTGAAACACTTTTCTGACTTTTTTGTTTCATTTTTGAGCATTTGTAAAATCCACATGTTGAGTCCACGCTTTAACTCTGTCTCTCCTTCTCAGTACATACTGTACAGTTGTTTAGTATTAGCATTGGTTAGAATTAAATTAGTTAAAAGGAGAAGCTTCTGTTAAATATGTTGGTAGATAAAATATGTGGTGCACATTTGCTGTGCTTTTTCAGGGTATATTTGTGCATGAACAATGTGATTTTCTGCAGATGTCAACAAAATGAATACCTGCGAGCGTGTTCGTAGCTCATAGCTAATGGAGCCGTCTCCGTCTCCGTCTCCTCCTCTTCCTCATCCTCTTCATATACTCCTGTTGTGACAGGGGACGGGGACTCGGGCACCTCGTCGTGCGACTTCTCTGTCAGGCTGCCTTCCTCCTCCTCCTCATCGTCACCCTCCACCTCCTCTTCCTCCTCCTCTAGCCCCTGGAGGCCTAGCTTGGAGTTAGACAAACTGTGGCTGGGTGGCCGCTCCTCCTCAGGCTGGTCTGACCTGCAGAGGGATCAAAGGTCAAAGTGAGGAGGAAATGTTAGTTATAGTGTTTCCAGCGAGCCAATCAGGAAGGGCATTAGGGATTATTAAATTTATGGAAATATACAGTGTGATGACATAATAGCGTATCTCAGAGAATCAGCTATTGGTGATCACAAACAAGACTTTATTCAATCTGTTTGAACCAGAAATAGCTTTATTATCCTAAAGCTGCACTTAGAGTTTACAAAAATATTCTTGAAAAAAATATGTTTGTTTATTTCATGGACCATTTTTCATGTTATGTTGCTTCAGCTTACAAAGCATTCTTCTACCACTCTGTTTGGAGGGCCAGTTGAAGGGTTTGGTGATCACTATACCTCGATCTCTAAAATAAAAAAGGAGGCACCTTACCCTATGCGGGGGCTCACGCAAAACAGAGGGGTCAAGGGGAGGAACTGGGAATGGGCCTAAATCTGGGTAGAGTCCATGGGTAGTAAGAGAAATGTAGAGAGAACCAAATGGGAGGAAATATCTTGTTCTCGTTTGTTACACTTAAGAAATTATTTGTTTTACATCATACAAGCTTTCTATCATGAGCCTGTAGGCCCAATTTGCAAACTTAAATTGCTGCTTGCTCTTTTTATTGTTTCCCAGCAGAAATCAAATTGTAAGATGGACTTCTTGTAGTTTGAGCGTTGTGTCCATTTTGAAGCTGGGTGGCTGTTACCATTTAACCATCTAAAGGCATGACTCATCATGAGCAGAGAGAGAAACATAAATAATCTGATGACAGCATCCACAGTCCAACTCCAGTGTCCACACAAACAACATGGGTGCTGACAGTCTGCCCGGAGCACTTTTCAAGCGGCCCACAGATGATTAATTGGCCGGTTACTCGCAAACAGAGCGGGAGATGGTCCGCCTCAGAGTGGGTCCTCGGTACCCCTTCACACACTCTGTAATGGTGGAACATAGTTTGGGCGACTGAAGGAAGACGACGGCTAGGCTGCAAGCAGGCTATCAGCACACTACCATTACGACCTGCCATCTGTACATTTTCCAGCCTGCATCCCAACACCCCACTCCCAACCCCCCGCCCCTCTATCATCCCCCAGACCACGATGTCATGGCTCATGATATCATTTCCTCTGGGAGGGCAAATTTACCCCTTCCATTTTTTGCCACAGAGTGGACATTTATCAAATCAGACAGGGTTACCTCTGGGAAGGGGTGCACAGGGACAGGATTGGGTCACACAGAGTGGGTGGGTGAATGTGGGTTAGGGGGACTTTGGGGGGGGAGAAAAAAAAGTTCTTCTCTTTCAATCTAGATTAAATATCACCATAATCAAATTGCAGAGCTGGTTGGCGGGGAAAAAGTCCATGCCTGTGAACGGGGAAAGAAGCGTAGACATAGGGGGCCCTGGGTTTTGTCATTTAGTCTAAACACGTCAGTTGGGTGTTTGTGTTAGCAGGCTGGGGGTATGGGTACAGCGGGTGGATGGGGGAAGAGCTCAATCATCAGTGGATCTCCTAGATAAATGCCTCAACCTGAGTCCCCCTCGGGGTCCAAACTGCCAGCTATTGTAGCCCAGTCCCAGACGAGGAACCAGCTCCAACTGTAGTTTTATCCAAACCATAAAGCTCAAGCCATGGCCGGGGATTATGGTCCCAGGGAGACAGATACCTCCTAATCACTGTGGTGCTGGAAATATCTGTGTACATCTATACCCTCTAACTTTTGTTGTTTGAAACTTCCCACCCCCAGAGCAGCAGTGCTGCCTCAGCATACAGCATCCCCAGCTTGGAGACAGGTCAAAGTTTTCATGTGAAAACAAGAGCTTGCAGGGACTTTTATTTTGACTGGCTATGATGCTGAAAAAGGAGTTTTAAAGGGGGAGAAACTATGTTGCGAGGGCGGTTAAGAGCGATTACAGATAGTCGTCCATGAATGTGTGTTTGTGTTCAGCGTTTGCCTTCAGTCACTCAGAGGGAGAATAAACAGCGGGCTGTCTGGTGGGAGGACAGAAAGCATAACACTTATTCTGAATTACAGATATTAAAATGTCAGGCCAGCTTGTTGTGGATGAGACTCAGTATTGATCCCAGATGGCAGAGGGGCTAAATTGCCACTGGGTCTGCTGGCCATAATGCATGTTGACAAGAAGGAGGGGGGATGATGGAGGAAGAGGCAGACAGAAAGTGAGACTACTAGAAAGGAATTCACATCAGGAATGAGAGAGGGAGAGAGAGAGAGAGAGAGAGAGAGAGAGAGAGAGAGAGAGAGAGAGTCAAGGAAAGAGGGCAAACCACTGACTGAAAGAGAGAAAACATTTCATCTTCGTTTTTATTTTCCAATACCCTCTTCTTGTCTGAAACCTCTGAAGCTGTGCTACCAAAAATAAAGAAAAATGAAGCAGGAAGTTGACCTCCGCTAGCCAGGCTCATAAAAATAAGACCAGGCATATTCATAATTTTACAAACAATACGAGTTGTGTCCCAAGTCTATGTTAAAACAATTTTAAGTAGATCAGCATGCATACTAAATCCACCTGAAACTTCCTATTGGATCACAATTGCACAAATCCCGCTCGCACCTAGAGGCCTTGAACTCAGACTTTAGCTAACGTTCAAGGAGCTTCACAGCAGCTCTGCACGGAAATCATTCTTCACAATGAAGGTCAAACATCCAAGAGAAGTGACCTTAACTGAAAAACATTATTGATTGACTGTTAATAGTGTTGAAACAGCTAAAGAAATATATATATATAAAAAGAAAAGTCTAATACATTTTATTTTATCTTTGTTACATTTAACAGTGGCATTCTACAGCTGTAGTTTGTGTGACTACTATTAGTTTGTAGTATGCACATTGTTAGAAGCATGCAGCACTTATGGTGTTGACTGTTGCTGAGCATGTTCCAGCCACTAGAGAGCACTGTGCACCAAGTGTTGGTATGTGTGAGGTTGATCCCAGGGAGAAGGAAGGCGCTTGAGACCTAGAAGTACAACTGTTGGTTTTTGTGAGGCAAACTTTATGTGTGTATTCCTGCATATTTCCATACCTTGGACTAGATGTCCTGACAAAGAGAGAGATTTTTCAAAGGTCTTGAGGATATTTGAACAGTTTTTTCTGCTTTAGTATGGGATTCATGCTAGATTCAGGATGATGGTAGGTTGAGAAATTAGACCTTGGCACAAATAGTAGAGCGTTAGCCTCATGGATCAAATGTAATCACTGCAGGTCTTTGCAAAAATCATAATAAACATGTGATCTGTGTGAGCGTGCTTTCGCCCTACCTCTTGTCCGTGGAGCTGGAGGCCTGGTTCATCTCACTGTTGGAAATGAAGTTGCGGATTTCTGAGAAGTACGAGTCCTCCTTCTCGTCTAAAAGTGCATGATTGTCTGGCTCGGAGTTTGGCGAGGAGATGGTGGTTCCTAAGTTGGAAAGCATCCCGGACTGTTGGCTCACTGTTGGGGAAAGCACGCACACACACACACACACACACACACACACACACACACACACACACACACACACACACACACACACACACACACACACACACACACACACACACACACACACACACACACACACACACACACACACACTATTAGTATAATGAGCATCTGAAGTTTTAAGAAAATGCAAAATGTCATTGGAGTTATTGTACACACTATTCACATTTGAATCTATTGAAAAACTGTGATTGTGCATATTGTTGGTTAAATTTGTGAAACTGTGTAACAAACAGGAATCTATTCAAGGAATTTTGCATGAAGATAAACAGTGTCAAAAGAAACAAGAAAATTCTTGAACTTTTTTGACAGAAAGGCGTTTATATAATTAGTTTTCTTATATTTCCTGCATGTTTTGACATAACTCTCTTGTGAAAAGTACAAAGAGAAATACCACAGACATCCCAGTTGACTGAAGAAATGTTGTAAAAATCAATCAACATCTATGCATATTTTGCCTTTATCAGATAACAATAGAGGAGAGATGCAAAAAAATCTCTAGCCAGATTTTGAAGTGGGAAGTGGGTCTGTATCATAGGCAAAGGGGAAGCCCATAATTTTGCCTGTTTTTTCATCCATGAACACCAATTACAACAGAATGATAGGAAGCTATCACGGAAAATTTTAACTGAAATGTACTTCTTACTCCTCTATTTAAAAAAAACAACAACATAATATCAAAGTTTGTCCTGTTGGCTTTTCCCCTCTTGTGTCGCTCATGTGACAACCGCCCATCTCACATGGTTCGTACTGCTCAGCAATGCTCTTAACTGGCAGCACACAGCTGAACATTCACATGCACTTGCAGACAGGGGTCTTCTACAGTCTTCTGTTGTTGGCAGTGTGAAGTCAAACTCAAAGCTCACTTCAGACATTACGTTTAGGTTGCTTTTATAGGTTTGGAAAAATATTCTCCCATTGTGTGGTATTATTTCTGTTATCGTTTCTACAGATTTTAAAACATTGCTCTTGGACGAACCACTATGGTATTAAAGGGGAAATGATGGTGTAATTTACAAAGTACAAGAAGAATAGTTTTTTTTTTGCTTTGGACTAAAAGATAATATACTTCAAATATATTGTTTTCCCAGCAAGAGCCAACCATTGTTTTGTCAAGCATGCTTTGATTTGACTCAGAATTAGGGATTAGTGTTACAATCAAGGCTCCATTATAAAACAAAACATCTGATGAGGAACTTGTTTATGAATTGTCTTTTAACATGCTCACATCAAACAATGGTAAAACTTGATATTTGTTTTCTGGTAATGTCACATAAGTTTACAGGGGCAAGTTATAAAATGTAAAAACAGTTGAATTGTTTAATAATGGTGACAACTTTAGACATGTTACCACAGTTGTGAAACATGAATCACTTTGACGTTCACACTCAAATTCGCAATTATTCGGTTAACAAAGTTTGTTTTCCAGCTGTATTCGGTGGCGTACTTCCATGCTGCACACAAAAAGGCTGTTTTTGGAAATGCAGTCGGAAAGGCAAGTGTGAATCCTTTAACTAAGTGGTTTTCCCACTTTAAATCATTCGCAGCAGCAACCTAAACATTTGAGGTGATGATTTAAAATTTTCCAAATGGGTAATGTGAGCCATTCATTATACAGTCCATTAACCAAACAGTCCCCGTTAAATAACTACATTTCAGTTCACACAGCTTTTCTCAGAGAAAACATCCGTAGATGTTGCAAACTGACCAGGAATGTTCTCATGCTCGTGCTTCTTGAGATGGCGGTCGAGGTTGGTTTGCTGGCCAAAGCAGCGGTTGCACAGGTGACACTTGAAGGGCTTCTCCTTGTTATGGATATTGCGGACGTGGCGTTGAAGATTGGATGAGATGCTGAATGAGCGGTCACAGTATTTACACCTGCCGAAGAGGAACAGAAGTATGTAAATGTGGGTTGAAAGAGCGGCAGAGTGAGCAGGGACTGTCCTTTAGCAAAAGATTTATTGTTCACCTGCTGAGGTGAGCATGAAATCGCTAAAGGCCCACCTTATTAGCCCAAAAAATATACCTTGTTTAAAATAAAACACATCAATTCCTAAATATTTATATTTCGTAAAAATAATAGTGTCTGAAGTCTTATAACGTAGAAAAGGAATGCGAAGCAAAGGCATGACTGGAGGAAAAAATAGTGGTAAGACAAGCAGACAGGGAAATACATGAGTAAGAGCCCGTGTGGGCTTTTCATAAAGTTGAATTAGAATAGAAGAGAATACCTGTAGGGTTGTTCCCCTGTGTGTGTCCGCAAGTGTCTGGTGAGGTTTGCTGAACGGGGGAAGATTTTCCCACAGTACCTGGATGGGAGAGTAGACATTAAGGATGAATGAATATAAAAAAGAATCAACACAAAAACTGTTTATTTTATCGTCACTGCAAAACTTTAATGCAACATAATCCAGTCCCATGTACATAAACATTTGACTAACACTGGAAATAACACTGCAGCACAGGGCACGAACCTGCAGGCGTAGCGTTCCTTGCCCTTGCGAAGGATGGCGTCTGAGAGGGAAGGTGGTGGTGAGCGGAAGTTGAACAGTGGATGGGCCGAGTGTTGCAGCGAATTGGGCGGCGCGTCCAGTTTTAGAGCGCCAAAGCTCTCCAGCTTCTCTGTCATGTTCTCCATGGCTGACATCTGGCAAGGTGGCAGAAAACAGAAAAAAGGGGTAAGACGTAACATCATGATGAAAATAAAGAATAATAATTTTTTTCGAATTGAAAAGTAGAACGCGTCCATTCAACCACAGTTTGGTATTATTTTTAGTATTATATATCAAAAGCTTTGTGCAGACAAATTCAATTTAGCACGTAGCAAGTATAAAGTGTGTGTGTGTGTGTGTGTTAAAAAAAAGCAAAGAAAGCACTGAAAACAAAGGTACAATGTCAGAAAAAACGGAGAGCGAGGGAAAGAGACAGAGAGCGGAAGCAATATATCAGAGGTTAGCCTTGTTTGTGCTAAAGGGGAGTCACCTCCTTGACCTATAACACATCCACATTTGCTCAAATACCATTCCTTCACTATCCCCTCTGTCCACCCTCAGTTTTAACCAGTGCTTTGTTCTCTACCTTTTTACTTTCCTCTGCCAAAGCGGCTGTTGCAGGCCAGCAAACTGGCTAAATGAAGCATTCAAGAGCCACGATTGGAGCAGTACAATATAGTTTGTGATACCCCCAACTGATAGCCGCTTCCCTTCCCCTAGAAGCCTGTGAACAAAGGGGGCCAGTTATGTAGGAGTTTATTTGCCAAAAACAGCTTACATCCTTCCTTTTTTAGTGAATACGAGACGGGAGAGACACAGGGACAGACACTCCGTCTCGATGTGTTTATTCGCAGTCTGAGAACGGGTGCAGGGGGAGCGGGGTGATTCCGTCATGAGACTGAATTAGAGGTGGCATTGTGTTTGGATCAGTGGGAGGATCACAGCTGAGACACTCTGATATGAGAAGGTTTTATATTGGAGCCTGTGAAAACTTTTCATCCCGGGGATGTTGATCAATTATAAGCTAATGTCTTAAAAAGGCTGCAAAGGGAAGGCTGGTGTAAGACTTCGAGATCGTTATCATTTATTGATGAATCTATCAATGTGTTTTAAGATTATGAGCACAGGGTAAATATAATTGAGAATAGATGCCATCAAATCATTTCTTGCATGCAAAATTACATCAAGAAAAAAACTACGTTAACTAAGGCCATAACTAAAAACATATATGTATGATGTAATTTATTCAAATGCATGTTCATGCGTAAATTTATCTGTCTGTATATGCACCAGATGTGTGTATTGCAAAGTCACGGTTGATAGAGGACACAGATTTCCAGGTCAGATTAAACCGTTTCCCTAACGAGAGCCCCCCATTCTCCTGGACACAAACACAGGATGTCCTTGATGGACACGGTGCTATTATCTAGCCAGCCAGCCAGCCACAGAAAAAAAAAAAAAAAAACCTTGGAGGGGGTTGAGTTATTAGCTGGCCTGTGGGCTCCCGGTACATAAAACAATGCCACGATTATGATTATCGACGCCAAGAGGGGCAGATTGTTACAATTCAAACGGTTATTATTCTCTTTTTTATTGATACTATCATTCCTTGTAATCAAGATTTGTAGAGGTGGGAAAGGTCTCGTGACAGTCAAACAATGTGACTGATTATCAAAGGGGCTGCAATAACAGACTGTGTCTTCTGAAAAAGGTAGAAGTGACGAGGTACACAGGCGCCATTCAGTAAACAAAGGAAGAAATCATACAGAACCCTTGAGAAAATAACATCAACACTGTGGAATGATGTCGCATATGGCCCTATCAGTTCAACTTGCAGCAGCGTGGGAGGCAGGAGTGAGGTATTTTCACATAATACATAGTTTGAAAATAATAGTCAATATCATCTGGGAATAATCAGGCTGTGTGCAATACCTGGAGGTCAATTCCCCTGTTTGGTATTCCCCTGCTGTAGTTTTTGTTCAAAGTGCATGTACTATTTACTGTTTCGACCAAAGATTACACCGAGGTCCTTCCTTTGTTTAAAACGTGGATGTGTGTTCACTGTAACTGTACCTGTGGATGAAAGAGTGGTGGTGAGGGCCGGAGGAACTTCTCCTTCAGAGCTCCTACGGGGTCAAGTAGCTTCCTCTTCTCCACCCTGCTGGACCAACAACAAGGCAAGAGGGTTACGTACCAAGGTCAGAGTTCATCTAAAATCTCCAGCCTCACACTTAACATCAATCTATACCCTCTTCATGCAGGTACCTACTTAAAAGCCTTGATATTGGTTATGTGAAAGTGGCCGTTTCTGGTGTAATCGGGGCTGAAATACCTGTATATAGGGTCCATGAAGAATGCTGAGGGCTTGGCGTAGTGCAGGGGTGGTGGCTGGTGTGGCTGTGCCTGGGGCTGCTGGTGCTGGTTGATGGAGGATTGGTGTAACGACTGGGAATGGAGGTGTGGAAAACCAGGTAGGGTGTCGTCCTTGATGGAGACCCCCTTTCCAACTCCATAGATGTGGTTCTTTCGATTCTGTGGCTCAGCTGGCACACCATTATGACTCCGGCTCCGGCTGCCAATGCTGAGGTCCAATGGCTGTTCTTCACTGCTAGATATTGCTAAAGGTCTGCTACCGCTCCCAGTGCTACTATTGGGGTTTGAGGGGTTTGTTGGGGTTGGAGGAGGTAGCTTGGCCTCCTTGGGTTTTGTGGTAAGATCAAATGGTGACTCCGCAGTCGGAGCAGGAGCCGCCGGGGAACTAGAAACCATCTTATGCAGCTGCTCGCGAGGTGACTTGGGCTCTGGCTTAAAGAACATGCTAGGATTGAGAGCGCCTCGATCAGCGCTGAAGGGATAGAGGGAGTTGTGGAAGTTGGGCAGGAACTGGAAAGGAAACATGGAATGGTAGGGCAGTGGGCCCATCTTCTTCTCCTGATGAAGTCCAATCAAACCTGGACCAAAATATTTCTCAGCAATAGAAGCAATGGCTTTGATGGAATCAGTGGTGACTGCATTGGCATTTGTGGTGGTGGGAGGGAGGGCTTGCTCATCAGGTGGAGGGAAGAAGGAGTGCTGGGATGATGCAGAAGCGAGAAACGGACGATCAATCGAGAAGTTCCCTGAACTAGACATGGCTGATATCAATGCACTGTTCGTGTCCTCTAACTGGTGGGCTTCCTGACACGATGCAGTGCCAGACGGCTTCCTTCTTTTACCACTTCGCTCACGTTCACTCTCTCCTTCGCTCTCCAGGTCAGAGCCATCACCTGAAGCCGTACCAGTGGTGGTGTCCAAATCAGTCCCACTTGTGGTATTAACGTCTTCAAGGTCGCTACCGTCAGACATGTCTGCCATCTTGGATTTTGGCTTGGCTTCACCACTAGAAGACAAATCCAGTTTGTTCTCTTTTTCTTTGTCTTCCAGCTGACTCAAACTGTTGAATCCATTGCTGTTGGTGGAGCTAACCAGGGACAATGGAGGGGCATCTAGGGGACTCCGAGGTAGCTTCACCTCCTGACTGCTGCCGCTCAGCGGACTCTTTATCAACGGACTGGCCGGTAATAGAGGTGGTCGCGGATACAGTGATGGGGGGAAGATACCTGGGAAACCATGAGGGAGGGATGGGAAACCATGGGGCCCTGGGGAGAAGGGCAAGCCAGCATGAGGGTGAGGTCGGGAGGGGAAGTAGTCAGTGAAGCCTAAACCTGAGTGGTTTAGACCTTGAAGGTGGGGATGTAGGGACTTGGCCTTAGCCATGATGGGGCTGGAGCTCATGGGGATGCCAGGGTTGAACATCCCTGCTGGAGAACCATAATGGTTTTTGCCCTCACAGAAGCGACGGTGCTTGTTGAGGGAGGAGGTAGTGCTGAACAACTGCCCACAGTCCTTACACTTGATCTGGGTGCGGCAGTCAGCATGCATACGCTTGTGGCGGCAGAGGTTGGAGAACTGGGTGTAGGATTTGTGGCACACCTCGCCTGGGGGAGCAAAAAGATGCAGCCCATCAGGGCCTGGTTAAACCCATTTTAACACTGTCTCCAACTCTGAATACCAAATCAAAAGCAACACAAACATAAAAAGGGACCTTGCTATTGAATTAGTTTTAAGAAAAGGTGCTTTCTATGGACAAAAATCATTCTGCAAATGTACATATGTATAAGTCTTTGATCCCAAATAAATTATTAATCATCATATGAACTGCTTATCTTAGCATTTTATTAATTATTGAGAAGCACCCCATTAGCAAACGAATTTAAACGAGTCATGATATTTTAAGTTTGACAAAAAATAGCTTATAGTATATAATCAAATTTCTAGCCATACAAATATGAGCCATTTACCAGAAAATGTAAACAACTTGGTGTACATAGGCATTGAGAGGTAGGAAAGAAAAGGTATGATATAAATTGGCTATGATGAAGAAGGCGATCATTAACTTCCAAAGCCCTTACTTACAGATAAAGGGTTTGACACTGCTGTGGATGTGCTTATGCTGCTTGAGGCCTGATGAGGTGGCAAAGGTCTTGCCACATTCAGGACATGTGTGAGCGCGTGCCCCCACGTGCTGGGAGCGGATGTGGCGCTGAAGGTTGCTAGGATCTGTGAACACCTGAAATATAAAATAAGCGCATGAAAATACAATGTATGCCATAATTTACACTGGAAAATATAAATATATATGTTCCCCTTTTTGTATTTTGCCATCTTCATTATTGTAAATATATGAGTTCTCATCGCTTTATTTATTTAACGTGTGCAGTTTTTTAAGCGTTAAAGAGAACTACTAAATTAATGTGCAGTCTATTATGAATGAAGCCACTAAAATAAAACAGGTAAAGCCTGTGTGTTCTGTGCACAACTTACGTGCCGGGTATGCTGTACCTTATCACAGTTTTCACACTCAAAACGTTTGCCACTGTCATGTGACATCTGGTGACGGATGAGGTTGGACTTCCAGTTGAAGGCTTTGGGGCACTGGTCACACTTGTACTCCCTCTCTTCTGTGTGGACTATCATATGCTGGCCCAGACTTTATAAGGAAAACGCAAACTCATCAGTGAGTTGAACAAATCATACAAGTCACATTTGGAACACACTCGATGAGTGGACTGTGTGTGATGAATGTGTAGATCTTTATGAGTACTGAAGTGTGGCAGAAGTTGTTTAAAGTGTTTGTGTACCTGTACTCATTTGGGAAGATCTTCTCACAGTCTTTACACTCGTGGACGGGCTCATCGCTGTCCTCACGTTCCTGTTTGAAGTCCTCTCTCAACGTGTCAAAGATGGAGCCGGCACTGGAGCACGAATACTTCTGATGCCGCCGCAGCTCCAGTGTTGAGGAGAACAGCTCATCGCAGTCTTCACAGCGGTACATCTGCTCGTCTGCACACACAAATATTTACATGCTATAGTTTAATATTAGGAAAGTAAGTGTGTCGAAGTGCAAAAATTTTTTTTGTTTTCCCTGTTGACAAAACTATTTCTGGTTTCATCATTCCTTTAAAAGTCTCTTATAGATTGCATTGCAACATTTTAAATAAAAGAGCAGCCTTTTGCCTTTTAAAGGAAATATACATTATTTATCAAATTAAATAGAACAACAAAGCCAGCATAAAAATGAAGAGGAAATGTCAAAACTTGGAGCAACATTCTCCAACTTTGTCATCACAAAAAACAATATTTCTGCTGTAGGAAGAGAAGATTTTTAATGCAGTAAGCTTGCCTACATTTTAAGCAGAAACTAAGATGTCTTACAGTTCAGTTTTAAAGAATGGCATTTATTGTGTATTGGCTTTTAATGTGTGCAAACACAATGTAGTAAATTTGATCAGTCAGGACAAACTTAGCGTTGCACAAAGCTGAAAATAATTGCTGATTTGCATCCTAGTATTGACTAACGCCTGTAGATTCCCACAGATTCTGCACCATGTATCCAACAAGAAAGAATCTATTCCCCTTTGTGTTTTAGTTAAAGCTTCAAAGACTGGTTTCACAAATGGGAAAAGCAACAATCCTGCAATTGACATCCACATAAAATGGAAATCAATTAGGAGTGAAATGTAGCCTTCATTAGCACGGTTAATTACTTGTTAAAGCAAGTGTTTGCTTGAGACGGGAGGTGTAATAGCACACAGGGGAAACAATAGGGGCTGGTCTTCCCCTTCCATGTTGATAACCTTTACAATACTTCTCACCACCAAGGTCAAATGCATAAAACTCGCACCAGCTTTTTCAATAGCAAGTTCCTGAGTCAGACGCCAAGTTCAACAGATCAGGGGAAAGCCCAGTGGAGTGCCTTTGTGCACATGCATAAATGTGTGTGAGTGTACGTGTGTGCTTGTGCTTCTGTGAACATTTTCCAAAATGAGCCACAAGGAACAGAAGTAAGCAGGGGCACAGTGGCGCCAACCCCATGGTGATTTCTGCGCCAACCTGCCATACCCTTTTTGCCATGACCCAAGCAGCCAACGCCTGAGTCCCCCCCTCCCCAGGTGTCCCAACACGCCATGCACACCCATCCATCAATTCAAGCTGCACTAAATGAGTTTATCCAAAATGACTTACAGTGCATGGCTCACCTGTTTTCTACTGCATGTGACCGTTTATCCAGCTGGAACTTCTTGGACACATTAAAAGGGCATTAGTGTAGCAACATCAATGTGTCTAACTTTGGGGAGAGGGATAAATGACCTTCTGGTCAATGGACCATTACACTGAGCTCAAACACTATACTAACTAGCTCCCTTTGACACCAGTGTGTGCATGTATTTCATTGAGAGTGGGTATTCTATTGTGAGAGAGGTGTTTATGAATTGCTCTCAAGCTCAACTCAACTCAACACTCAGATCATTTTTGTCTGCCACCTTTAAGAGTGGGAAATGTTTATGAAAGAAAAAGACGTGGTTCATATACAACTACAATACAATTTTGCTGAATTTAATAGGTGGAAAAGTGTCTGTGCATGTTAAAAGTACTTGGAAATCCTTCTAGTAGCAGTAGCGTGAGTGTTGAGAAATGAAAGGAGAGGTCTGAAAGGACACTCAGGTGCAGGGATGTGAGGATGCACATAAACAACGGTGCTTGCGTGTGCGTATCGGCGTGCCTGTGTTTTTTCAGTTAGTCTGGTCTGGGCTGGTAGGTTGGGGTGAGGGGGTGGAGGTAGGGTGTGGGGTTATAAAGTGGAGGCTAATAGCTCTCTGGGAGACGAAGGGAGGCACAATTATGTGCAGTTTAGCAGCTAATCTGGGAGCATGGGTGAGGTCTCGGGGGACTCCTCAAGTCCTCTACTTCAAATTCCTTCTCCGATAAGCCAGACACAGAGAGCAGGGCTGCGCTGCCAAGCTCCCGCTCAGCCCTGCGACCTTTGTCTCTCTCACACACTCAAAGGCACGGAGACAAGAGCACAAAACGGGCACTATCATACCCACAGTAGGTGGACTTTGTCTCCCTTTGTCCTCCTAGCTTTATATTTTTTGGTCTCTTGCTCACAAATAAGCATCCTTAAACAGTAGACCAACTTTAATGCATTTTTTTTAAATTTTTTTTTTTACTCCGTTTCATCCTCCTCTCACACAAACACACAAGGCCAAATACTTCTTCTCTGACACACATTTTGGCACGTTGAATTTTCTGTCTGTCTGCTTCCGTTTTGCTGTGTGTCATACAGAAACAGATGAATTGAACAAATCATTTAGAAGTCTGCTCCATCCTTTGACGCACTCCTACAACGTGCCAATCTGCTTCGTTTCAATAATAGAGCTTGCTTTGAGCTCCTGTTTCCTCCTGTTCCTTTGGCATGGAGATCTGTTGCTTGAACTGTGCATCGTGCAGGGAGGCTGGTAAGCTGCAGAACATCTCATGAACATTTTGTTCTCCCTCCAACTATTTTATAATCAATGACAAGTCCCATTTTTTTTTCTTCATCCGTGGTTCCAGAAAGACTGGAAACACAACAAAACAATGTTACCTGACAACAGCACTTCACCACAATAAGTCCAAGATGTTTAGAGAAATGCAGCGGAA
Organism: Brachyistius frenatus; assembly: GCF_029030835.1. Taxonomy (NCBI): domain Eukaryota; kingdom Metazoa; phylum Chordata; class Actinopteri; family Embiotocidae; genus Brachyistius; species Brachyistius frenatus. The sequence continues at coordinate 9,753,548 of NW_027210605.1, read as the reverse complement.
CTACGGCCCCTTTTCCGCTCAAGTGAAGTTTGAAATAAAAGACCAGAGCTACAGTGAACAGCTGTCCAAGTTAGATTATGAGATAAAAATATTGGACATATTCAGTCTGACGTGTGGAGGCACGGTTGAAAGGTTGTGAGTACAGTGAATCAGGTTACCCGCTCAGAGAGGAGAAGGGTGGGCGAGAGCACCTCAAAATGTGACGCACTTTGAAATGTGAGTCAATTTGCAGATGATTGTACAGTAAGGTGTGTAGCAGGGCAAGTAACACACATGATCTAAAGCAAAGATCAAAGTAAAATACACAGGGATCGATCGATCAATCGACAGATAGATATTAGAATAAATTAAATAGCTAGTGAACATCAGTGAACATCTTCTCAACATCAGTGGTACAGGATTCAATAGACTTTCCAATAATTTAAATATTTAAAATTTGCAAGCAATAGATAGATATTAGAATAAATTAAATAGCTAGTGAACATCAGTGAACATCTTCTCAACATCAGTGGTACAGGATTCAATAGACTTTCCAATAATTTAAATATTTAAAATTTGCAAGCAGACAAGCCTTTTCTGTTTTGTTAGTGACACCAATAATAATTTAAATAGGTTTGATTGACACATTGTTTTTGTTTGTCTTCATTCTTTTTTTTTTTTTTTCTAAAGAACCTTCAATTACTAAACTCACGGCAAAATCTACATTGGATGCATCAAGAGAAGTCTGACCGAATTAGTAAACATCAATACACCATCAAATTTTTAAATGTTAATTATTTTATGACATTTGGCTGAACACCATGAATAAAATGTCTCTTGGGAGTAGAAGGAGTAGAAGTCATTAAATGGTCCATCTGACCGCCTGAAAAACTGCTGCAAATGGAAACTTTTAGGATTTTTAGTTCAGAGGTTCTTTATTCATGTTTGAATGAGGAAATGGATTTAAACCCCTTTTTTATTTTTTATAACAACTCTCTTAAAAATGCCTCCTGATGGAACTGCACTAATTCAAGTATGACTTGAAAAGCAGACATAAATTCCTTTTTTTAATTTTTATTTCCATGATATCTGCTGTCAGTCTGATTTTTCTGTCATTTATTTCTGTCATTATTGATGATTTCCGGTAGGCTATTTTGTCTATAAAAAGAAACAGGTGTAAACAATTCGGAGGATCTGATGTGGACGAACCTGTCGACATTTTAATTAATATGCCCGAAGAATTAAACTCGTCTAAAACAGAAGCTTTATCTTCTCTTCTTCTATGCATGAGAACGATTTCTTTTCTTTGCTGCCATAACGTGTTCTTAATGATATGCATGGCTACCGAATAATCCCTGTTTGATCTTGGCTTTCCGCGAACAGAAAATTTCTACTCGCATAGGATGTAATATGACAAGTGCCAAATGACGCCATTAATGCCGTATTTTAGGCAAAGAGGCATTGAAAAGCGCAAAATTCAGACCAGACTCCTACAAGTATTCTTTCGTTATTGGCATGCCTATTCTAAATGACAGGCCTTCAACCATATGCTTTAATGCGAGATTTAATTCCATCCTGGATATTTATGGATCGAATAATTCACATTTCTTGAGGAGAGGAAAAAAAATGTTGGAAGGAGAGATGGTGCCTTTTTTTTTTTTTTCTCCACAGTTATGGAGTGTGTTGGTCGTGAAAGCAGCACAGGATGCAGGTTGGAGTTTGTTTAAAATGTAAGCTAATGACGCGCATTAATCTTACCTTGTAGGTTGGGTGCCATGGATCCCTCGGGGAAAATACCGTCCTTCATGTACACTAAAAGCTCCTCCCCTGCTTCAATGTCCCGGACAGCTTTATAATAAATCTGAAGAGAGAGAGAACGAAAGAGGGAGACTTTAACTTAAGGTCAGGATGGAATTTATAAATCTGGACCCCCATATATTTATTAAAGGAAGGGTCCATGTTACAATTGATCAAATGTGCATGTTATTATTTTTGTTATCTTAAAAAACAAAACAAAAAAACAAAAACACAATTTTTGGAAAAAATGTTTTTTTTGTTTTTTTTTGTTCATGATAATGTAGAGTTGTGGAAACGTATTTGTCCAGAAATGTTCACAATATTTTACAATGCATTTAAATGAATTAAAAACCTGCCCAACGCCGGTTATTTAACTATATTTCACAACACAATAAGCCTATTTGTGTTATCACACATTTAGGCTGACTCAAACTTTATGAAATGAACAAAACGAATAGCTATAACAAATTATGTCCCCCTTACAAATCTCTTAAAATGCAACAAAAACAGATCTGCGCAAACAAACAATAACATTAAAAAAAAAAAAAAATGTAATGCAGATACTCAGACCACAATAGCCGCTCTGAAAGAAAAGCGGCAAGTGAAACCAAAATAAACAAACAGCTGCTGCTCTCGTGCGTTTTGTATTTAGTCTGCAAAACGGGAAATGTCTGGTTTTCAGCCTACCTTCACACATCAACTAGCCAAGTTTAACTTCGCACATTAACAATTATGGCTGAACAATTAAGATTTTTTTTTTTTTTTTTTTTTTTGGGGGGGGTAGTTTTTTTTTTCTACAAGCCAAAGAAGATATTATAATTATTGGCAAAATTCGAAGGCCAAGAGCCAAGGCCACGTCCAGTGTCTGCTCAACATCTGTCAACCAAAATAATCTAATAGATGCACATGTTATGTAAAGAAAATTAATCACACTGGGGAACAATATAAATCATTTTACATTAAAAACATTAGAGCTTCATGCATCCCAATAAGCCACAGCGTAAATAACCCCTTCACAACGAGTACTGGACACATGGGGGCGCTCAGCACCAACTCAACAGTGGCACCACAACAAGGAGGGCAGAGCACTCTTCTCCACACACACTCATACACACAAACACACAGAAAGGCTGGCGGACTAACTTCCAAGACTTAGTGCTTTTAAGATGAGAGAAGAGACGAGGAGCAAAGGCCTAAAATCAATGAAAACACGACGTATTTTTTCGTATTATTGTAATTAATAATGTTATTATTATTACTATTATGATGCAACGTATTTACAACTCTACACGTTTTCGACCTGACCTTTCTTTTCTCCGTGAGACGGAGGAGTTGAGAAAGTTGCGCGGCGCTGCGGAGAGCCTCCAGCTGCAGTAGCACTTCAGTCCCGGTGGAGTTGGCGACACAACCCATAGTAGGTCTACCGGACAGGGAGCGGGGCGCTGGAGCGTACGTGGCCGGGGAGAAGGGGTCGCGGGGCGGCCGAGAGCGCTGCGGATGGTCGGTGATCAGTCCCTCCGGCTGGATGAAGCCCGACGCTCCTCTGCTGGGCTACTCTCTAATCTAGTCAGTAAACGCGTCCTTGATGATGATGATGAGTCTTTCTCTCTCTCTTTCTGACTCTCTCTCTCGCTCTCTCTCTCTCATTAGTGATTCCCTATTGCCCCTTGGTGCTCTCTCGGTTACCCGTCGGCCACTCCTCCTCGTCTTATCTCCAGCCAAAAGGATTGAGGGATCTGTGGCGCAGACCCCTCCCCGCATCTCCGATCCCA
>NW_027210605.1:9730000-9747500 GCF_029030835.1 Brachyistius frenatus | reverse complement strand
ACAGAGTGACAGGTGGCAGATCAAGACACGAGGACAGAGAAAGGAGACAAAGTCAGCAAGGAACAGGCGGCTCGAGACTGAGACAGGAAGGGGAACGAAGCATGTAGGCAGGGATTAGGAAACAAATGAGAGTAGAGTGACAGGAATGTGGAAACACACAGCCGTGTCATATGGATACATTTGGCTACTGTCATATCACATCTGAACTTAAATACTGTTTTTTATTTCATCTCAAGTTTTCATCCATACCTCTTCTTTGCATTGTTTGCCTTCAATTTTGCATGTTTCCATCCTAATACATGATTATCAGTAATTATAATAACCCACATTGACCTGAAACTTCCATGTGTGTCAAATAATAGCAGCGCAACACCACCAGTGCTTCATTTGCAGAAACTCGGACAAGAGTCAGCAAAGCAAAACAGAAATAAGAGTCTCTGCATGATATGGACAGAAACAGAAATATGTTAATATATTGCAGTGGTTGTGGTACACACGTTGCATGGGGTTGAGGTTAGGGCCTAGTTAAACAGTCGGGGGTTTATGGGCAATGGCTGGGCATCTTTCCAAAAGTATCCAATGATTGCCCAGGTTTGTGTAAAAAAATGGAGCATAGGAAGCAAACAGGGAAAGAAACTGCCGCCACCACAGAAGAAGACTGTGACTTGCATAATGGTTATTATGAGACTCAGGAGTGTCACACTATTCTTCAGCCTCTTTACATGGGTCATTTCTTAACAGCACTGGCAACTGGCCCAGCCACAGACGCACAATAGAGCCATTCCTTGGTCATTACCAGTGCACACATTTTTTCGAGCACAATGGTAAACACACACACACAATTGCACACACCCATTCACACAGGTCAACCCAGTGTCTGAGTGGATGGGAAGCAATAACCGCCGCTCCCCCTGGTCTGACAAACACTGTGTTATTTTTTGATATGTGGGCTACAGATTTAACCAGGACGATGTTGTGATGTCACTCACCTGGTCTCCTGTGAGGTGACAGGCGGCGAGGTTCTGCTCCTCAAATGACAGGGCAGAGCGCACGTATTTGAGCCAGCTGTTGCTGGTGGTATCCGGGCCTGTGTCCAGCACAAACTTGACATTGCCCATGTCGTCCACCACCTGTCAGAGAGCAACAGGTTAGATATTTTTTTTAAAAGAGACAAAACATTTGCTTATTAAAAAAACAACACGCTTTTGTCGACTTTAAAATCAATACGTTTTCCAAGGAAACTCTGAGCAGTTAAAAATGTTCAGTTCTTATAGGGGGCGAGGACGGCTGTGCCAGAAGTTTGATGTCAGTTAACTTTAAGACACACAGAGCCAACATGTCAGTGGGTGTTAGGGCCACCTAACCTTGTCAATCCTGACAACAAGACGAGAGAAGAGGGAAAGGAGGAGGGAGTAGACAAACTGTGGCTTCTTTCACTTGTCTAAAGAGTTTCTCTGGCACATATTGATCACCCTTTGTAACCCCTACAGCCCCTGGAGACTCCAAGAGCGGGTTTCGTGTTACCCGCTTTCACAGAGAATGAAGGAGGATGGAGGTAGTGGTGAAGGAGGAAGAGGAGGAGCAGAAGAAGAGAAGAGGGGCTTATTGTGAAGTGAAAAGTTTAGGGAAAACCAGGAGGAAGGAACAATGCTTTATGTTTTTTTGGAGAAGTATAATGTTTTTTTTAAATTATAAACTAAATTGTAAATTAGACATATTTTGAAAGATAGAGAACGAGAAATATAAAGAAGTCTCAAAAAACACCAGAGGAACAAATTTTATACGAGACAAATATTATTGTATTTATAAAACAGAGTGCCAGGAAATGTTGCCCTGTACTCTTGGCTGCTTTGAGTGCATTTGCGTGTGTGGTGGAGTTTGGTGGTTCTGGGGAATCTGGGGGCGGCTGAAACCACCAGGCTCGCCCTCTCTCCTCCAAGCCGGGGTTGAAGCTCCGATTTCGCCCCAGTGCTGCACATGAATCTGAGCCAGCGTGAATCCTCCGGGGAGAGCTGGCCTGAGACAGAGCAACTCCTCTAATTACCACCACCAATCAGCCCAGCCTGAGTTCAGCGCTGACCTCTAGCTTGACTCTCTGCACTCCTAATCACAGTCAAATGTCTGCTGAAGGAAATAGAGGTGCAATGGAGAAGAACCAACAAACCGTCTGACATTTTTAGATGTGCAAAGTTCGTGAACTTCTCCAACTGGCAGCGTTTCTAAAGTCATGTTCATGTTTTTTTCCCCAGCTCGTAAAGTGTGAATGGCTATGTTCTTGTTGTCTGAGTCAGCGCGTGCAGAAGGTGTATTTTTGTGGGTGGGGGTGCAGGTGCCAAGCTTGGTGAGTAAATATGTGAAGGGTCTGGATGGAGGTGTGGAAGAACTGCCATGTGTGTGCCTGTACGAATACGGCAACTGTTTTAGGCAAACGCATGTACACATGGGTTGAGGTAACAGCTTGAGGTAACAGCAATGTTGTGCTACTTTTGAGCCGAGGTGTGACTTTACCCTCCTTACTAACTGCGCCTTCTTTAGAATAACAATGCCTGTTAGCGCCATGGTTAAAAATAATTGATCAAAACCTTGACATGTGTTTAAAAACCTTGTTTCACAAGCCTGAAATAAAAACTCTGACTGCCGCTCATGTAAATGTATTTGCTGATTGTGAGAGTGGGAAAAGTGACTGTTTATGCAAATCAGTTCCTGCTATGTGTTTCCTATAATTCATAGCGAGATATTCAGAAGTAAACAACGTTAAAGTGTCCACTGAAAGAGCTTATAAATGAAACATGATTCTGGTATTCACTCCTCACATCTCCAGCTACTGTCTCTTCTGCTCCCGGTTTACAGCTTAAAGCCTCAACTTGATAGAGTCCAGGCCTTTATTTTATGTGTGAAAACAGTCACTGAAAACTAACCAGGCATACCCCCTCAACACACACACACACACACACACACACACACACACACACACACACACACACACACACACACACACACACACACACACACACACACACACACACACACACACACACACACACACACCCCTACTCCTCCACCCAATATCTTTCCTGCAGCCGGCAGAGTCAGAGTGCACTTGTCATGGGGTTACTGCAGAGCTGCAACAGGTATTGTACATGTTTTATGAACACATGGAGAAAAGCTGAGATCCAGGTGGAGTGAAGGAGGGGCAATTTTTCTTTTGTTTTTTGCACACACACACACACACACACACACACACACACACACACACACACACACACACACACACACACACACACACACACACACACACACACACACACACACACACACACACACACACACACACACACACACACACACACGAATACTGCCATGCCTACATATTGGGGGCATGGCAGTATTTATACACTCTCATTTTGCCCCCCTAGTCCTTCTCTTATACACACACCCGAGGGTCTGATCGTGGACTTAATGAGCAGCAGACCTGTGTGTGTTGTGGGTTTTTGTATGTGTGTGTGTGTGTGTGTGTGTGTGTGTGTGTGTGTGTGTGTGTGTGTGTGTGTGTGTGTGTGTGTGTGTGTGTGTGTGTGTTGTCTGGGAGGCCTGCTAACACCCTGTCTCGGGGTGGAAGCCTGATTTATAAGGCTTCAAATGAGGGGCAACAGAGAAGGAGAGCCAGAACAAGCTTGCGGCTGATTGTTTGTTTATTTACCTTTACCTTTTCTTTTTCATCCCCTCCACCTCCCTCCATCCACGTGTCACATGGAGGTGGAGGACCCTGGCTGGAAATCATCAGCTCCACGTGTGAAACAGTTTCAACAAAACAAAGCAACCAAAAGCAAACTACTCAGAGTTTTCCCCTCAACTTCTCTCTCCTCCTTCTGCTCACAGAAAACAAAAACCGTGACTATACGATATCAGGAATGCTGGATTTGTATTTTCAGAAACATCTTGCACTGACTCCACGTTGATACAATCGTAAAGTCTTCATCTATCCTTTAATTCTCCTCATTCTCACTTTGTTCAGGCAGAAAGCAAGTACGTGAGTTCCATCTTAACTCTCTGAGACACTTTACTGATCTCCTTCATTTTCTGCTCTTCCACTAAAGTGAGGTCAGTTTATTACAAAATCTACTTTTGTATCTTTGGCAATCACTCTGATCAATAACACATCGTTCAAGTTACTCGCTGTGATCTGAGAATGAGGTAACACTGCTGAAAACAAGTTTTAAACAACCTGCTTGATTAGCCAAACTTGTCTGGTAGAGAAAAAGAAATGAGAAAAGTAAAGTTGTTACCCACTGAATCATTTGTCACAGATTCAAGATTGATTTCTTGCTTCAACTTTGATCAAAACCTGCCTGAGTGTACATTGTGTCATCATAGGGGATTGTTGTCAAGATTTCAGAGAAGTTCACTTCCAGTTTTACCCCCAAATAAAATAGTTTAGATAATGTGTCCAGACTGTTTGCTTGTTTTTTCATCTTTCTAATCAGTGGACTGCTTGTGTTTCTCACCTTGTCCCACTTTGTTGCTGTAGTTTTGCCAGATTTCTAGGTCCTAGTGAGTACAATGTTATTATAACTAATACCAAATAATGACAAAACATGAAAATCGGATCAAAATTGTTTTAATTGAATAAAATTATCCTTTAAGGTCAGTGAAGAGAAGGAAACTATCACCCTTATGTTTCCATCCAGTTCCAATATCTGTGATTTACTACCACCCAGAAAAACACTTCAAATATTTCCATGTCAGAACTTGACCTATAGTTTGACTTGATTAAACAGTATCAAAAATATGACTCACTTGACAGCACACACTCACGCCCACCTACCAACACACACACACACACACACACACACACACACACACACACACACACACACACACACACACACACACACACACACACACACACACACACACACACACACACACACACACACACAGACACAATGAGACTTCACTGAAAGAGAAGCGGCTCTAAGTGGACAGGATGCAGAGCAAACTCCACAGGAAGCTCTGATAAGAGCACGACACTTATATCGCTCCTCACAACACAAAGGGGAACCTTTGACAGCTAGGAACCTTTAATGGCTGTCTCGGCATGCCCTCTCCTCTGCCAGTTATATCTGACGGATGTGTGTGGCGCACTGGGCTGAATTAGTGGAGGAAAGTTGCTTGTACGGTTAGACGTTGATGACAAGGTACATATTATTTTCTGAGAGACGGAGGGCAGAAAATGGAAATGACAGCTCGGAGCGCAGTGGTGATTGTGATTTTGATGTGAGATGGAGATAGAAGCAGACTTACAGCATGTGAGACATAACTGCGAGGTTATTGTGCGTCTCTGAGGGAATAATTTTATGAAGTGTGATCATAGTGCTTCGTTGGACGGCCCTGGTTTTTCAATGTGTGAACACACCCTAGTTTGCATATATTTGTATACATGTGTGGGGGAAAACAAAGTGAGGTTTGTTGTTTCTAAGCTTCATTCTGACTTGTCTAATTATTTTTTCAGAAAATAGACAAAGGTTTGTTTTTAAAATGTTACATGCTTTTGTTACATGCTTTAGCAGACTAAGTAATCTGTGATTAGTAGTGATCTGTGATATTTGCTTTGCCATTTTGCAATGCAGAAAACAATGTTCACCAAATATTTTGGATTTAGAGAGAAGCACAAGAGAAGTAGATTATTTTAAACAATAGTTAGCTGATAGATTTCTCTGCATTAAAGGATTTTCGGCCAGTGAAAAACAGGAAAGAAGCACTACAAACATGCAGAGAGAAGGCTGACTCTCCTCTGGTTCACCTACTCATATCCTGAGGAAGTTGCAGACAAAAGAAAAAAGGTTGTTTCAAGGAGGAAGAGAACAGAAGAGGGGGCAGATTGCCTTTCAGTATTGATCTTGCTTTTAATCTATCTCGATCAAGCATATGTGAAAATGTAGAGAAAGGAAAGCAGAGGGAGAGGGAATATAAAGAGGGGGATGTAGTATTGGGTGCAATTCTTCTTGAAGGAGGTAGGGGGCAGCCTGGCATGAAAGCTTTCTAGGTAGAAGAGCAGGAGTGCAAATTAAACTTCCCTTCCTCTCCCAGCTGTACACACATAAATAAGGCTGCAATGGTTGTAGACAATATGAAAATGGTAGACAGAGAAAGAATTACATGCGCACGCACACACATACACTCTGTTATACCTTGATGAGAGGGACAGTCATGGAAACAGAGCAGTGACAGTGACAGATTGAGTGCCTGTGAGTCGGGCTGAGGAGCCGGTTGTTAGAGGTGTTACAAATTAAGGTGCAGGACGACGAACAAGAAATAAAGAAGTGTGTGTTAGAGTGTGTATCCTCTCTGGAAATGGGTCTGTTTCCAGTTGGGAGGCCCCTTAACATGCACGCACCCACCCACCCACGCACGCACGCACGCACGCACGCACACACACACACACACACACACAGGCAAACTAATAAAGCGGCTGACATAGTACAGATCACGACAGCCTCCAATGGGTTTGTGCTCATTCATGTGTGTGTGTGTGTGTGTGTGTGTGTGTGTGTGTGTGTGTGTGTGTGTGTGTGTGTGTGTGTGTGTGTGTGTGTGTGTGTGTGTGTGTGTGTGTGTGTGTGTGTGTGTGTGTGTGTGTGTGATGGATGGGGGCCTGCAGAGAAGACCCTGCCCTGCCACATCACTCAACAGTCTAAATGAGTGTGTCTGTCCACATTTATGTGTATGTGTGGAGGTGGGAGGTGGACAGGCACACAAGGGGTCCTGCCAATAAAACCTTCTCTTATAGCAGGAAGGAAAAATACAGAATAAAATAGATTATTCACATTTTATTAAGATCAGTGGACTTTGGTTGGGTGAGGACGATGTGGGAGAGCTGTGACACACAAAAGAATGAGGAAACAAGGAATGAAGAGTAATATTAAGGATGAAAGGTGTGTGCACAAACTGATGCAAATATTTGGCTATTGATTCTTAATGCATGTTAGCAAAACTGGGTGGTGAATGTTTGTGTTTGTGAATGTGAGAAGATGTAAGAAAGATGTCAAGTAGGAAAAAAAAATTGACTCAAAGAAAGGTCAATACAATTTTGAGCTTGTGAAATTCTGCTGGTTGCATCGCATTATATTATCCTTTATAATATCTGTAAAAAAGGCAAAACAAATTCAACTTGCATTGATAAATAAAATAATTTGTCGAAATAAGATTTGTGCACAAATTATATACATGATCACATTCCACAAAGTTTGAACTTTCAGTTTGAACTTGTACTCAAACATAAAAAAGCAAATGCTATTTCTATTTCTTGGTCTTTGTGCAACTTTACTGTTGATATGATTTTTGTAGCACTTTTATGTATACAATCTCAAATCAATACATTCCTAAACCCTACATTTCTTATGCTGAGAGTTTTTTGTATGCATGTTTAAAAAGGTTGATTACACAAAATTAGCATCTTTTTCAACATTCAAACTTAAAATAATTTTCATCCATAGAAAACAGCATTTACATTACATGCAAGCACACAACACACAGTTCATTTCAATTGGTCAGAAAATGCTAAATTATTGTGGGAGCAATCACACGCCATAAAATTTCTAGGGGAGCGGATAGATTCCTGATAATGCCTCACTCCATTTTAGTTAGGTTAAAATAGTAATTTCACCCAGTGAAACATTTATCAACCAGAGAAATGTGCTCTTTTCAGCATTGCTCTAATGGTGAATTTGACAGTATTTGTTAAGTGTGACTTTTTTTTCCCCAGCCAGTCCAAACATTTGAACATCATTTAGCCATCATGGCCTAACGGTACAAACTGGTGTTAATGCTGCACATCCTCCCTCGCTTGACATTTTCTCTTTTCTTTCTGTCAGCACCACAACATCTCTTTATGTTTCTTTTCATGTATCTAAACAATCAGGCAGCGATTCTCCTGCACAACAAAAACCCCAAACTAACGCTTACATCTATAAGCAGAGTTATTTGAAGCGACATTATTTTCCAATGTGAGAAGAAGTTTGCACTACAACCGTCTTAGCCCATCAAACTGTGCTGACAATGTGTCTTTTATTGATACACATGTGTTTACTAACTTGCATCCACAATGGAATCAGTGAAAATATATCAAGTCCAAATAAAGAAAGTCAGTAGCAAAGTATTTCAACAGGAGGAGCCACACTGTGAGTATAGATTGGGCCTTTAAAATAGGGTGAATGTGTGCGTGTGTGTGTGTGTAAGGCCTATTACTGATGCTGGTAATAGTACACCTGTGTAGCCATGTCTGGCAGCCTAATGACAGCTAAAAGGGAAACAGGCTGTAAATCCACACACACACACACACACACACACACACACACACACACACACACACACACACACACACACACACACACACACACACACACACACACACACACACACACACACACACACACACACACACACACACACACACACACACACACACTCTTCCTTGTTGAGTTGAATATCACATATTTACTGTTTGTCAAAAGCACAGGTGAATGCCACTGTCAAAGGTGTGTTTATATACCATGTGTGAGCTTTAGCTGTATCACTAGTGAAATGCTCGTATGCAGGGTGTTGGGGTGTGTGTTCAATGTGTGTAAGTGTGTGTGAAGGTGAGTGAAGGCGTGTTAAATGTGACCCATTTTATCTGGCCAGGGCAACCATCGACATAATTAAAAACCAGGCAGGCAGGCCAGGGAGGGCCTGGGGCCTTGTAAAAGCCATCTGGGTTGTAGTGTGTGTGTGTGTGTGTGTGTATGTGCGCGCGCATGTGTGCATGTGTCCACATGCATTGTGAGTGTCAGAATGTGGCCCCGCTCACTAATGACCCAACTTGCTTCCATTAAATCAGCTTCTCTGCAGTCACCGTCACACAGCTATCATTTGTGGTGAGTGTGCATGTGCCACACTGAAAACATGCATGTGAAAAGTTCCAGTGTCTTTCTCCCACACTCACCAAATCATGGTGAAGTCAAGTCTCATTTCGTTTGAGCTTGACCTATGTAACTTTTCCCTTTACAGTAAATGAGCAGTTCCCATGCATGTGGAAATCAGAGGCTAGTTGTGGAGTGATATAACTTTCAAACAAAATTTTTAATTGGTGGACATTAAACACAACGACGGGCTTTATGACAGTAAAATTCCAAAAATGTATTTTCTAACAACAGTTTTGTTGTTGTTGTTAAAATAATCATCAGATAAAGTAATCATATTTAATTTAGCTTCTGGATGATGTAATAATGTGTGTGTATATTACTACTAATAATAATAATACAGACTAATATGGATTATATTATTAACCTGTTTCATAAAAATAAATGTATGCACATTTCGTTTTTAGTTACAGAAGTTATAATTTGCTTTTATTCTTGGATTATTAAATTGTCAGTAGCCACACAAGTCTCTCTCTCAGCCACACTGTTCTTGCTTTTAAAATTGCCAGTAACCATTTTTATTTATTTATGGTGGTAATATGACTAATTGGAACAACAGAGGAGCTTCTCATTTGAGTACATATCTACAGCCGGTCTGCGTTATTTTTAGCATCACGCCACTGCGTCCACCTCCGCACCCCTGCAGCTCATCTGAACGAGCAGGTTGCCATGTGCGGGGTTGCCAGGTTAGTGTAACTTAAAACAGGAAGCGTGCGCGCTTTTAAAGAAGAGAGGCAGCGTTTTCAGGCTGGACCTTATTAATGAAATGGCTTTGTGTTATTTACAGCCCCTTTTTAAAAGGCTGGATGAGTGTGTGTAACAGTGTCTGTGTGTGTGTGAAGGCACATGCTTGTGTATGCCATCATATATATGCTGTGTGTATGTGCAAGTGTAGGTGACTTTTTGCTGGTATACATGTGTGTTTTATGTATGTGATGTGTTCTATGTACAAGTGTGTGTGTGTGTGTGTGTGTGTGTGTGTGTGTGTGTGTGTGTGTGTGTGTGTGTGTGTGTGTGTGTGTGTGTGTGTGTGTGTGTGTGTGTGTGTGTGTGTGTGTGTGTGTGTGTGTGTGTGTGTGCGTGTGCACGCACACAGAGTTAACCATCATGCTATGTCTGTTTTGCTGTTGCACAGCCTTTTACAGGCAGGTCTTTATGATATGTATTTAGGGCAATTAGTGAGGAGATATATTGGCTCATTATAGTGGGGCAGGTGCAGTGTAAATGGGGAAATATATGAACAGTACATCAGGGTCACACACTCTGTCAGTGGTGTTTGAAGGATAACAGCTAGACTTATGTGCGTGATATACAGGAGCACACACACTGAATCAGTCATTCAGACTAAGAAAATATTTCCTCATACTGACCGCTCTCAAAGACATCAAACAATCAACATTTTAAACTCAGCTAAAACAGTTGTTTACAGGCTCAGGAGCAGCACAAAGTGAGTAAACTGGTTGAATATTAACCGTGAGGGAGGCAGAGTTAGCAAAGTACGTGTTTATTGGTTGGAAGGAACGCACAGTGAGCAAAGTGGTTGTTTATTGGCTGCAGGGACAAACAATAAGCTCATCTCAGGAGGACGCAGACACACACATTTATATATAGAATTAATGCAGGTGTTTTTACCAAATATTCATGATGTTTTTTTATGTGGTTATAGCAAAGGATGATTTAATTATGATTAAATTCCATTGGAAAATACATTTAAATATTATATGTACTGTAGTGCTTTAAGCACTATGTTTAAATGGGTGGGTTTTGTGCTGTTTGACTAAAAAAAATATCTTCAAACCACGAACCTATATTTTTCAACACGTCATCCTGGAAAGTTTTGCAACGAAACATTCAAAAGTGATGAGTAAAATGTGGATCTCCAAATTTAAGCATGTTATGATGATGGACATCAGCAATCAGAACATTCTCCTGAAAGATCATAAATAGTGGGAATACAAAACAAAATTTCCTGAGCTCAAGCAAAGCAACTAAATCACTCAAATCTCATGCATCCATGCCAACAATAATGACAAACAATAATGAGGCAAGGAAGCTTGCATTCAACACGGACACAACTTGACCTCCACTCTATCGACTGACATCGGAAGTGAAACACAAAATGGTACAATTCCTGGAACTGTGCAAACACAAATAAGGAAGTGGTGCTCGGGACAAATTTATAGAGCACGTAACACTATCAATTATTTATTAGCACCTAAATAAAGGAATACTTCCGAGGTAGGCTCTGGAGAGATGGGATGTTGAGCACACGGTAATAACAACAGCTTTTAATAAGTAGCAGTAAAGGACTACTTCCTTCAATGTTTCCTTTTGTGATACAGTGCAGAATGATGGAGGGAAATGAAAGCAGGGGAGGAGACACATCAAAACACACTGATGAATCTATTCATTTGTAATCATATTTGATCCAAACCGGACAATTCCAATATGAACTGAGGCAGTTTTTTTCCTTTGACATCTCAGTTACTGTTCAGTATCAAATCAACATTTTTTCCTATCGATTACCTCATTCCTTGAATCTCAGACTGACATAAAACAGAAGATGTCACATCTGTCTCCAACCATCTTCTTTAAATACATTTTTGGGATGGAATGCCATTTCGTTCCTGCATTGTAGAAAGTTTCATCGTCCTTGTGTGTGCTGAGTTCAATGAGCTGGCGGGACAGCAGAGAGCTGAGACAAGATGAAACGTGACCTCTGTGAGGTGCACACTCATGAGAGCCAGTTCGTGACAGTCACGCTCTCTTTTTGTCTTCGTGTCTCCACCATCATCATCTATAGTCCACCTGGGTTTCTGCAGGAGACTTGAATTTAAGAGTCCAAATTTTAAAAATGGTTTGTGCAGGAAATTGGTGCCCAAAAAAAGTATATCTTGCGAGCAGCTGGCCAGGACAGCATGTGGCAGAACCCCTGTGTGGCTGCAGGCCTGAGACTTATTGGAACCATCTGAACAGAACTTTTTGTTTACTATAATAACCAGACTTCACTTTCTCCTCTAACAATCTCCTCCTTCTCCTCACCTGCAGCATACAGCCAGGATTTACTCCTCAGTCTGATGACCCAAGATTAAAAGATCTGCTTCAGCGTCCAACATCTACAAATAAATAACTCAATCAAAAACAAAAGCCTCATAGTCCCCTTCTTGTAAGATCTATAATGTACATTTAGACTTTTTGAAAATGAAACAAGTCATGTTTAAACTTATAGCCATATAATTAACCAAAATACCCACATTTTCCACAAACCAGAGAAAAACAGTTTTGTGCAAAGGTTTTAGACACTTACAGAGCCTAACTACACAGAAGAGGTGTGGTGAGTTCTCCAAGATTTTGTGTGCAACCTACCTGCCCAGTACCTTCAAAAAGGGCGCTTGTGTACTCAGGAGCTGTTTTAAAAGCAAAGGGTGGTCTCACCAAATGTGATTAGATTTTTGTAGTCAATTAATAAAAAATATTCATAGCATACATTTTTGAGAGCATACTCACTTCACTTTTCTTGTTTTAAACTTTGCATGTATAAAAAGGAGTGCAAAGTGCAAAAAAAGTGCAAATGTGCCAACATACTTCTTGGTCACTTTGCAGATGACTCTGTTTGAGCAAATTCTATAGTAAAGTTTTTTTTTTTTACTATTCATATCTGGCAATAAAAGATGAAAAATGAGGGATGGCTATTTCCTCCAGAAAACTGTAGACAGACAAGGCAAAACTTGCCATCCAAATTAAGGCCACAAACAAAACAAGTGCAACTCTTGTCTTATTGAGATATCTTCTATTCAAAAAGAAAATCTGCTGCTATAAATATGCAAATATCTATATGTATGTATCTTTCTTTTTGTAAATTTCAGACAAAAAGCTGTCTTACATTTAGGCCTAATGGCATGAAGCAAAGTTAAGTTTTTTCCAATTTGAATATTTTATTTACAACTGTTAAATGCATTAATCTTTGATAAAATAAAAATGTCTGTATATTAAAACAATTAAAGCAATGTAAATAAAATGCAAAAACTAATAAAAAAGACAGCCTTACAGATTATTGATTTTGCACATCGCTATTCTAGCTGGAACAAATTAATTGCAGCCAGTTAAGTCCACTCTTCATCTCCGACATATTGAAGGTCTTGACGTGTCTGTCTGGCAGTTGTGAGGGGCGAGACCCTGTCCAGCACGATTAGCTGCAGCCAAACAGGTATATATGATACTGTGAGACGTTTTCATCTCCTCATACAGGATTGGATGAATATCTGGCTATTCTCTTCGCTACCACAGGTTATTTAATGTGTGTGATCTCATGTGCTCTCTGTGTGGCTGCTGAACACACAGTATGTCTATCTGAACCCAACACGAGCTTCTAGGTCTCGCTACACACATGGAGGGCCCAGCGCTCCCCTCGTCTGTCCTACCGGAGGCTGAGACTAGCCAGGACAGGAGGGCCAATAAAGCTTTCTCTCCCTGAGTGTCGGGCCTG
This sequence comes from Brachyistius frenatus, assembly GCF_029030835.1. Lineage (NCBI taxonomy): Eukaryota > Metazoa > Chordata > Actinopteri > Embiotocidae > Brachyistius > Brachyistius frenatus. Next base: position 9,734,054 of record NW_027210605.1, on the reverse strand, counting down.
CTGGCAAGAAACAGAGGAAAAGACCTATTTCAGTGTTGTGTAAACCATTGTTTCATTTCCACACTTCTCTCTCTCTCTTTCTACTCTGATATATCACAGGATTTCTGGCTCCCGTTCAACTGTGAACACAATACAGCTATTGAGATCATGGTTCGCACCTCCTGGCCTGCACTGAGATCTGTGCTAGCTTTAGCGCCCGCAGCTACCACCTCATGCTCAAACTGCAGGAACAAGTTCTTTCTTTTCTTCTCATGCTTAATTTCTATTTTGACCCATGCAGTACAGGACGACTCACCCCACCCCCGTGCTCCATCCCCCATCATCTTAACTATCTCCCTAACTCTGGCTTCGGAGGGCCCCAATGTGCAGGTAATGGATCCACCTCCACCCAGAGGTCCATATATCTAACTTTTAATTAAGAACGCTCATCCCTTCTCCTGAGAGAGAGGGAAACGTTAGAATTGGCTGGGGGTAGCAGTGTGCATCGAGTGTGTGTGTTGCAGAGGAGCCCTGCAGCCATCTGGTTTGTGTTAGACACAACATTAAGAGTGTGTCAGTGGCCGAGGCCTGGCTGATGGCTATCAATCTGCCTTTTAATGTATGATAGGATATATGGAGGGACATATGGGGGGATATGGGGCCCCCCCTCAGAGAAGCTAATGGCTAAACAGGCGCATTAAGGTGATTGAGGCCAGTAGAGGAGATGGGGCCCACAGTGGAGCTGCACAAAGAGACTTGAGGGCCATTCATATCTCCAAAGACCTTGAATTGTAAAGGACAGCTACTGCAGGGATAGATCCCCCAAAATATATAAATATATTTGAAATTATAAATTATTCTTTTGATTACTTGTGATTTTGACAGGCAAAATGTTTTAGAAGATGTCTTCTTTGAGTTTTTGGTTAATGTAAATGACATGTTTTAATATTTTGTGATATTCTGTAGACCAAATTATGAAAATAAATGTATCATCAGATTGATCACTGACAGTTAAATAAAAGATCATCACTAATCACACTTAACAGGAAGAAAAAAACAAGAAAGCTTTAGATTTGTGAGAAGCGTAGGAGGAAGAGATGAAGAGACAGAGAGAGATAAATGAGGAGGAGGAGCAGCTGTTGACACGAGCCTTCCCCTCTCTGTCAGATAAGAGATAACTGGGCCGCCAGTGTTTAGACACACCATTAGTAGTGTCATCAATCATACACACAGATACCCACACACACAGGGCGAGGAGATGAAGGAGGATTACTGAGGGGTGACACAACATATTGCTGTATTACCGCTTCAAGCATGTCAGACTACATCCTTTTCTTCCGAGATCATCACACACGCGCAGGTGCACACACACAACACACACCAGAGCCAACCAGCATCACAGAACTAATGAGTGCAGCATATTTTGTAACTTCTAACACCTACAGTATGTGTGCACGGATTGCAATGATTTCATGTGTATATGTATGTATATATATATATATATATTGTATAGCTATATATTATTCATCATTATATATTATTCATTTCAGAACAGGAGAAATAAATTATATGAGCTCCAGAATGCAGTCATCGTTAGACATGCAGAGTTTGGCTCAGTGCAGAGAGGTCATGAAGGACAGAGAAAGGGCACAGACCCAACTTTAACTCCCACCTGGAAACTTCTCATTAAAGCGTGAACGCCCGATGGCGTGCAAGTAACCATTAAAATCACACCAGCAAATAACAATGACTTTCAAACTATCCTTTGACTAATAATGCTGTCAATACAAGTTACTTGTGGCATTGCATAGACCAAAAGAACTTTTTGGAGTGGTCTTGGGCTCCCCATGGTCACATTAAAAGCTAAGGCATAATTTGGCCATCCACTAACAACTCTTGGAGAATGCTTCCCTAAAGGAACACAATCAGGCATAATTGGCCAATCAGCAGTGGGAACAAACACACCGATATACCTCACACAGTGAGGCTGTTGGATACAGTCCTGCGGACAAGACTTTAAACTCTAAACTAAAGAGGAAAAGGGCATAACAGTATTAGTGATATTCCCTTGAGAATATTTGCATTGTAGTGCTTGAAGGGTGGTAGTTTGAAAATATGACACTGTATTTTGTCCTGAAAGAAGCTAGAAACACAAGCATGTATAGTACAAAAAGATGTATGCACTACAAGAAAAGTGAAGGTGCTTTATAAAATATAATGTTTATTGTCATCTTGTTTATGTATTTAGGAATTTGTCAATCCATTTGAAGATGGTAAAAGACTCCAACATGTTTCTGGGGATGAGGTGACCATTGTGTTCATATTTGGACTGATGATGCTTTTAAATTTTTATTGAATCCATATAGTTTATTTCCACTCAGCTGCAGTTTGTAAAAAAAATCCTGGATATTTATATAACTGTAAGATTTTAATTGAAATGCATCATTTGAAAATTCCCAATTCCCAAGTTTGTTGATTTTCAGGTTTTCATGTTCAGTGTCAGTCTACCAGTTGTTTTCAGGACCTGTAAAATAAACTCCAAGCTCCCCGGTTGTCATTTGTTAAGTTGTACCTTTGGAAATACGAGCATTTCACATAGTAACAGGGAAATTAATAAAACTGCTGCGGGTGTAGAAGCTGACCTGTGAGGCTGTTTGAGTATGATCAATAACACTGCGGACACTTAAGGTGCAGCAGGTCATCTCTCAGCACTTAGATGTCATTATCTATTATTGACTGACTATCGATCAGTTCAGCCGAAAGGAGTCAATATGAGCATAATAAACTTAATTTGATAGACTTTGTAAAGTCAATAGAAAGTATTTCAATTTTATGACATCTAAGAAGAGGGGACTTTCACCCCTAATAGAGCAGCAACACTTCAGTCCCTGCAACTGTATTTGTCTTTTTGTCTTGCACTCGATTTAACATTTTAGTACTTGAAGGCATCATGAACCTACATTTTTGCATTTATTCTGGAACCACAATAAAATGAACAAAACAGACTTTCATTTGTCTCTCCCAATGTGGGCTTGAGCTTGTTAGTTGTGCTAATTACTCCGAACAGCACATTGGATCTTTTTAGCCTGAGGGGCGTATTCACTATGACCTCCCCGTGTGCTGCAGCTCGGTGGTCCTGGGGGGTATTTAGGAGGTAAACATGTTGACTGCACCTCTGCCCCGCCGTACCACCATCCATTTACTTCCCCACACGAGCAATTAACGAGACTGGCTAATTTGGGGCTGATGCATATATGCAAATGAAAAGCAAACAAAAGGAATGGGTGATGGATGAGAAGAAAGGGGGCTTGGGAAGGGTCCATATAGGAGTCTTAGCACCACAACACTAATTAAAAAGCCATGGCACTAAGAGCACTAAGGTAACTCATTAGCTGCAACCTGCTTCTGTGCCACACAGCGCACTGAGTGCTAATGCTAGCTAGCTGTGAGAGCCACATAAAGAAAGAAAACACAGTATGAGAATGATGGACGTGGGCATTGTGTAACACTGAGGTGTCCGTGTGGGCATATAAGCCCAGCCAAATGAGCCTGGTTGCATTAGCCTTCCTGTGCTATTGCCCATTAGTTTAGTGCAGGGGGTTGCGAGCTGAAGAAAGGTTACCATAAGCATGGCAATTAGGACTATAATAGGATAAACAACAACCTGGCCGATGGAGGGAGTGAAGCAGAACACAGTGTAGGGAATGATTACAGAAGCCGAGCGTGTGGAGGTGGGTGACTTTAGCTATATTGATCTGTGGCACTGTGGTGGAGGGAGCTGAAAGTGGCACCCACTGAGCCTGCATGGCTTCTCCTCTCAGGGGAGACAATGGACAGTGTCCACATGAAAACATAAACAGATTCACACACACAGACTCTTATTCTGTAATACTTGTACACATACACACACAGGCACACTGTATATGTATTTGGTTTGTGCATGTACAGTATATAACCCAGCCCATGTGCCTGACCCCTCTCCACTGTAGTGCCCGTGGTGTGTTTTTCCTCTGGCGATTCATTTCATCTTGCTTTGAATTGTCACAGTCTTTCTCCCACAGCTCTTTGTGAAGCC
>NW_027210605.1:9692500-9727500 GCF_029030835.1 Brachyistius frenatus | reverse complement strand
TGTGTGTGTGTGTGTGTGTGTGTGTGTGTGTGTGTGTGTGTGTGTGTGTGTATTAAGATGCTGGTTGAGAATGTATCTAATGACTCCAGCACTCCCCTATCAATCAACAGCCTTGTACAGACAGTGAAAATCAATGGTTCCACGCAGAGCTACCTGAGGTCCCCCACACTTCATTTGTCATAACCGCTCAATACGTCGATGAGCAAAAACTACAACACATTTCAGTCAGGAGGCTATTGGCAAGCGTGGTGGGTGTAAATCTTTTTGGTGTTTTCCGATGATTGTGAACTTCTCTATTTCAAAGCGGCATTGTGTTGTGTCAAAGATCACCTATTCAAGTCTGCGGCTGTAGTCTTTCTTTCATTGATAATTCATTCATCCGTTTTCTTTGTTCCCCTCGGCCTCTCATATTTTGTGTGCACGATCTTTCTTTGATAGATTCAGCTTTTCTTTCCTTCTCCTGTCTCCATGTCTCCTTCACTCTCTCTCCTTCCAGCTCCCGACTCTCTTCTCTCTGGGCGCTTATTGACATTTCCTTGCTAACCTTTACGCTCACCTTAATGTGTGCTGCCTTATCAGATGCACAGGCGGTTTGAAGTTTCATTCGACCTCACTCCCTACTCTTCTCCTTTCTTCCGGGTTATTCATCCCTCTTTCCTGCGCTCTGAAAGTCAAGCTTCCCTTTACAAAACCCCTGCGGTCTTATCTGGGAGACCCCGTGACCCCACAGTCATTGCAGCAGCCAGGGGGAGAGAAAGGACACCACAGCTCCCTCGGGAGGAGGACAAGGGGACCAAGGTGTATGTGTGTGTGTGTGTGTGTGTGTGTGTGTGTGTGTGTGTGTGTGTGTGTGTGTGTGTGTGTGTGTGTGTGTGTGTGTGTGTGTGTGTGTGTGTGTGTGCCATTAGAGCAGTCTATTTACTGTCCAACTGTCTAAACACTTGTGATAACATACAGTGGTGCAGCATTAGACTGCAGTACTCCAGGGATAGTGCTGATGTTGCTCAACATGGAGGCAAAATAAAAACCAGGACTGCAGCTAGCAATTATTTTCATTATTGATTAATTCATTGATTAGATTTTAGTGACTGATTTATTGCTTTGTCTAAAAAAAATTTTTAAGGTTCCTAAAGATAAAACATCCTCAAACTGCTGCTCCAAAATAATCCAAACCCAAAGTAATAGAATTGACTCAATAAACAAATTCACTGATAAATCTATCATGATATTTGTTTATCAGTTTCCTTCAAATTGACAAATCAATTTAATAATCTTGTCAGCACTAATAATCCCACTGCTAGTTCACTCTAGTGTTGCCCTCTGTCATGCACACTAACAACGAGCCACAAGTAATTTGCAACTTTTGTCATTTCAAGAATTTAGCACACACTTTTTCCCTCGAAATTATGAATAAGAGCAAGTGAGAAAGAGAAACTAATGACTTGGTCAAAGAGAAGATGCAGGAGATTCACATTAACAATATTAACACCTCAATAACTCGCATTGTTTCATACAGTGATTTTTTTTTTTTATTTGTACTATTGGTAAACGTGCCATTGAAAAGCAGTGATAATGTGCACTGGAATCTTGCATTTCCTTCCCATGTCCTTTGTTAGTGTGTGTTTGCATGCTTGTGTTTATTTTTGTTATGTGTGGTCTTAGTCACAATCTCTGCAGGTGCACCGCAGCGCAAATATCCTATATTCACATCCTCATTCTTTTCTGGCCAAGAGAGCTCCCAAAGGAAAGCACCTGCCGCAAACACACATACACACGCACACGCACACGCACACACACACACACACACACACACACACACACACACACACACACACACACACACACTTTTTTTTAGATGCCGTAATTCTTGCCCAGTTCCTCATGTTCCCCTGTTCTCATTTTCTCTTTTTAGCAGCTTCATTGACAGCTATAAGGTAACTCACTCTCCCTCACTTTTGCAAACACACACATACATGCATGTTGCAAACACAGATGTTGATTAATGGAGAGAACAATGGACAAAATACGCTTGGAAGAGCAGGAAAGAAACTGATACCAGAGGGAATATATAGGATCCAGAATGATAGAATGGGTATTGAAAACACAAATTACCCCCAGGCGAACAAGGACAACCTTTACCGAAAATCAAGAAGTGATCAGTTGCCAAGAAATTATTAAATGAAAAGCACAAAAACAGAAAATACCACATTCAACCCATAAAATATTAGAAGAATTGCATATACAGAAGTCAAAGTGTTTAAACTTCACTTGACACAAAAATCTTAATAATTAAAATTGTATAAACTCCAAGTCAATTTTGGATTAAAAAGGTCTGTGCACAAATGTCTTCATATATGACTATTTAAGGTCATAAATTCCAAAATGGTGAGATGGGTAGAGATAGGCAGACAGGACCTGGCTGCTGCTGCTGCTGAGTGTATTTATAGGTATTATCATGCAGTCTGTGATGCCAGCGATCTACGCTAAAGGCATGATATTAGGTTACAGCCTAAGAATGACATCACATCAAAACGAGAAGGACAGATGATCGAGACATTACGGTTGCTCACAAAACTTCACTTCAGTTGCCCTATTTTGGAACAAAACATCCTCACTTCAGGTCTGATGTCAGATCCTTTCTGAAAACTGTATTTGGGAAAAATGTTATGAGCTCAGTGTTACACAGCTATCCAGGATCCTCACAGCTCCCAGGGCTTTTCTATTTTCTTTGTGACAAGCTGTTTAGTGTGTAAACTTCCTGTTTTCACCAATCCTCCGCCAAGTACACAGTGAAAGATGATGGAGAGGCGACTGCCAGGACTTCATTTGAAAAATATTTCAATAGAGTGCATGAATATTGTAATTCACTATGTCGAAACAAATGTAAAAACAAATCATCAATAATATTAGGTGTATTATGGGAGCTGAAATATGGTCTAAACGCTTGGCTCTAACAATAATATATTTACAATGCAAAGTTAAGAAAACCCAGATGAGCCTCTTATTTGCTTTTTGATGCTTTCTCCATCTCACCAGTAAACACTGTGGTGGCACCAAAGTAACGATTATTCAAGTTTTTCTGCAACTTTTTTCTGATTTTTAGAAACAATACAGATGCTACTACAAGTATGCTATTCCATAACGATATGATTCTTTCATTACTTTTGCTTGGGTCTGTAAATCAAAGTGTTAATGATGTATGACCGCTAAATATCAGTAGGATTTTTTTTTTTTAAACTGATAATTTCATCTGTTTTAAAAGAAGCTGTTATTCAGACTGCAAAATCAATGCACTGTATGGTGTAAACAGTTAATCGCAGTGGTTCACTGAGTTACTTAGAAGGCTAATGAATAATTATATTTAGCACTAATGACATTTACATATTCAACAAGTGTCCATCTCAGGTCTCAGCCAAAAATGATGTAAGAAAGAAAGAAAGAAAGAAAGAAATAAAGAAAGAAAGAGTGACATAAAGAAGAATAAGAAAGTGACGGTGTAAATGAGGGAGAGTTGAAGGCAGTTGAAGGTGAGAACCTGAATTATACAGAAGTGACAATTTGGGTGTCACAGAGCTCTCTATAATCTACACTTCATTCTGCAGCCGGGCTGTGCCTGTTGGACGCTCTTCAAAGTCTTTGTGTGTGTGTGTGTGTGTGTGTGTGTGTGTGTGTGTGTGTGTGTGTGTGTGTGTGTGTGTGTGTGTGTGTGTGTGTGTGTGTGTTCACAGTACTTGCTTCTATTTGGGTAGCAATGGGGGGGATCGTGTTTCAGTGCATACACACATACACAGCGTCAGCTTATTTCTGTGGAGGTCAACCTGTGGTTGTTGTTTGTTGGTCTGCGTGTCGGTCTGTATATTTTTAATGTCTGTGTCAAACAGCCATTTGGGCAACACTAAACAGTCCTCACTCATTAAATGCATAGGGAAACGAGTGCCACCCTCTGTTCTGTTCACATTATCCTAAATGCATAACACTGTGGATCTCTTTTCCAAAAAATGTCCACTTCTTATTCCCTCCCTGCTATCCTTCCTCTCTCTTCGTTTACTTTATCCTTCATGACCGTGTACTTCACAGTTTGTTTTGATGACACCTGGTTAGTACCCCTTTATATCCACTGTAGACACTGTGTTCATGTATATGTGTGTTCATGTGAACAAAAAGCTTCTCCGTAGCAAATAAAGACTAATATACGAGTCTCAGTGCATGATAACAAGCCACTGAACAGTTTCCTACTGAGACCTGAGGATGTGTGAAACAGCCAAGATGCCAACTCAGACAGCACTGACGTTCATGAGTGTACCGCTAACATTATGAGCCAAAAGTTCAGATTTCACCTAAAAAAAAAAAGGCACTAAGAGCACGAAGAGCTGTGTGTTTGAGGCAGAGACAACTGAGCACATGTTTGTATTTGCTGGGATTTTTGAGTTGTACATGTAAACACACACATACACACAAACACACTCTCTCCAACATCCAGTTGAAGTATACAGTAGCTAAACTCCCAGACAGAACACAAGTCTTTCCTTTCACCTAAGCACTAAAGGTTGTCTGTCTTTTTAACTTTAGCCCAGGGGCCAACAGATATGTTGTTAATGGCTAAAATCACGGACGTCCAATCATGGAAGGCGAGCAGTGGAGGTTATCATCCCTGGTGGAGAGAGAGACAGCCTAATTCCTTCCAGCTGCAAGGCTCTGAGGGTGTGTGTGTGTGTGTGTGTGTGTGTGTGTGTGTGTGTGTGTGTGTGTGTGTGTGTGTGTGTGTGTGTGTGTGTGTGTGTGTGTGTGTGTGTGTGTGTATGAATGAATGTTCGGGGGCTAAAATGACAGATTTACTTGGCCCCTTAAACGCACCAGACAGGCGAGGCTGACTATACTGTAAGAGAGTCCTTGTTAGAAGACGACGAGGCCTCTTAGACCAGACTGGAGTGTGTGTGTTCACGTTCGAATGCTCCTTTTTTTGCTTTTATCAAATGTATTGAGTCTCGTATTATAACTTTATGTGCTGCTGTTTGTTAGAATCATGTAGCATTGAGGTGTTTCCAGTAGTTGCCACTTTGTATGTGTGCACTTAATTTAAATGTAGCAGCCACCTCAACACGTCCGCTGTCTCCACTCCCGTTTTCTCCAAAGTCCACTTAATTCATTTCCTCACTTATGTAGTTACAGTCGTGGGACCACCACAACCTCTCCTGCAAAGCCCACCTTGTGGCCAGAGGCACCTAGTTCACAGCCTCACACAAACACATAAACACACACACACTAAGTGGGGCTTCCAGACCTATACGTTGCTTTTGGCCAATGCCTATACTGTGCGAGTGAGGCTGGCAGCACTTACTGTAAGGAAGCCACACATTTGGAGAGTGAGAGGTGAGACGGGCAAGAAAGGGAACGAAAAGATTCTTTAGTATTGGTTTGTGTTGTTTTCTGTACTCGAGAGAACAGGACATTTGATCCACCATTAGCATTTCTATTATGGCAACATTGGGGTTATTTCACTCTCTGATTTTTGGTAGATAAGATTATCTATTTGGAAAGTATCCCTGTATTGGTCCCCGATGTCATGTCTTCAAATTACTTGTTTGTTTGGTATAGAGTCAAAAACACCTCCAATATTCAATAAATAATAATGTAAATCAGGGAAAACACCAAATTCTCCCGTTGAGAAGCTCAAACCAGTCAATCTGGACTACTAAACTATTAATTGTCAATTAAAACTGAAGTCATAGCAAACCTTCAAAATAGTCAAGGACAGATGGGCGGGCGGGCACGCACGCACGCACGTGCAAAATGTAAAGAAATGTATCAAACACATTGAGGCCAGAGGCACATGGATGGTACACTTCTACGGCACAAACATGCACACACATTGACACACGTGCATGCAGATACACACACACAGCTAAAAGTACACATTAAGGCACAAAGTGTAGATTTGGTCCCTTGACATGTATGCATATGTGCAGACTCAAAGAGAGAGAGATAGAAAAAAAAAAGACAGAGGGGGAGCAGAGAAGAAAATGCAAAGGGTATAATTTTCCACAATCAGCCTCCGCTTGAAACAAGCAATTAGGGGGGAATGTGCAGAGCATCCCCTTGTGCTGCGGGAGACTCGGTGTGTGTGTGTGTGTGTGTGTGTGTGTGTGTGTGTGTGTGTGTGTGCGTGCGTGCGTGCGCGTGCGTGTGTTCATGTTTGTGTAGACCTTTCGTCTCCTCCTCCAGGTCTTTCTTGTGGTTAGGTAGGGTGGTTCAGGGGCAGCGCACAGCAAATTCGATAATTCCACCACCAAATGGACCAGAGCATGCCCTCATGTTATAACATACATCATTATAATACTGTTTATGAGTGATATGCACTGTAAAATACAAACAATGTCTACAAAACTCACTTACTCAGGTTCTAGACTAACTGAATGAATTACACCACATACTGGTTTTAGTTTCCTACTTTGGATGACAGTGAAGATTAGATTACCACTTTGGATGAATAATATACTGGATTCATAAATGTAATATAATTCACTTCATTGGTTATTAATGGAAAAGGACTAATAAATATCACGCAGTAAAGTTGATATATAGGAAGAAAAAATAGCTTTATAAATGATGTCTTATTTCAATTCGTTTTTTTGTATTATATTTCAGGGTAAAAAAAATGACTTGGAAAACAGAATGCATCATATATAAATGTGTGTTTATGAATAAAGTAAAACCTAAATGGATTTATAAATGTTTTACAAATGCTACAATTCAAGAGAAGAGAAGAGAAGAGAAGAGAAGAGAAGAGAAGAGAAGAGAAGAGAAGAGAAGAGAAGAGAAGAGAAGAGAAGAGAAGAGAAGAGAAGAGAAGAGAAGAGAAGAGAAGAGAAGAGGCAATAACACAAGACGATCAGAACAGAAATATATTGTCTGAGGCAGCCATGGCAGTAAATTGGGGAAACACAAGCCTTAATCCCAGAGGTGGAGTTTCCTCCTTCAGGTTCCTTGAAGAGGAGAATGAACAGAGCACACTCTTTTATCTGTGTGGTCCGCTGGCTCAGCTTTCTTTCTCTGTCTGCCTGTCTCTGCCCCTCTCTCCCTCCTGCTTACCACTTGTTCACAGTTCACAGATGTGGCTTGTTCTCTGTTCAGGTAGTGTGTGTGCGTGTGCATGAAAGGAAGGTCTGATCTTGTCCCTGGAGATGCCCCTTTTACCCCGGAGGTCACCTGTATGACCTGTCCTTCCCACTATAGGGCTCAAGCGAACCCTAAATTCATCCTAAAGACCCACACATGTGATTTTGTCCATCAGCAGGTATTTCATTCAGAGACATTTAACCTTTCCTCCTACATCTTACAGAAGCCACCTCATCAAATCATAGAACATGTACGGTAACAGGATATGTGGCTGCTATCAGCTTGCAGCCTTTTCTGTCCATAGAGAACCCACCAGTGTCTGTGTCCACATCGCTTCAAAACATTTTCCCATCCAAACTACAAGGGGGCTGTAGGATCTTACGCCGCTTCAATCTCGCATTCTCCGCTCTGATTATTTTCCTACAGGATACTTCAACCTAACACATGTGCATGTGTGAGGCTATGTGTTTATCTAAGATTAATTACCAAGACCCGTGCGTCTGCAGGAAGAAGCGAGTGTGAATGTGTGTGTGTGTGTGTGTGTGTGTGCGTGTGTGCGGAGTCCAGGGGCCAGGTTTATTGAAAGCTGCCATCGCTCAGATAAACATACAAGCACCGACAAGATTCTCCAAAGAGGAACAAGGTGTCATGGGAGGTGCAGGGAAAATAATCGCAGTTCAGAGGTGCAAAGAAGAAAAAGTGCAGAGGAGAGAGGAGCAGAGAAAACAACATAAGAGAAAAAATAAACGTCAGGTGTTTGAGAAGATTTAGTGTAGCACTTGCAAAAACGGGAAATGGGTTCATGTGGAGGAGGAGGAGGAGGAGGAGGATTCCACATTCTTGGGAAAAGACTAGTGTCAGGGGTGCTTTGGAGTAGCAAGGCAGGCGGGGAGACTAAACGTAAACCTTTCTCTATTGTTATACTACACTCCTCCTTTTGCTTGGAAAAACACACGGTAATTCAATAAACATTTACTGCTTGAACAAGAAGGGACCTCACTCATACTGCATGTCTGCAGAGTTGTGGAGAAGTGTGCACCCGAATGGCAGCTGGATGGAGACCGGCCGGTTTTTTTGGCTCTGCGGGCCGGTATAAAAATGAAGTGCTTGTGGCTGGTGTGCAGAGAGCGAGGCATCTGATACGGGGTCTGTAAATGTGAGCAGTAAAGGAGGGAGACTCATTCCACCTCCTCATTTGGGGGAATTATGGTGACAAAGAGCAGGCCCGAGCAGCAGCATCCTGCCATACATGTGTGCACATATACACACAGATGTGGGCATGAAAACAGACACACAGTATATAGAAGAAATCCCCACTGCCTCTGTTTAAATGTGTCCTTCATTGACTGCATGCAATATAGTGAGCAGAGAAGAGAACTGTTCAATGTTTCAATGAAATTTTGCAGGGACGCAAATTAAAATAGAAACACCTCGCACACCACCAACTGGCTTTGTTGGAAAGAAAATCCCCAGAAACTCCAAGAGAGGAAAAAAAACACAAAAAAACTTGCCTTTGCTGAAGACGTTTTTTTCTTGCCACCATGGCAGCAAAGGCCACAAAATGACTGCAGTACCTGCTTCCTAGGACTGGAAATACAAGTGCTCCGAAAATAAACCTTTAACTCTTGCCACTAGGCAAAAATGGGCACTAAGTGGGGTTTTCAAAACAGCAACGGCTAAAAATATAATATTGGTAGAGTGTGAGGTCCAGCAGCTGTGTGTGTGTGTGTGTGTGTGTGTGTGTGTGTGTGTGTGTGTGTGTGTGTGTGTGTGTGTGTGTGTGTGTGTGTGTGTGTGTGTGTGTGTGTGTGTGTGTGTGTGTGTGGAGAGAGTAAGTGAGAGAGACAGAAAGGCTGGCATTTCTGTGGCGGGCCATGAGGCGGGAGCCAAGGGACCTGAGGCAGGCCTGCCGCTGGAATGCATGGGGCAACCACCGGCTTCCTCCTAACAGTTATTGACAAGTTGCTGCTGGCACCTGCTACAGATGCCTGCGGGACATCAAGACCCTCTCCTGTCCCCCTTTCTCAATTCTAATAGCTATCAAGAAATTCTATAATCACTTAAATGTTTAAGTATCTTAAAAAGCACCTTCAATTGGACTATTTTATGGCATTTTAAAGACAAATTAAATAATTAATTGGGACATAATCAGCAGATCAATCAATGATGATAATGATTGTTCGCTAATACACTGAAAACATTATGCACAGATCATGCAAATCTAATTCATTTAAAATCACAGAATGGGAGATTTTTTTTGTAGAAATTTTCAGCACTGTCTCTCTTCGTTACTGATACTGACATGATGTACAGACAGGGAGAATGAAGCGAGGGAGGATTTCTGGTGCATGCCAGGTAAAATATGAGCCATGTTTGTTTTGGCCAAATGGAGGCTAATGTGGGGGGATTTGTGGGTTTAACAGGGGGCAACGACCGGAGCATCTGCAAGCACTGTCAGCGTCTGGCATAACATCTTCCCTTGTTTCAGGAGGCCAGGAGAAACCACCGGGAGCGTTTGTGCGTATGTGTGCGTATGTGTGTGTATATGTGCGTGTGTGCGCGTGTATGTGTGTGTGCGCATGAGTTCTGGGCCCATCTCCAGAACCAATGTATTACAAGAGTTCCTGCTGTAAGATTATATTTGGATTCTCTAGGCCCGCTTCCAATTATTACTGGCACTTAATACTTTTCACACCATTCATAGATCCCTCTACCCCACCACCCATCAGCCCCTCTCTCTCTTTCCTCTCTTTCGATCTCCTACACACAGATCTCAGCTGAGGATTTTGGCTTGAATCAGCACTTTTTATTGGTGTATTGGTAGGGATGTATTGGGGCAGGAGACTGAATAAGTAAAGGAGAAAGTGATTTAGCGATTTTGTGCTGCAACCCGAAGACACTGGAGATACACATACGATAACGATGTCTCAGCTGGTGAGCTAAATGCAAATTCACACAATCAGAGAAATTAGATATAGGTAACACAATATGATTTCAGAAGCACAGCATGCTTTGTTGTATGAATGAATGGGATAGATTAGGGTCTATGTATTGTGTTATCTGTCAAACACAAAGAGTGTCTTAAAGTAGTGCTGTTCTACTGACAAGACAGGAAAAACATGCCAGACAAAAAGACAGCAGGGGTGAAAGAATGAAGGAGGTGTACAGACTCTTCTGGATGAGAGTGAGTGACAGGCTGCAGCACTGATCTTCTTTTCATTACTGAGGTGTGTGTGTGTGTGTGTGTGTGTGTGTGTGTGTGTGTGTGTGTGTGTGTGTGTGTGTGTGTGTGTGTGTGTGTGTGTGTGTGTGTGTGTGTGTGTGTGTGTGTGTGTGTGTGTGTGTGTTATGTGCTGTATGGCTTGAAAATTCGAGAAACAAGACGATCAGGGAGAACACTGAATGACATGTTGCCTGACATAAATGTGCATGCAGGTGTGTGTGTGAACCTGATGTTTTATAAAATAGTAATTGAATGGTGAATGAAAATGTCAGAAAATATGTGTTCAATGTACATTCACTGCATAAAAAAAAAAAAATCGATATTATGTTTATTTTCAGCAAATAGTCCATAAACAACATCCAAACTATTATTACTAATACCATCCAAATCAAATGATTCATTCTTTTCAGTCAAATAAAAAGTTTGAAGAAGCTTTTCGCTATATTAGGAAAGACCCGAGGAAGGAAAAGATAAACACTGTTATGATGTGATTCTTCTTTCTTGGCATGAGATGGAGGTCAACACACTGCCAAACTGAGCCAAATGCAGTTACTTAAAAATAACTTTAAAGTTATGTAAAGCATAAAATCTGCCAAAAGAAGGTAACCCTAATTCTTAATGTATAATGAATGGAGAACATGCTTGTTTGGATTTTATGACCTCAATAATAGGAGAGCATAGTCACATGCTGTCATCACCAGGTGCAAGGAATTCCTATTTCAAGATCCTCATCTGCTCATCAATCTGTTCATCGATCTTTTTGAGTTTTATTAAATAATGTCTACATGTCTATGTGGTAACTATCATTAAACGTTTAGACTTGGCAAAGATCCAGTCGGAATAAAATATTGTTTAGCATATTGTTTTACTGGTTAAATCAAACGAATCAAACTTATTCTTCCAGACACATGACAGGTTATAAATTAATCTACCTGCCTGTCACTAAGTGCATTACGTGTTGCAGATAAAATGAGAACACATCAAGGAGCTGTAACACTTCCAGGGATGTTTTTTTCTTATCACCTGACTGCTACTTGTCTTAATAATATGTAGTTCATATCACGTCATGCAAATATAATCCATATCATGCTAATCAGGCCAATGCCAGTCAGGCTAATGATATTAGTATTATTGCTGTACAGTGGAAATATTAGTTGGTCATGCAGTTGGAGTTTCAGGCTTTGATTAAGTTTGGTGTCAGGACTGTTGTTCTGAACACAGAAGCTGAAGCTTGGTCGGTCGGTGGACACACTGAGACTCTGTGTTGGATTTTAAACCAAGTTCTACTTCATGCAGCAGTGAGACCTGCTTTGACTTGGATTTCTCCATGGTCTGCTCGGTAACCAACAGGAAGTGTGGTGTGTTCAAAGCTGTGTGCTATCATCTTTGGATGGAAGCGAGTTTTTTTTCCTGATTTATTAAACAAGCCAGAAAATAAATGCACAATCTAGCTACATGGCATGTACATTAAGGTGCGATTACAGAGACATATATGGTATACTTCAGCTCACAGATGCTCAAACACTCACAAAGCAGTCAATTGGCCATGCCCCCAGAGAGCACACCTTTCCTGGGAAAAAAGGTATTATAATAATTCAATAAATAAACAAGAGTGTGTTTCCCAAGTCAGCAGAAACAGTCTATTCTGTTGTGTGTGTGTTTGTGTGTGTAGGATTTATTCTTGGTTCACGAAGGTACAACATCACCCCCACACCAAACACACACACACACACACACACACACTGACACACCCAGCCTGTGTCTCATCATCTGTGAAGAAATAATGGAATTATATATATTTTCTCCCCTGCGTGCGACGAAGCATCAAAGTTCAGTGCCGTGATAAGTTGCCTGTGTGCTTTGCCCCTGGCCATAACGGTGTGTGGTGTTTTCCTATTACTGGCATGTCCTGTTTCATAGATGGATGGACCTCAGGCTGACGTCTGCCACTGCCTCTGCTCTGCTCTCTGTGTTATTACCAAAATCGATGTCCATGTCTGCCGCCATTTATTATCCCCCACCACCCCAACAAACAACACACACACACACACACACACACACACACACACACACACACACACACACACACACACACACACACACACACACACACACACACACACACACACACACACACACACACACAGAACCAAATACACATGCACACAACAAAGTGAAATGAGATGAAAGGGGGATATTGAGAAGTTCTATAGCATGGAAATTCTGCTGGGCTTGTGAATCTCTTAGTGTGTGTGTGTGTGTGTGTGTGTGTGTGTGTGTGTGTGTGTGTGTGTGTGTGTGTGTGTGTGTGTGTGTGTGTGTGTGTGTGTGTGTGTGTGTGTGTGTGTGTGTGTGTGTGTGTGTGTGTGTGTGTGTGTGTGTGTGTGTGTGCTTTAGAGAACACCCCAAAATAAGCAACGATTTGCAGATTTTGAAAAGTAAGTAATATTCTTTGTATCATGCTGCCTGTTTCTTCTTCTAAGTTTAATTTGCTCTGTATGTGTAGCCCGTAATCCTTTTTTTTTTTATTGTTTCTCATAACATGAGATCATCATAACGAGGCCAAAGAAACACGTTAATGGGTAGAACTAATGAAAGCCAAATTTATTGAATTAACATGCAGTTTTCTGAACACAATTACAATCTAAAAAAAAAGACCAGATGACATATTCACTGATAATGAGGTTGTTATGAATTCAGAAGCATCAACAAAAAATGTTTTTAAGACGGGAAACTTGTGATTTTGTGGCAAAACTGGAATTTAAACAATAATATTGTCAGCTCTGCTCAGGCATTTTTTTCCCAGTGTCTTCCCTGGAAACTAAGAAGATAAGTACAAATTTGTGGGTAATCTGGACAGCACAAACATATGGATTTTTCTATGGTCCACAAGAAGATGCCTAGCATGTAGGTGGTATGATAAATAAAACTAAGGTATGAATATCTTAGCTACCTTAAGACATGTAAACCACAGACAAGGATGTCAGAGGTTTGATGTTACATTGTGATGCAATTGTTGTGAGACTGCAAAGTTTAAAGACCTGTTTTCTGATTATGCAAACAGGCCTCGCTATTGTTTGTCTGGATACTGTTTCAGTGTTTTAACCTTTAACAAATATGTATATGGACCTACCATAAGCACCTTATGTCTTCTATGTCTCATAAACAAACCCAGACTGTTTCACTATGTTCATCTTGTATTTTGCTGTCTGAAATTGATACCATAAAAGGAATGCATATGATTAGATTAATCCCATTTCTAATATATCTGTTAACATTAAGAGTTATTTGAAGCCATTTACTAAAAATCTTCTGTGCAGCCCTTGAGCAGTCAGTGATCTTTCTTTCGGTCCTCTTGCTATTGAGTTTAAATAGGCCTGACATAGAGTATACTGTACTAACTTAACTGTGGCAAGCAAAGACAAACTGAACTGGACTTTTGATAGACTCGAGAGTGATGAACAACGTATATTATCGGCACATGTCCCTATAGTGGGACCTAAAACCTCCAGTAACAGGTAAAGTCTGGCTATTTTCTGTCACTTCACCTCCCGGTGGCAGAAAAGTCTGACTTGAGTCCCCTTGAAGCACAAGTATAGAGTCTGACACCAGATCCAGTAAAAATAGTGACACATTCAAAGCTCTATCTGTACATATACAAACACAAGTGTATTTACTTATATGTTTATGTATTGCTGTGTGTCACTTTGAATGGATGTGTCCTTGTGAATTTGTGTCTGTGTGTTATGTCAAGGTAGTGTCTCAGCCGAACCTCCGTGGTGCTCCAGGCCTTCTGTCCTCCCCTCATAACCTCACAAAGACGCTAATAAGCCCCCCGATGATGGACGCTTATGGATTTCTGCGCTGCTAATTTCCGTAACTATCACTGTTTGAAAGATAGCTGAGGGATTTAGCAGAGGGGGCCAAGAGAAGGCCCCCTTGTATTCTGTGGGAACACAAGAGCTGTATTATGTGATATAAAAAAAAAAAAAAAAATAGAACGTCCCCCCTTTTCTCTCCCTGAGGCCCCAAGTCCATGATATTTATCTACTCACAGTCACATGAGACCATTATGTTTATGGAATATCAAATGCAGGCCTACACCATCGTATTGAGTTGAGGCTTGGTAATTGCCAGGGGGATGCACAGGTTCTCTGTGACAATCCACTCTTTCACAGGTGACATTTGAACTTTGGCTAATAGCCTGAGATAAATTTGTGTGGCCCACTGAGTAGAAAGTGAAGTAGCTCACTAATGTTACAGGTAAATGCATCAGGAGTACACAACTTGATGGCAACACCAGTGTCCCTCTGACAAACCGAAAAAACAAGCTGTGAATCCAAGTGATTTTAAAAGTAACAACCTGTAGGGTGGCTACAAGATGTATTAGTTTTCTATTTGCCAATAGATTTCCTATCAAGTATCCAGCTCTCTGAGCAAGAGGAGTTTGTCATTCTGAGGCCATAGGGCCCAAAAATCCCTTAATTACATTGTAAAGACAAATGCTGGCGAACTCCTGTAACCCTATCCCATGCAGCTGAACCAAACATTGGCCAGAGACTGCAGCCTCTGATAAAAACAATGAGCCAGAGAGCAGCATTTTCACAACACGTGCACCACATGCCTTCATATACAGACTTTCCTCTTTCTATACAAGAAGCTCTCTTAAGGCTACACAGCTCTTTACACCTCGACTTTAAGTTTAAATTTGGCAAATTTTTGTGCTGCCTTTGATATCCAGTAATGTTACTGTGCTCACTGCAGGCTTCCACACAGAGTTTCACACATGCTGCAGTCTCTAAAAAGTGAGTGCGGAGCAGGTTTGCCCCCCACTTCCCCCACTTACTGCTGAGTCCGACGCTAAACACCATCCATCACTGCCTGTCATATCAACATGCTACAGAGCTCACTGGATATACCAGTCAATGGAAGTCAGACCACATGCACAGTAGCTACACACACCTAAACATGAGTGTGTGCGCACATTTTCTACTCCACTTGCATTAATTAATTTGTCATCACCGGTTGTCGCCCCCCCACCCCCCGCCTTCACCTCTACAGTGGATGAATCCTCCAGCCGTGCTACAGCGGGCTCTGCTACCTGGGCCTTTTGCAGGGGTGGGCAGGGGCCAACTTTCTGTCAGTGAGGAATGTAATTAGGGAGAATTAAGCGGCATGGGGCTACAAGGGAGGTCAGGAAGAGCTGGCAGGGTCGAGGCGGGTCACTACCAAGCATTCTGTCTCTTTCTCCTTTTCTGTCTCTCCCTTTACTCTTTTCTTGTAAGACAGGGTCGGGGTGAAGAGGTGTCATATTTAGTCCTACACTGTGGGAGGCTGACACAATAAGCCATGGATCTTTTCTCTCTCTGCTCCTCTCTCTTTCTCCGGGTCTACTGTCATTCCCACTCGTGTTCCCTGCGAGTTCCTTTAAGATTCTCCTGTTTAATCAAATCTTCAAAACTGACACTATCAGTCGTTTTTTCAACAAGAAGTTCCAAACGTCAATTGTAATTTTGGTGTAGGTGTATGCGCCACTTGCTCATCCCATCTCAGATCTATCCAGGTACACACAGCAGTTGCTTACCCAAGAATTAAAAAACATGAGTGTGAGTGATGAACCCATGGACCATGTTTCAAGGTGGTGTTTTTCATTCCATTCAAGGTTGCTCAATGGATGCATGCTTTGATAAAAAAAAAAAAAAACTCTCCGAGCTTCCTCGTGCTTACATGTTTTTTTATACATGCTGCACTAGAACTCATGCAGTTCTTTTACTTGCCAAATATTATTAGACCTTCTGTGAAATTCAGATTATACAAAGAGTCAGTATGGGGTATGAATGGCGCTCAAGAAAATGTATTCGCAATTTTAGAATTGCTCCTTTTCTTATGACTGTGTATGGCAAAAAGGGCTTTTTAGGCCCGTGTTTGTCCTGTGAATCTGCTCTATCATGTCTGGCTTTGATGCCAAAATTGCATCACATCCCAAACCTTTTCCTTTGGGATTGGGAGAACCCAAATCTAAGCAATATTTATCCTTTCACCCTTATTTTTCAATTATAATGGCTAGCTACATATTTTGTTTTACAATCTATGCTTCTCACACATACAGTGATGTATGTCTCTTCAGCAATGTTCTACCATGCAACTATTGAATGAAAGAAACAAAATCTTTAATGTTTTTTGCCCACTGCACAGAAACATGCAAATGATGGCATCTGCTGTCCTAGGAGGGTAGGTGTGTATGTAGGGATGCGAGAATGTGTTTGTGTGTGACACATACATTCAAAACCACATGTGTGTTAAGGCCATTAGATACAGCGTGGAACAATATTAAGACAAAATCAGGCAGGAAGCTCGAGCCGAAATATATCCAAACTAACAGAACTGCTCCTGGCCATCTGACAGACTGGGAGGCCAATGACTGAATATATTAGGGCCTCTGTGTGTGTGTGTGTGTGTGTGTGTGTGTGTGTGTGTGTGTGTGTGTGTGTGTGTGTGTGTGTGTGTGTGTGTGTGTGTGTGTGTGTGTGTGTGTGTGTGTGTGTGTGTGTGTGTGTGTGTGTGTCTGTGACAGAGACAAAGTGTGTGTGTGTTCGCGCAGAAGGTCTGTATAAGTGCTTTTGGATGACATAATATAGACAGGGAGTCCTCGGGGTAGAATACACTGAATAAACTGAATACACCCCTCTGACTGTCTCAATTACACCGTGTGCACACACACACACACACACACACACACACACACACACACACACACACACACACACACACACACACACACACACACACACACACACACACACACACACACACACACACACACACACACACACACACACACACACACACACACACACACACTGTGCAGCTGGGTGATTTTATTGAATGTGTGCACAAAGGGAATTTCCCCACTCATCTCCGGTTCAGTCTGTCTGTCATTGCTACTCACTCGCTAACTCACCCTGCCCATCTCTCTCTCGGGACGTCTCTTCTTGCGCTGCCTCTGCATCTCCTTGTTTCCTTCCTTCCTTGTTTTTGGCTCTCACCCTCTCCTCTCTTTTGGCTCAGTCTGTCAATTTCCTCCGTCCCTCTCATTTTTGCTTGTATAGTATCTTGACTCTTCTTTTCTGTCATTTTTGTATCAAAGTTTTATGTCTTTCCACGCTTTTCAATGCAAATTAAGCACGATGCATTATTGTGTTAAATAAACTTTTAATCAATTGAAAGTCAATCTTTGAAATACTTAAATAACAGAATTGTCTTCAATTTGATGACTAAACATTTTGGAAATTCTGGCTTGTCTCCTGAATGGGAGTAAAGCTCCTTCCAGGTAACTGAAGCCTCCCAGATCTTTTATTTTTTTTTTAATTTTTAATGGCTCAAATCAGTCTGGTGGTATGCTCGTTGATGGCTCTTTCCCAAGTTGGGAAATCAATGATGATGCTATTTTCTTTTGACACAACCAGAAAAGTCTCAAGAAAAGAAGTTAGCACAGAGAAGTAGCCACAGGCATTAGTAAGATTGACAACAAAATGTCTTTAATCAGCCTATTTCTTAAATTAACCAAAATGTTGATGGCACCTGGTCAACTTTTGCAGCTTCTCTGTGAGCTGCAAATGGCATCAATAGAACAATTATGTTTTTCTTCACTGATGAGTAAGAGCAAAATAACCTCTCCTCCCAGACAAAATCAACAAACATTTCTGTAGAAGTAAAAATGAAATTAAGATTTAGGACTTTGTTTCGAATAGGATTCACTGCTTCACCTATGACACACATGAACCGTCAGCTCAAATAAAAACATGTACAAGACATATTAAAAGTATTTTCTGTGATAGGAGCAAGAATTCTTTTATGATCTAACCAAGGCTTTACAACTCAGTGAAAGCAAATACCTTGTTTCCTTCCTTTATCCTCCCAACATCTCTCTTTTTCTCTTGCTCTCTAAAAACTGATGAGAATGACAGGTAGCGGTGCGCTTCGCCCTCCTCTCCTGCTTTAGCCTACGGCAACTGCCAAACCCTCTGAGGGAGAGGTGGAGGGAGAGGATGATCGAGGGAGAGAGAGGGAAAATGCAGGAATTTGTGTTGGGTCTGCTTCATCCAAGAACATGGATGTGAGGAGACAGCGACTGGCCAGACAGAGCGAAAACAAGACAAAGGGATATTTTGTGTCATGACACAATTTCATTTTTTATCCAAAGGAAATTGTCACTGTTTGAGAAAAAAACAAAAACACAATTGCCTGTGAGTACACAGAACAATGAATATCAGGTGATTTATAACTAAAATGTTATATTGTGCAGTGTTATAATGCACAGTATTTCGGACATTTACAAAAAAATAAATATGCATTTTTAAGAGAACAGCTGCCATGTTTTTTTTTTTCTTTAATTTTGTGATGCAACACTACTACTTCAAGCAGAGCGGAAGAACACAAAGCAGAAAGTATTAAAAAGCATTCAGTAGTAGTACGAGATGCCTTCTATCCTCCATAAGTTTTATGCAACAGCTGGAGAGAATTACAGCTGTGTAAGGTCTTGGAAAGCAATTCCGAGGTTTTCAAGAGACAAGCCAGATTTAGGCCCAACATATAGTGTTTTAGACCATAATTACATGCGTATAGGATGAAAGTCTAAAATAGAAAATGCCTGGTAAAAAGCATAATTAGGACAAAGTGCTGCTGGTGTAGCCTGTGCGAGAGCTTGTGGTGCAAAGAGGTTATTTTTTTCATTATTTTTTTTTAATGGTGGTGGATATAGGGTATTTTATAAATTCACTTAAAAAAAAAATCAAATAAATGCCATGTGAATATTTGAAATGAGCCTCACATCTGTTTATTCACTATTTAGGTATTATTAATTGTGATTCATCCTCATGTGAATTTCGCTTTGCGTTGCAAGATTTGTAGAAAGGTACCAGAAAAGTTTACGTCATAGTAAAATATATATTTTTATGGTTTTCAGTAAAATTAACCGCTTCAAGTTTTATCTTTCAATTTGAAGACAGATATATCAGGCTGGTCTCAACTCTCAACTTCCTGTCTCTGCTATAAAGCCCGAGGTTGCCAATCATGTTTTTGCAGCCCAGTCTGACTGCTGAAGGTCTAGGTAATGACACAGACATACACACACACACACACACACACACACACACACACACACACACACACACACACACACACACACACACACACACACACACACACACACACACACACACACACACACACAGACACACACACGCGCTAACAAGTATCACTATGCGATGGATGGTTGTATGGGATGGTGTTTCCGCAGAAACAGTGGGGGGATATTGGAGCCAGACGTGCGGAGCTGTCAGGGTATAGTGATAGGGATGGGTGTCAGTCACATCCCAGGGGTCCCCGCACGCACACGTGCGCACACACACACACACACACACACACACACACACACACACACACACACACACACACACACACACACACACACACACACACACACACACACACACACACATTATCGTTAACCCTTTTGCTCTCCTTTGCACACAGATGAGTGTGATTTGATGTGCTGTTGCAGATGTAAATGGACACCCTTATTCTCCTCAATGAAGATATATTCCCGGCCAGGGGTGGATGTGGGGGTCTGACTCTGCACCTTTACCATGCGGGGCTCAGTCCACATCTGCTTCCCATCAGCCACAAGGCTTACCTTTTTAAGGCAGAGGCGAGGGCAGGCGGGGAAACGAAACGAGGGGGTTGAGGGGGGGTAAGCAGAGTTCGGTTTTGGCTTGATTCAATTACTAGCACCACCGCCGTGAGAGAACATTCCCCCTCGGGTGTCTAGCTCTGAGTATATGTGTGCATGTGTATGCATGTGTTTGAGCTGCAAACACAGTCTTGGAGAGAGAGTATGTGTGTGTATGTCTTTGCATGTGTGTGTGTATGCAGTGTTTGACAACCCAGGGTCACTGACATGTTAGCTGGTCACTCTGTGACCCAGTAAGGCCCCTGAAAAGGTTTCTGGCCCTTCTATTATTTTTCACCTGGTTATACGCTTGTTACATCCCCTCTGTTGTTTCAGTGGGCTGCTCCTTCCTTTCACAGAAGGTGGAACTTCAATCACTGGAGAAAATTAGTGGATATAGTTCGTGGAATTAGCTGGGAGAAGACTTTATGGAAGTGTTATTTTAATTTGGGTTAAAATAAGAATAAATCCCCAGTTTGTACCACTTCTTAGCCTTTAATAACAGCTAAAAACTGACGGAAATTTTTTAAAGGGCACCACCATTTACCGCAAGTATTCACTCAGTGCCCATGATAACAGCCAACAACACATGGTCTGTGTGTTGGCAAAGAGGGTAGCTGACAACCACTCATCAGGACCCTTTAAAATAAAGTGGATGAATACAGACCAGACAGACTTCTCCTTCTGGTTTATGTTATTTTCATGTAACTGCTGGTTACAATTACAGACAAGCTTGAGTTAGTTATGTAGACTCATCGACAACTACAAACACTGAGACAGAAGCCTGTTCAGACTTAGGTATTTTACAAGTTGTCAAAAATCACAGGTTTTGAATGTGTTCACATGTTGGTGTATAATTCATATTCTGCAGCTGAAACTGGGTGTCAGAAGGAGATGGATTTATGAAGGAGATCTCCCAATTAGTACCAAAGAACAAGAACACTGTACATTTAGTATGGTCACAGTTTGAAGTGATCTGTCACCTAAATGTCTGAATAAACGACTTATCTTTCATCTTTGTTGTGATAGTGTAACATACCTATACGACAGCAGCAGACATAATCATTAAGTGAAAGAGAAACCTCTGCTGTACATGTAGTTCCATCATGTCTTCCTCCTCCTCTGCAAAATATGTGACATTTTCATTTAAATAAATGTCATACTGATAAGAAGCAGAGGCTAGTGAAGTGTGGGCTGGGATGGACTGCCTCTTAAATATATGTATACATGATGACAGCAGTGCTATCTGTACATGTATCTCTTCAAGCCTATGGCATTAGACTACATTCTTTATGCACCTCGGTGATCTAAGAGCCAAAATATACAAGGCTACAACATTTCTGTATTGCAGTTCATGGTAGAGTATGATGTGCATCCATGCTAAAGAGCAAAAGAAGCAAAATCAGCACATCTCGACAAATCCTAAACATAATTGTAGTGGAACCTTTTACCACATGATGTTCACAGTTCTCAATATTTTCTAAACATATTCAGTTATAAATATATTTTAAAAATAATTCCTGCATTCATTACCTACAGTATATCTGGTTGAGAAGGTATAATGCCAAAATTGAATCACATCCCAAAGCTTTTTCTTCGGGATTGGGAAAACCCAAATCTAAGCAACAAAACATCCTTTCACCCATTATATATCAATTATAATGGCTAGCTACATATTTTTTATATTATTATTATACCTTCTCATGGTTGAGGGGCAATCGCTAACAATCTGTTGCGAAATGAAGACAAAATCCCTTCATCCGCATGAAAAAACTAACTATTAGTTATTTCAATTATTTTTCATGTAATTATATTTAGTGCATCTTTCATAAACAAAATGTATAAACCTTACGATCACATTAGACAGGGACCACTTGAACAGGATCAGAAACATGGCAAATATCCCAAAAACCTGGGAACTGAGTCATTTTATGTTCTGTAACTCTAGAACAGCTGTAGGTTTTTACAAGCTTCAGACACATCAAGTTAAGAAATGTGACATCTTGAGTTCAAATCTGTCCAGAAATCGTCTCTCTCTCTCCACCTCTTTAACACACACACACACACACACACACACACACACACACACACACACACACACACACACACACACACACACACACACACACACACACACACACACACCTTTCTACTCCTTTCTCCCACTGTGGCATGCTATGAGTTTAAAAGAGTGGCTGCCTGATGGGTTTTTCACTTTTTTTTTTAAATGGGTCTTGGTGTCTGAGACAGTGAACAATGGCCAAACTGTTGAGCAGCGACTCGACTCAGCCCCGAGGATTTCCTCCTCAACTCCGGACCACCTAATACAATATGACACGCTACATCATGACAAGGAGACACTCATTAAAAAAACAGGAAAAGAGAAAGTGAGGTACATTCACACATATGTTTGCTTTGTCTAAGCCCACAAAAGCAGCGCTTTGGTATTTTTTGTTGTTAAAAACTGCAGCTCCTTTTCATGACGCAGGATAGAAATTCACTTTCAGATGGACATGACATCCAAATTCCTGCACATTTATTTATACCCCTCAAGAAAAACTGAGCTTGGCAATCAGCAGGAGTCGAGAGAACGTGTGGTTTTAAAGGAGAAGCAGGCAGACAGACAATTATACTTTTCAGTACACGTACCCCTCACCTTCTCTGCACACCACCGTCTAATAGACTGTTTGACTCACGCAAGGGTTCTCTTCCACGGCTTCCCCGGCCCAAATGCTTTTACATCATAAATCAGTAGTAAAAACATCTCTCTGTGTAGCAGCTCCACTCGTCACATGACTAGCTTTGACCTCCTCCATCAAATATCTCTCACCTCAGCCTACTGTAGCCTTTAGCGGCGCTGCTAACCAGACACAGATGGACATTTACAACTGACAGCAGATGGAAAGAACTTCACACACCGAGTCGAGCCTCAACACTGAAGCCTCATTTGTGGTGCCGTATTTCTAACAGGCTCTGTTTTTATAATTGTCTGAATACCTTTTTAATCTGTTTTCTGCTGTTTTGACAAGGTCTCTATTAATAGTCTAAAACCTTTAACTCTGCTAAATACTCTAGTTCTACATATGTTTGTAGCAATGAATGCAAATGTATGAAAAAAAAAATGATGGAGCTATAATGTCGAGAACAGATTTAGGTATATTGTTCATGCATTATTAGCCCATTAGAATTTTGCAATAAAACAACTTATGTCAGTTTATGACATGTTCAAAGACATCCCAGATGTGTCAGCATTTCTCAAAAAGTATTAAAATAAAATAGTTAAAACATAAACTCATAATTATTCAAAATAAGGATTGCAGCTAGGATTCATTTTTAACAGTTTATTAACACGTGAAAACTGCCAGACGCGATCATGCGCGTTATCTTGTTTTGTCTTTCCTCTCTTCTCGTAACCCCGCCTGCCCTGAACCCACCCAGGGGTGTCCCGCGGTGGGCAGACAGAGCTTAGGCCGGGGATAAGAGAAAGTGCTTGGTAGACAACGTGGGCTAATTTGTAAAAGATACAGCGGCTGCATGGCTTTCCAAGGCACCGTGGGGGAACCAAAACATTCAGCAGTTGTCCAAACAGATTCCTCACTCCACTCTGCAGTGGACGACACAGCACTGCTATAATTTACACACACACACACACACACACACACACACACACACACACACACACACACACACACACACACACACACACACACACACACACACACACACACACACACACACACACACACACACACACACAGGCTCTCTCTATCCTCTGGCGCAGGAATATATTTTGCTTGGGGTGATTGCTGTGTCTGCAAGTTCTGAAGCCTTGTTAATGAATTTGAAACGGGGTCATGCCGGGATTGATGGGTGAGAATTATGTGTATGTGTGTGCTGCAAAAAAAAAAAAGGGAAGTGATGTGGGGAGCTATTATGAGATCATGCAAGCTAAGCACCTTTGTTTCACTGTAAAATCTGCCATTATTTTGTCAACGATTATCCACTGTGGAAGATTTGATCAATGCATAATCTGTGATATGGCTACGATAACATGACTGTTGTTCCATGCATTTAGTGTATCTGTTTTTGCGTTCACACATGTAACTTTTCATGTGAGCTGTTTGCTCTCTGCAGAGAGGAAAGTGAAGGATAATAAGCAATAGGGGGCGCCTGCACACAGCTGGACATTCAAGTAATGCCACTGCATCCACATACACAGGACACACACAAACTGTACTAATAACTTCAACATGAAGGTCCCTGACTCTGCTTTCTGGGCACGAGCCGGCCCAGTGTGTGTGTGTGTTTCTGTGTGTTTCTGTGTATATGAGTGCGTGACCACCGCTGCCCTTCCCATATCTGTCTCCCATCGCTCTGTCTTATCACAGCACACACATACTTCGGCATTGCCTCCTGTGATTGTGTAAAAAGCCTGGGGCTTTTTTTCGACGCCGCAGAGACAAGGAGAGGAAAAGTGAGTCTACTTGTTTGTGACAATGCCAGGGTGAACGGGCGCTCCAGTGCTCAGGAGATTCTGTTGTTATAAGGACAAAACAAATAAAGTGTCAGCCATTCAAAAGATGGCCAGACTCAAGAGGGTCAGGCCGAGCTAATTCCTTTGGAAAACAATCAACTGCCATCTTGTTCTCTGCTGCAGCAGCTGTCCTGACTTTCATGACACTGATGGTCATTTTGGAGAACTCTCCAGTAGTAGGTACTGAGGTCAAAGGTTACATTACTAGTTGAAATATACATGTCAAAAGGTTGACTTGTTAAAATAGAAAAAAAAAACCCACCTTTCTGTCACTAGTGGTATGTAGTTAGTTAACAGACTTAATTTATCCAATTCTGAGATTTCTTGCACTAACCGTTCATTTGAACCACTCTCTCTTCACTTCTTGATAATCCACACACCTCACTGTGAAGAGTATTATGAATTTTTCATCTCTGTGCCACAAGACTTTTGGAAGTTATACAAACTCTGTATGGTTATTATGTTGACTGTGCCTCTTTAAAAGTTCCTAACAACATTTGCTCAAACATTTGATGCCAGGTTCTGCAACCAGCTCGTTTCATGTTGTTTAAGCACCGCGGTCCAGGGGGTTCTCTCTGCTTCTCTGTGCTTGTACCGTGTTAGAACTGGAAATGGCTGCACTAGCAGACTCAATACACAGGTCAGCCAGGATAACCCCCATATCCTGATTACTGACACGCAGTGCCCTCTGGAACATAGGCCAGCATAAAAAAGGCCTCAGTGAGCTGCTGCAGACCTGCCTGCATGGCTGCCTGAGACAGAAGCTGCAACTGTGATGAGAGACATCAATCTATTCTGCTGTATTTTCTTAACGTATGTATGAAGTTACTGACAGCACCCATCTACAAAAAAACTATAATCTATAAGAATGTTTTGAATAATCAAAAAGTAAAAATTCATGTGTGTAGGAATCAATAAGATGTTGGACCAAACCTTTTTGTTTCCTCCACATTGTCTAAACAGGCTGAAAAACTGAGATATACAAGTCGTTGTAAGAGAGAAAAAAACAGAGCTTTTAAATCTTCACTTGATATAGCAGAGTGAATATCTCTTTTATTATTAGTTGTGACCCATGTGCCATAAAGAATGGCAGTGGCTCCACATAACTCAAGCCTCAGAATGATGTGGATACTACTAAAGGGCAGCAGACTCACTGACGCACACATTAAGGCACCTACTCAACACCAAGGCACACTACCTCTTACGCAGAAGATACCAGTAGAGACATCACATATGTAAATCAGGAATATAGATGTTTAATTTTCTTACTTTAATACAAAAAGTTACATGCATTAATTTGGATGTATGAAATAAAATCACAATATGTTTATATTGTGGGTTGTGATTCCTCTAAAATAGGAGAAACAATAATGTCAATAAGTGATAACTCATCTTCACTTCACAGTCTTTCACAGGTGGAGAAATTTGGAGCATGACAAGTTGCATTGTTGTTTAGGGAAATGACAATTTGCTGCAACCAAATAGCTTTTTGTACCACTAAGACAATGCCCTGGGACTACTTCTCTAACCGTGTGTGTGTGTGTGTGTGTGTGTGTGTGTGTGTGTGTGTGTGTGTGTGTGTGTGTGTGTGTGTGTGTGTGTGTGTGTGTGTGTGTGTGTGTGTGTGTGTGTGCGTGCGTGTGCGTGTGTGTATGCGTGCGTGCGTGCGTGCGTGTGCGTGTGTGTGTGTGTGACCGCCTTTGTATGTGCGTGTACTGGGGGGACACTTTGATAAATGGCCAGTTTATGGTGCTGTCACACTGAGGATGTCTATGGGGAAATACTTCCCCACAAGCGCCAGTGTGTGTGTTTGTGTCTGAGTGCGGATGTGTTTATGTGTGGAGAGGGGGCACAATGCTCTGGTCATCTGATTGCGAACCTGGTCTGGCGCATGATTAATCAAACTGATTGGATGGGGCAAATATGGTTTGTAATAGCTCAAAAACGGGAGAGGGTCAGGGAGAGAAATGGATTACTGTGGTGTGTGTGGAGATGTGTGCGTGGGTGTGTTTGTGGATGTTTGCAGATGTGTGTCTGTCTGCAAATGTGCAGAGGTGTGTATGAAGGGGGTTGAAGTGAGGCTGCTGTGTGTTTGAGGGTCAGGGGGTCAAATAAATGGAACATGAAAGAGTAAAAACACAGTGCGGCGCTGCTGACATGGCCACAACCCGGTTAATATCTCACGGGGGCTACGCACTCACTGTGAGTACACACACGCACGCATGCGCGCACCCACCCACCCACCCACCCACACACACACACACACACACACACACACACACACACACACACACACACACACACACACACACACACACACACACACACACACACACACACACACACACACACGTATCCCAGCGCGGTACACTGCAACGTTTGAGTAATTGAGCTGTGCCATTGCAGCTTTGTAATCGCTGACGTGTCTTTACATAGCCTTTGTGGCTGAACAATAGAGTGCCGGGACTAAGTTGTCGCTGGTCACAAGAAAGGCGGAAGAGAGCGAGAGAGAGGGCAAGAGAGAGAGAAGGAGGGGATGAAAAGGCAAACAAGCAGCTCAGCCTGCATATATGGGTGCCACCTGGTCTCAGATCAATGTACTGACACATGGGTCATTTTTAATATGCTTTGATCTGTCGCCTCAGCTTGGCTGTGTGTGTGTGTGTGTGTCTGTGTGTGTTTAGGGGGATGTGTCCTATCAAGCACATCTTGTTTTAGGACGCCGGATACGCTGTGTGAACTATTAAATTGTCCCTTTAATAGCCCCATTCTTCTTCACTCATTATCTCTCTCCGGTGAGATGTGGACAAGGAGACAAAGATGGATGGACAATTTGAGGAAGGAGTGACATGGGAGCAATTTCATGTAGTGATGAATTAGAAATGAATTCTGTTCGTTTATTTCTATTTCTGTGGACATAAAATTAGTAGTTTGTCAACACGTCTATGAAAGTGAATATCGCTTGTTTTTCATTTTCCAGAGAATATTTGTTTTCTTAAAGAGAGCCAAACAATAATTTATGTTAGCTGAGCTGAACCACAGCACTTATCATGGCAC
Organism: Brachyistius frenatus; assembly: GCF_029030835.1. Classification (NCBI taxonomy): domain Eukaryota; kingdom Metazoa; phylum Chordata; class Actinopteri; family Embiotocidae; genus Brachyistius; species Brachyistius frenatus. The sequence continues at coordinate 9,699,840 of NW_027210605.1, read as the reverse complement.
TCAAAAAGGAAAAATGAAGCTCAGTTAAGTATCCTTCAGCATTTTGGTGCTTTTTAAAAAAAAATTTTTTTTATAGAAACACAAACCATTAATCAAAGTCAATCTTACTTCTTTCAAGCTCACGTTCTTCTCACCTCGTACCGCACTCGTCAATCATGTGCTCTGTATGAGAAAAACAACTCCTAATTGTGAGGACGAGGTGGTGCACATAAGAGCATCCTAGGGTTTACCGATTCATGGCACCCATTCAGAAAGACGTGAAGATAATAGTACACATTCTCCATCTTTCTTTACTCCTCACTCTCTTTCATTTTCTTGTCTCCTTCTCTCCGTCTCTTTCTTCCCTTTTCTCTCATTAAATCTGTTCCACCCTTTAACCCTGTGGGCAGGTGCTACTGTAATTAGCCATTATTTGACTATCAAAAGTCAGGAGTTGATTAAATGGCCACGAAGCGGCGCGCAGAGCACTTTCCCTCTGAGCCCAGCCCCATAATTTCAAAAGCTTCTTGCAACCTGCTGAGGGCCTTTCAGATCTGTGAGACGCCGCTTCCGACCGCTGGTAAGAGCCTGTTGCCGGCGGTAATCAAAACTGATAATCTTACAGGACAGAAAGGGGGGGAGTGGGGTGTGGGTGGAGGAGAGAAAAGAGAGTGAAAGAAAGAAATGGTTGGGGGCTTTCGGGAGGTTGGAGCTCAAGCAGAGAGCCTTCCATTAGAAATGTGTTGTGGCTCTGAGGGGGCCGGTGGCCAGCAAGCGGTGAAAAATGCTGCCTTCTTAAGGCAAGTGAATGGCATCTCTTTAGTGATTAGGAGCTGTAATAATGGGCACCCCTGCCTGTTAACCCTAAGTCCATTTTATTGCTAATTCATTTACCTGTTATTTCAGACATACTTGACAGGAGTCACCTGCTAAGAAGTCATGTTTGTCAGGCAGGTATGCCCATTAGCTGGGGATCTTAAATCAGCCTCACAATGGTGCGGGCAGGGGAGCAGAGAGGCGGGCCTTGTTGTTAGCAGATAACACCACACCACAGTTATCCTGACCAACATGGAAACTCTTTTCTGATCCAAAATAATTAGACTTCATCCCCGGAGCGTTTCTTAATTAATGAATTTTTTTTTTTCATTGTAAGTGGATTTTTAAGCCAAGCTGATCTGCTTTTGTGCTCTGCTGTGAAAATCCTGTACACTCAGGAAAATATTACATCTGACCTGGTGCATTAAGGAAAAACAGCTGATTGAAAATGAGTTATGAAAACATGCAATAATCTCTTTTTGTGTGAAATTAAATCTGATTTTTGAGCCCAAAGAACAGATTTTGAATTTGCTATAGTTTCAATTACACACAGACCTTTTGCATTTTCACGATTGAATCACTTTTCACTGAGCAAAGCCATTAATATCCACATAAATATTTGACTATATATACTTTATATTGGAATAAATCATGTCATATTCATGCTATTATTTTCCCCAAGGAGAATTGGGGGAAAATAGCCATTTTGACTCCCTGGTTAATGTTCTGGATAATTCTCCCAAGGGAAACACTCTCTATGATAATATCCTCATATGAGCATCTTGATCTGAAATGTCACAGCTGAGATTAGAGCTGTGCTGTCTCCCATTGTATGTTGTACTCCCATGGAGTGTGGAAAAACAAAATGGGGTTTAGTATTAACATAGCAGACTGAACAACCACAACAAAATATGTAAATATATACAAGGCTTTGATTGGATTATTACATTTGGGTATTGAATTTTTCCGTGAAAGTCTATTGCTTGAGACAATAATCACCAGTGAACAAGAAAGAATGTGTAATTGCATTTAAATTGAGCCTGTGCCAAACACTGTCGCCTCAGATCGCCTCTTTCCCTCAGTGGCCAGGCACTGTCTACAAGAGTTCATATCGGCAGTGTGGAGGTCACGCTCTGAGACTGCAGTGAACTTCTCCCTTCAGTTTCACTGTTGTTAGCTGAATAAAAGGATTATCCACTATGAATTAGTACTGAGACACAGAAAACCCCTCTCTTGGGATGATGCTCTGTGTGTGTGTGTGTGTGTGTGTGTGTGTGTGTGTGTGTGTGTGTGTGTGTGTGTGTGTGTGTGTGTGTGTGTGTGTGTGTGTGTGTGTGTGTGTGTGTGTGTGTGTGTGTGTGTGTGTGTGTGATACCCTCTCATTGCCTGCCTCTCCTGGGATCCCCCACTCAGCCTAATCATTGTTTCTCTAACAGATAATTCTCCATGTCCTCACACGTGTCTGTGTGTTTGTGTATGCGTTAATTAGCGTTGTGCTGGCTGAGTGTGCTCTTCCTTGTAATCACTTAATTAGGGGTGACGGCCCCGATGCTTGTTTACTTAATTAGCCAACCTCTTTAATTATCTAATTGACAGCGAGTCAACTGTCCTTGTTAGCGAGCTCAGCGAAGATATGGTACGTGATATGGCTGCGTGTGCATGTTTTTTTTTTTTAATGTTTGTTGAAATGTCCTTCCACCTGAGAGGAGGAACATTAGAGTATTTGTAAATTGTACAGGAGAAAACAGATTTGATGAGAGTTAAATGAGACAGCAAGCCATGTAACAGTCAAAGGGCAAATGCAGAAGCTAGTGCCAAGTATTAATAACCTGTATGTCACTTTCCACTTAAGATAACACACACACAAACACACGGACACACATACTCCATCAGACACTAGGCCATGCTCACGGACTGCATATGAGTGCTGAGCCACATGCCTCAGATTACTGTCACTCTGATTCCCTGAGATTTAGTCATTAATGATAAAATCTACATCAAAAAAAGAAAGAAAGCGAAATCTCACGGTGAGTATGATTGATGGTTGCTTTAAATGGAGGCGTCCAGGGCCGACTCTATTGTTTCTCCAGACCAGCCTTGCCATCTACTCCACCACCTCCACCCCCACCCCTTCATGTGGATTAAGGCCTGCCGTTTATTTAACAGTTCATTTGAGCGAGGGGGCGACCAAGGTGAAGCCGGTGGGAGGCAAGAGGGGTTGGCAGGGTGTCTGTGCTGTACCGTGGCAGGACGTCCCTTGTGGGACAGTGCCAGGCTGCGCTGTGGGGAGACGAGACAGGGCCTCCCCAGTGGACTAATGCCCTGTAATGAAGATTAAGACTCAGTCAAAGACCATACTGTTCAGCTGAGATTGGAGGGAAGGATCGAGGGATGAAAGGAGGGGGAGAGGGAAGGAAGTGAGGATAAAGGACAAAGTAGGGATAGAGAGGACAGAAACCCTGGTTTTCAGATTGTATTTGAGGGTAGATTATCCTAATTTACAGATACCATCGGCTATAGAAAAAATTAAGACAGAAAATATGACAATCTATTGTTTTAGAAGTTATATAACCCCACACGTCGTCTTCTTATGCAATCTAACTCAAGATTTCTGAACCAACTTAGCGTTCAACGAGGTTTTCGTCAACAATAGGCTGATCGCATTACAAGCTCTTAAAAGTGATCATCGCTCAAAATATTACTGCAGCCACAAACTTTTATGGAAAAATTCAGCAATTTAGAATAACAAAATTAATTTCACTATTCTTAAACCAAGCAGTGAATTAAACTAACTAAAGAATGGCCAGAATTTTGCTAACAGGAATTGACTAAAACTGAAACAACTGATATAAAACTACACTAATCAAAGCTCAGCAGCACATATTATTACATTTACAAAATTGTTACACCTAAAGTGTTGCTTGCCTAAACAGCTAGCAGATATAGGGATTTAAAATCAACATGTATTCCTGACAAGAGACAGTATTTATTGCAATATTACCTCTGGTTTGGTCTCCAAGAACGTCTGAGGAAAATATCTGCCTCTTAAACTGCTAGTTCCACTTTCCTTACCAGCTAGTCAGATCTATCTGTCATGCTGAGTAGGTGTATTGATGAGCTGTGACTGCATCGTATAGGAAATAGGAGCTAAGAGACCACAAAGCAACACAACTGGCTGATAATTTCCACTTTGAATAGTCCCTTCTTCATCACATAACATTCAATTAAGTGTGAACCTGTAGACCTTTTTAAAAAAATATTTTCTGAGGATGAATTTCTTTGTTGTACTTAAAAGATGGTGAGTATTTTATATCTTTCTTGTCATCAATTTTCTTGTTAATAGATTTGGATCCCCATTTGCTCATATCAGAAACAACATCTCTTGGTTAAAAAGTAGCTGTTGCATTGGTGAACTGGAAGAGCACCCCGAGGATCTCACTCTAACAAACTGACAGAGCAGTTGGCTTTTTGTATTTCTCTCTAATATCAAGGCCCGTCTCTCACAATCTTGCTGGCGGCTGAAGAATTTTTGAACTTTCCAGGCACAACGGAAGATAAACAAACCAGGATACTTTCTAGCCTATCTGGTGCCCATCAAACACACACTAAAACACACTAGCATGGATGTACATACATGTGAGTGTGTATGTGTGTCTGAGACTCTCATTCAAAGTATGAAGACGGTTAACCAGTGCGGCCTCAACACACGGCACGCTTCACTTACCACTCTGTGGCTAAAAGCTCCCCTAAGACCTGTTACGCTCAGACACACTCCCGCTGTCTCCCGCCATCTCCCCATCCTTCACTTTTATGTCTCTCCCTCGCCCTTCCTTTGCTCTTCTCCTCTTCTTTTCTGATGAATTTTCAGATGTTTTGTCTATCAAAAATATTTAAGGCGACAAAGTGATGCGTGGATGGGTAGGTGGGCTGGTGTAGAAAGAGGGATCTTTTTTCACATGACCTTGTGTTGACGGGGGCCGGCCTCTTTCCCCCACTCCCTGTCTCTCTTCCCCAGACGGGCCGTGTCTGTGACTGGGCTGGCAGTTCTTGCCTCTCTTGGGCATTCTGGCATTCCTCCCTGTCATGCCCCCCCATCCCCCTGCCTCCGGCTGTCTCTTGCCCTCTGAGCGTTTCCATCTTTACTGACTCTCACCCACTTGATTTTAACTCCCATCTTTTGCCCGTCTGTGTATAGACATTGTGTTGTCTCAACACCACGCCACCTCGCACGCAATCTCTGTTTCTTTGGTTGTTTTCTTATCTTTCCTCTTTTTGGGTTGATTAATGACGTGTTATGAAAAATAACAACAAGGAGGAAAGTTACACGAACTTAGACGTGGTGTGGAAAAAGAGTTTCGTTTCTGAACCACGTGTACAACACAAAATGCTAAAATTACCTGTGAAGTATCCTGAGTTGCATTAAGAGTTTGTGTACAATGTCCTTAGCTAAAACAGATAAATACATTAAGATGTGGCTGCAGTGTGAGAGAAGATATTTCACACACAAAGAGAGACGCTCCCCCTGGTGATGTGAAGTATTAAACGCTCCCAGCCGTTCTCATGAGCAGATGAACCTTTATCTACTTCTCCTGACAAGTGAAAATATTTTTGACGAGCAGGACCACACAACTCTTTACTCTCACCCTCCCCCTGGCTTCTACATCTCCGTGGCAACACCGTGTGGATTGTCAAGTTATTATCACCGATGCTTGACCAGCCGGCCTTCTGCATTCACTCTCTGCCTTAATGGACTCGCTGCTTTCTTGATGGACAAGTGTGTGTTTGTGTGTGTGTGTGTGTGTGTGTGTGTGTGTGTGTGTGTGTGTGTGTGTGTGTGTGTGTGTGTGTGTGTGTGTGTGTGTGTGTGTGTGTGTGTGTGTGTGTGTGTGATTGTGTCCATTTTGAAGCATGTGAGAAGTGAATGTCCTTAAAAGCACAAAAAGATGAAAATAATCCACCAAAGTGAGGATATTTTACCAGTGAAAGATAAGGCCAAGTGATGTCAAGTGACTGCTGTTTTAAATGTTGGATCAGCTTTCAAAACATTCTTCCAAATATCCATATTTTTTACGTTACACAAAGTAACAATTTAAAAATATTTATCTACAGTAAATATCAAACTTTAGGATTAAGTTCAGGGCAGCATGAGCCTTCTGTTATAGCATCGCAATGCACTTCAGAAAAGCTGAAGTGTTAAAAAGTTGTATTTTGTACACTGCTGATTGCAGATCTGCCGGTGCAGGCCGTGAGTGAATATCATTGTAGTCTCTTTCGATTAGTGTTTGTGGGTTTTTACAATTAATTTGATTGATGAGTGCGATGAAAAAATGGCAACTCCAAAAGTGTGAACATCTTTGAAGTTGCAAAATATTTCAGTGTGCAGACAGTTATCTAGAACTGTGATAAACCATTCATAGGAATATTAATTGATGTTTTAATGTTTTTTAAATCGTTTTTATTTTATCAATTGCTGTATGTTCTCTACGTCACCATTCGTGTATTCATGTTGTTTGTGTTCCTTTAACTTCTATTATTTTATTCGCTTGCTGTGTGTTCTGGTCTATGTATTCCTTGTAATTATTAGTGTATTGGGACAATGTTGCATGGTGATTCTGCACTTTAAATAAAATTGATTGACTGTTTGAATAGGAATATATATGTATAAGGTTAGATATCATTACATGAAATGACAAAAGGTGTTTCTTTAGACATGTACATGAATTTCTGAGGGTTATAATTAGGGCACAACAAAATGTTCCCATATGGATAGGAAGACAAATGTGTGAAAGTGAATGTGTGTGCATATGTGAGGAAACTCATATGACAGCCCCCGCAACTGTCAGATGATCACCCTCCTTCTTTTGTTGGGTGACCCCGGAGAATGTGGTGGGAATGGCCACTGGGAGAGAGATTATGAAGAGACAAAGACTGCAAGAGGGAATGAGAGAAGGATAGAAAGAGTGAAAGGCAGAAGGAAAGAAAGAGAGAGAGAGAGAGAGAGAGAGAGAGAGAGAGAGAGAGAGAGAGAGAGAGAGAGAGAGAGAGACAGGGGTCAGGGAGCCAGCTGATGTGAAAGTGCCTCCGATCACCTCGTGCTTCTCCTCCGCCCCCTCGCTCTGTCTCTCTCTATCTGTTCCGCTCTTTCTTTCCTTCGTTCCCACTTGAATTCCTCTCCCAGCGCTTCACTCCAATGTGACGTTGGTTTTTGATCGACGATAACAACAGAGATGCGTCAGTCAAGGCCCACACACACACACACACACACACACTGGACTCACACACAAGTTAAAAGTGCCAATGGAAGTTAAAAGTGACCCTTGAGAGAGCACATACACGCACACACACACACACACACACACACACACACACACACACACACACACACACACACACACACACACACACACACACACACACACACACACACACACACACACACACACACACACACACACACACACACACATACATGAACAGTGCGACACACAGCAGTGGCCTTTGAGTGAATGCTCCTCACAAGGCATAATGACAGCATTCTGCAATAG
>NW_027210605.1:9397500-9687500 GCF_029030835.1 Brachyistius frenatus | reverse complement strand
CTCATTGACTAATGTAGGATTTCAAATCAACCAAGCAGTCTGTGATATACATCCCTGCCTGTCTGTTTATAGAAAGCCCAGCAACAAGACCCTTGACCTGAAATGCAAATGAGTATATTTAAGTCATCTTTGTTTTTCTAAGAACCAAGTTGGTCAGAATTGTAAATTACACCAAAAGAAATTATGGTGAAATACATATTTGCTATAGTTGCTCACAATACATCTCTGTAGTGCACCCATGCACTCTCCTCTTGCAGACTGCTTTTATTAAAGGGAGCTGGATTTTGTGTTGAAAAGTAGTCCTGCAATAGTTCTGCTGCTGATGTTTTGACTGTCCTGTCATGTAAGATAAGATACAATAAAAGTTTAAATCTTTGTTCTGAACTCCCTGATGAGTTGGCAACATCCACAATACCTCACTCACCTATGACACGACCAATGTTTTTCATTCAGTTCACATGTTGTAAACAAATGTTTACCTGTCCAGTTTTTACATTAAAACATACAATGTCAACAGTGGATTCTGCTTTTTTTGGTGTCATCCTGTAAATATGCATTGCTCCTTTAAAACTAAAATCTGATAAAAAAAAAAAACATTGTTTAACTTATTGCTGACCCATTGTAAACCACTGATTTCAGCTTCCCTGTCATTGACTTGAGTTGGAGCTATGCATGCATGGCTTCAGTCATTCTCAGAAAGAGTGTGCCCCCTGTAGCAGCCATTGTTCTTTCATGGACCATTAGATGGACATGAACTCTCTTGCTGTTGTGCCTTGACCCGGTGACACTGGCCGTAAAAACAAACTGCCCAGCCTCCTCAATAAATTTATCACCTCATAAAGTGGTCAGTGACTGGTCAATGAGACGTATCGGTCACAGTGAGTGTTTGAGCATCAGGGTTTTTGTCTGAGTGAAGAGAGGGTTTTGCTAAATTGCAGGTCATTGTCTATTAGTCCTGTTTGATAATAAAGGCTTATTAGTTATTGAAACACTTCCTTATGAATAGAGTGTAAAAGTATTTATTAATTTAAGCTTTTAATCTCTGATTTTCATCACGTGTAGCTTTTATAGAGTGCTCAGCTACGCTAATATGAATCAATATAATCCTTTACTCCGATATGGCTATTCAAAAAGTGCACAAAACAAAGGAAACTTTTACAGTTCGCCAAACTGATGTTTAAGCACCAATAGGTCTAAATCTGATCAAATCATGTGAGCCAGTTTAAGACACTTTTACACGTTTGTTTATCAGGTAAATAAGAGGTGCACGCAGTAGTCCTCAAATCAAACTGCAACAAGAGGTCCATGTATGAATTTACTGTATAAGAAGCCTTTTTAGATCCTTCAAACATACCAACGAATAGAAGTCCTTGACAGAGGTACAGACGCAAGATTTGTAAAGTATAAGGAGATATAACGATCCTACCTTTTTGAGGCAGCTGTCAGGGGAGTCATCTTCATGGTCATTCATCATCTGCTGAGAAAAAACAAACACATACATTTTTAAAGTGATTTATGGGACCAAAACTATTTCATTATTCAAAAGTGATGAGCTAAATAGAATAAAAACAGCAACAATATTTGATTTTGATTGAGAAGAAGATCTCTTTATTAAAGCATTAAAAGAAAATATTGATTCCAGCACGCCATAAGGGCCTCAGCCGTCGGTTGTGACCATCACTGCTTGATGACAGGAGCACAGGGTGTTCACAGTTCATCACACAGACCCTCTGGGCTACAAATGTGACCAGAGGGATATAATAATGGACTGAGAGGTCACAAAAACATACACAGAGGCAAACATAACACTACACACACACACACACTCTGATGAATGAATGCCCCACATTTGACGTTAATTCTCCGCTTCAGCATTGCAGGAAATTTCACTGAGAATGTATGTGTGTGTGTGTGTGTGTGTGTGTGTGTGTGTGTGTGTGTGTGTGTGTGTGTGTGTGTGTGTGTGTGTGTGTGTGTGTGTTTCAGTGAATGTGTGTATAATTAAGCCTTCAAGCAATATTTACTGGGAGCAGATGGGTGGTAGAATGCTCCCAGTGTCTACCAGAGGAAATGAAGGAAGTGGGGGAATGATGAAGAGATGGGGCTGCTCTGCTGCAATGAGAGGGCATTTCAGGCAGAATGGTAACCAGGAGTCCTCTTCGTCTGTCTGTCTCTTTCTGAAGCCCATTGATGGCAAAGGAGGATCAAAGAAGTGATGCAGACTGTTTTCACAGCAGTTTCAGATGGGGTGGGGGGGATCAGCATACTACTTTACTGAGTTCAGGTGAAATTAGGCCTATAAAACTTCCTCGAGCACAGACACACGGCATATCTGAGCTTTCCTTTTCCTGCTCCCTATCCTCCCCATCTGCCCTTTAACAGGAGGTGTGTTGTTTGGGCGTTGTGGCAAGACTGGCTGCCTTTATATTAGAGCTGACATATTAAAGTTTGTATTTCCTTAACCAATGTGGCCAACTGCGATTTGGAAAGAGACATTTATCTGCTGAGGAATCTCCCATAGAAACTGTGGGGCTATTCTTTGAATTCTGGCACACAGCAGCTTCTTTTATGCACCTTTCTATAAAAGGCCTCAATTCACAGGATGTGATTATGAATCGTGTGTGTGAGCATTAGTTCGTGCCCACTCACATGTTCCTCTAGATTAAGGTATTCATTCCTCTGTAACGTAGTAAAAAGTATTATCTGAAAACATAGTGGCACACAGAAGTTTATTCTCTCCTCTTCTTTCCCTCCTCTCACTGGACAGTGAACCATATGGGCAATGTGCACACGGATGTGCTGTACTCCACGGTTTCCAACATTAAGCTGTCAAGGGATGTATTTCCAAGCCTCGCCAAATGGTAGTAATTACACCACAGATACTTACAACAGTGTTCTCAACCTACTTACTGTACACATCATCTAAACCTTTACAGACGCATCCTGTTCCTGAAATGAGCTTCAAACAAAGCAACAGTAAACATCTTATCTAATCGGCTTTTTCTGTCTTTTCACTTGTAACTGAAGCTCCCCTGTTCCCACTCAAAGAGTGTAAACAGATTGCAGTACGTGATGAAAGTTTCAATGTTCGTGTTGATTTGTTAAGCACATTTATCATGCATCACTGATGAAGGAACAAATGAACAAACAAACAAAACACTGGTCTATAGTAGTTTTTCTGTTTTTGATGGCCATTCCTGACCATTTTTGAACATTTACAGTATGTCATAGTGTCTGTTCATGATACCAAATGAAAAGATCATATTACAAGTGTATAGGGAAGAAAAACACCTGATAGTAAGATAACTAAACAGCTGAAAAATGAGCATAAGTGATGTGTTTAAAATGGCTGTTTAGTTGTTGCACAGAGATTAATTTATTAAGAGCTAAGGATTTCTGCATTTGTACAGAGTCTTGTGAGGGTGTATGAAAGAGGATTACAAGATTACAAAATGACCAAAAAAAACAGACATTGTAAATTATTTCTCTCTGTTTGCTGTTTATTTCTTTCATAGTATACGCAGTTTAGTCCTTCAATGTAATAACTGGTTGAACTGTTTTCAGGTTGATATTGACCAGAAAGAAAGAAAAATTAGGTTAATGTGTCTGCTCGGCAAGTAAAAAAAAACATAGTTGTGAACTTTAAACAAGGGAAGACAACTGAGATTGAACTAGAGAGTGTGTAGAGAGGGGGTGAGGGGGTAGAGGAGGCCTTCCCGTTTCTTGTAATGCATCGAACCAGCTGCAACAGTTTACAAAACCAACAGCTTGGCTGGGTCATCTAAAATGCTACCAGGCGTTCAACAACTATAGGACAATTTCTGGACTTTCCCCCTGCTCTGCTCAGCTACATGCCAAGTGTAAATATGTGTGTGTATCAAATTGTGCAAGAGTAACCTAAAACTCCAGAAGACATGCAAGCAGACATGAGTGGTTTTACTGATGCCTTAATGTCTTTCAGCTTTAGGTGGGGGGTCGAGACTGTGTGGGCGCTCTGACGTCCAAACCTCAGTTTAGAGTCCAGAAACACTGAGTAATTGTCAGAAATCTACTAATTATGAAGCTTCCTGCCTTTGAACTCTACACATTTCTTATCTAGATTGTTTTTCCATTGAAAAGGGATCCAATTCTTTTCTTTTTGCTGAACGTACAATTTAAAGATTGGCGATTTTCAGTGGTGAAAAGCAAGGGCTTGTATAATGATGACAATAACTTTAACACAAAGGCAGGTGGAGATGCTCTTTCAGCACTGGCATACTGCATGCGCACACTGACTCACACATATACACTGACTGACTGACTGACTGACACACACACACACACACACACACACACACACACACACACACACACACACACACACACACACACACACACACACACACACACACACACACAGAATATTATAGCCTTGCAGCAGGACCCCGCCAAACAAATAAATAAGCTATTAATTAGGGAAGGAAAATGTGATTGGCCACTGACTGGCGGAGCTATGATTTATTGCACGTGTCACCGTCATCTCAAAGTGACTTTTACTCTGGGTTGGTGAGACAGCTCCAAATACAGACTGGCCTATGTTGAAAGGGATAAACTTTCCACTACACAGAGAGAGGTAAAATTCTCCATTTGTTCTGTATCTCGCCTGCTGTATGCTGACATGTCAATATGTCTTATGGAAAAGAGAAAACACTGAAGTGAGGGTAATTAGAAAGAGTGTGTAAATGTGTGTCTAGGCACACAAACTTCTCTCTCTGGCCCATATGACCTCAAACATAAACAAATCCAGTCGTGGCTTGATGAAAGTGCAGCCACCTGCAGAATCCTTCCACCCCGAGCTGTCCAGACCCTCATTAGGACTATACGTAACTGTGTGTGTGTGTGTGTGTGTGTATCTCACCCTGTCTGTGGTGTGTGCTTTCACCCTAGGCGGGAGGGAAAACCCCACCATTATTAGTGTTTCATAGCAGAGCCTTTGTTATTGGACAGAGTCAGGAGTTTTTCAGCACCACTTTCGCACCATTGCTATTGACATGCCGTGATGACCAGAGTGGACAAAAGAAAACATGGCGTGGGGAGACACTCTCAGTGAGTGGACTGCCTCATTGTTTTTACAAGATCTGTCACAGCCTAAAACACATGACAGAGCAGAATCCCTCTCAGTTCATTTCCAGACCTCATTTAATATGAAAAAACAGCAGACATGCCCCAAGAGGGGTCCCTCCACAGGGCCAGTAAAGCACATGTGGTGGGTTCGCATGTACAGCTGAAGTCAATCCTAGAAAGATTGACTTGTACAGTACACTTCGAGTCACACGATTCACCAATGAGAAGACTGAGTGGGTAGCCATGGCGACCACAGTCGAGGAGGACCTTACAAAACTTGCTCATCATCGTCCACAGGCGTGATGAGAAGAGGGCCCCACTTGGAGGTTTGCGCCGTAGGAAAATGTTAGCATTTTGTTGCCAAAAACAATTCCCCTCAACTCTGGATAATATGAGGCAATACGGCAACACAGCCCAAAGGATGGCTGCGGATGTCACAAAGCCACAAGTTTCCAAAAAGAAACAGCAGCAAACAAACCTCAGGGCTTTTTGAACCAGGTCCCTGACTGACAACCCATTGGCTGCAAGAGCCACACCAAGAAAGCCACAAATTGAAAGTTTTGCTACGCATTTATTGGGAACTTTTGCAGCTTCTTGGCACGTTGACAGGACTTCATTGTGGTGGCGATGCCCCGGATGGGTTATTGATCTTTTGGATGTATAGATGGGAGAGGAAGCGGTCTTTCATTGTGGGTCGTGTTGAATAATAAACTGCAGGCGAAGTGTATTTGTGTCGAAGAGCGAAAGGGGGAAAAAAAAGGGAGAAAAAAATGAAAGGGGAGATTCTGTTTCTCATTTCTGGAGCCTTTAAAATAGGATCTAACCATCATGTCAAACATGATCTCAACAAATGGATCTGACTACTCTGACTCCCAGATACTGGTAAATCTGATTGGAACACTTGACAATCAATGAAAAGACGCAACCCAAAAAAGGAAGAAAAAGAGGTGGGGATAGCAAGCCTGCAGTGTTTTTCTCCAAAGTCTCATGCTATCATTTCAAATCCCTGATAACAAACCTTTTACTTTTTCCTGCGAGAGACGGCTTGACTGGATACGTGTCTGATTCTGTCTGCTTTTTAGCATCAAGTCAGATAGTGCCTGCTTGTCCTTCCAAGTCTTTTCTCTGGCTTGTCCTTTAAAAGGGTGTAAAAATGCGGCTATTTCGGGACTTCCCAGAGATACGGGCTTTGACAGCTGACCCAAAACAAGACCAGGGCTATGACTTCTTAAAAACATGCCTCAACAATGAGGTTGCTCACAGAGCTTAAGCAGGGAAGTGGGAAGACTAAGGCGGGAGAAGAGGAAACAGGGTAAAAAGTTGTGCTGCTAAATACCAGGAAGCTGGGCGTCCATCAGATATATTATATTTATGATAACTTTAATAAATAGCAGACTTGAGGGGCTTTGGCCAAGGCAAACATCAAGGGTACTGCTGATAGGAAACTTTCACTCTCTTGCACCTGATCTTTTTCTCTCACGGTTGACGCACACAATTATTATTTAATTTTATCACAGGTTACTTGTTACAATTTGCTGGGAAGCTTACTATAAGAAAATTCATAGGTAAAATGGTCAAATCGATGCCAACGGAGTGCATTTTCTAAAAGAAACGGGGGCAGATCAGATTTGCACGATACTTATTACACAGCGCCAAAGCTAACTCTGTTACCCAACCCTACATCCAGATGGGTCAGGGTGCGGCCCGTGACGGAACTGAGAACTGTTGGTGAGATAGAGATTAGCGCACAAAGGTTAGATTTGGAAGGCAAACACTCAGAACTATTGTGCGACTCTGGAAAGTCACGGCCACTTGACAAATACAAGTGGCTGATATTTACCGAACGAGCTTTGACCCTGTACGTCCTGAGAGTCTTTGTGTGATTTATGAAGAAAATGCCACAGTGAAATGTGTTTGCAGTGTTTACAGTGACCCCGGACAGGCTTTTCTATCATTTCAGTGTCCTGTATGATTCACAGTGCTTGCATAGACATGCAGTCCAGATGTCGTACAGTTGGTACAAATGAGCGGATCAAATATTTGCATTCATACATCTGACAATCGCAGAGTTAAACGTTTTTGTTTCTGCAGCAAACAAATGTTGAGAAAGAAGCTGACTTTTATGAAAAAGAGAGTCAGAGGAATGCAAAGGGGAGGGTGAAGAGAGCAGGATTTAGCAAATTCATTAAAAGGGTCATATTTTCATGGGAGCCTTGTATGACCATCCATCACCTGATGTCCAAGGCCCCTTATCCTTTTAAGGCCGCTGATTCTGAACTTGATATCGACAGAGCCATACAGATAAATTATCTGCTTGGCCTCTGCTTTATTGATAAGTCATTTGGGCAGATGATCAGTAATAATCATAAGTGAATAGGGGTGTGCCAATAGATCTTCAGCTAGCAGATGCTGTGACAGCCATAGGGTTGGGACCCAATAAATAACCCTACCTTTTGGCCTAAGAGGATTGCCTACACAGCATCGGCAGCTGCTGCGGCATGCCTTTCAGATAATGATATATCACGTCTTTCCTCTTCATTTTGATAAAGGTTGCAGTTTATCGACATGTGGCAGCAGGAAGAAAAATAATATTGCTTTATTTCTAATGATCTCCTATTCTCTCCGTGACACATATGGCCTCTTAGCAAGCAGGAGGTTGTGGGAGTAAGATTTAAGGTCTTGACTTGAGGGCATATAGATTGAATCAAAGGTCATGCCACAGATACTTTTCATTTCACATACCTCAGCTGAGTGAGATGCCTACGCAGCCAATGCATATATGAATGTTTACATTTATGCACTGCATAAATCTGATATTGCCTTTTCAGCTCAACAATGTCATATGTTTCATATCTCCATTTCCCCTTGCAAACTGAATTTGTGTATTTGGAAACATTATACGAGACCACACTGTCTGTCCCTCCGTCTAGTGCCAATATGAATCCCTAATTCAAACCAGGAATTCCTTTTAGTAGGTAGAGAAGGACACAGAAACACAGAGAGGGGGATCTCTCATCGCATCAGAGCTTTTCTGGACAGCAACCCCTGAGATATTGTCATGTGACGACTGACAACTGGCAAGTAAATTGCATATAGTTTATTGGGGTCTGGCTAAATATTTACACCGTTTGCATATTTCAATGTAAACAGAGGGGGTTTGGTAGCTTTTCGTTCCTCCTCTCTCTCTTACTTCAAATCCAATATATGTAGGAAAGGAAAGGTTTGCTCAAATAGGAAGTTTGTATGGGGACAGATGTTAGAGACTAGAACGAAGGAAATGAGGGAAAAGGATAAGATATTTAGCTTGAAAGAGTTCATATTTTTATGTCTGTATGTAAGTATCTGTATGTGCTGTTTGTTTGTCGGTCAGGCGTCCCCCTGCAAATCCATGCTGCGGCTTTTATGCATTTTTTTGGATTACACACAAAAACACACACGCTCACACACATATATAGAAGGGGCTTGGGCGCAGGCCCAAACATAGAAGTGAAAAGTCTCTAGTGACTTGGAGGCTAAGTGCATGTATACATGGTTTGGTGCCTGGGACAAGCAGTGGCTTTCTTCGGGGCTTCGAGGGTTTATACCGAGGTCAAGCCCTGCACACGATGATTATGATGATGCTTGAGAAGGCCAAAGCCACGCCGAGTGACTCGCTGATGAGATTTCTCCAGCAGATAAACAAACAGGGCCTAACCGTGGATTTCCTGCTCAAGGGTCTGAATATGTGTTTGTTTGTGTGCAGCAGGGTTCTTTGGAAATATGAGTATGATCTGATGCACCAAACAGTGACAAATGATTGAGCTGTTACATACTTACAGCAGTAACTGTTATGCAGATCAATTATCAAACATCTCCCACAGGTCCTGTGTCTTCTGTACACTGTAGTATCACGATCCATGTTCTTTAGCCTGTCTTCACTCTCTCAATGAGTTTATTGTACTTGTATGGCCTCTGTGTTTACAAGGAAGACATGGAGCTTAGATGTTAGGTCATCAGCGGGAAAGAAGTGAATGGTGTAGCGTGTGTGGTGTGAGGAAAGAGTAAACAGATCCAAGTGTTCATAAGACATTCTTTGTTCGATGAGTAGTCTGTGTTTTTAGTTGCTTTTATGGTGCCAACACACTTGACAGCAAACGTTATAAAAGTGACTGAGATACACTGCAACACTGCATTCTTTATTGTATAGAAACAGATCCACTGTAGAAATAAAAAGAGCGATTGTGATTTACATGATTAATGCCAACAGCAAGTCAAGTCAAAAGCTTAAATCAAAAACTTCTGGATGAATTCAAATGCAATTACCACCGACTGAAGCACGCACGCAATATAAACACCAAAAATAATAAAGGCAGCTTAATAGCTCTAATGGCAGCTATTAGTGTGTGTATTATTTTGAGTATGATGTGAAGATTAAGCACAAAAAACATTTGTGTATAACAAATGGACTGTAACTAGTGCGCTCCTTATCCTTGTGATTTTCTTTGGTTGCCGATCAGATTATTTACACGGTGGAAATGTATAAAGGCCAGAGCAGTTAACTGCTACAGCCAAAAGATACTGTCTGGAGATATTGCCTATAAATGGATTCTTTTACTATGGTGGCCAGAGATTTTGCATAGAGCTTATACAAAGAAAAAAAAAAGAACCAAGACAACAGACTTGATTGCCAAATGCATATAATGACCTCTAAATCATGATGACTGGACGTTTTCAGATTCTGATATTCTACCAGCCATTAAGTAAATGAACAATGAAATATGTTCCAAATGATGGTATTAGAACTTCTACAGATTCTCTATAACAACTGAATAATGGACAATACAGTCTCCTCGCCAGATTAATTGTTAACAAGGAGTTTTGAAAATGCCACACTTGACAATCCCCATAATCTGCAACGACAAAATTCAGAAATTAAAGATGAGGAAAAATGTCCAAAATTGAAGAGCCGAGACATTTTGAAAGACCAAGGTCACATTAAGAGATGATAGATTAAACCCACTGGGCAAATGAATCATCCACCATTCTGCACTCATCGATTCACTCGCTCAAATTTTTCTGCTGCGCAGCAACCTCTTCGGGGCTCTTGTGCTCCGTTGTCCATTTTTTTTTTCTCTCTCTGTCTTTCTGTACTCTGTTTATCCTTGCTCTCAAGAGATAGCAACATTTATCACCACGAGAGCTGTCTCCAAGTCCACAGGATCAACCCATCACCTCCACAATAAATGTCAAGCTGTCGTGATTTATGCAGCTAATGAAATTGATTAGATGGCTACAACGTCCCAGAACATTGTAATAGCATGATTCACTACGGTCCTGTTTCCTCAGCTGGCTTCAAGTCTGTGTGTGTGTCTGGGCTGAAAACAGCAAAGGCTGGTAAAAACAGGCGGTAAGAAATGTCGG
The DNA here is from genome assembly GCF_029030835.1 of Brachyistius frenatus. Lineage (NCBI taxonomy): Eukaryota > Metazoa > Chordata > Actinopteri > Embiotocidae > Brachyistius > Brachyistius frenatus. Next base: position 9,676,997 of record NW_027210605.1, on the reverse strand, counting down.
CGACCACCGCTTGACAATGATACAGTTACATCTTCAGAGTCTCGGTCTTTATGGTTTGGCCTTGATGACTCTTCGGAAAAGATATAATTGAGTGGAGATAATGTAGCAGTCCCACTCCCTTGTACAAAGGCCATTGTCTGATGTTTTTGCCATCAAAACCCAAGATGAAGTGTCTCTGACTTTGATCATTTCAGGGATGGTCTGAAACTTCTGAGAATGTGTGGTAACGATGTTGCAAAAGCAATGATATGATGCTGCTGCTTATCCCTGAATGTATAACAGTGGACTTTGTGGTGCGGGTACACTGCCAAGTAGAATTTTAATATCTGACAGATACATCATGTCATGTCCAAAGTTCAATTGCTCAGATGATACAACGTAGAAAACAAAAACGGTTACGTCACAACACTTTTGAGCACTCCATCACAAGACTGACATACTCTTTGTCAAAGAGAGAACCCACCTCTAATAAGCAGGTGAATATGAATATCCATTCAGTTGACCTTCGGGCTCATCACAAATGAGTTTATTAGCTGGGCCATATAAGGTGAAGGCCTTTTACAACCCTATTAGTGTAAAGCAGAGACTATCTCTGTCACTAAGATTGATGTTCCCCGGCTTATCGAGTGCTTCTGTTATCAGCAAAAACCTTCACCAACGGATACTAAGTCCCACTCGCACACCTCAGACTTGAGACTCATCAAACCTCACAGGTCTTTATCACTGGCATCATCCGCTGTTGAAAACTCGTATTGTTATTATCTCCATTGGTGTCTGTGATACCAGTTTTATTTTTTTTAATCTAGAGCTGTCATCATCATCCCGGCTGATAGAGTAGAGTAACAAAGGCATGATAGGATGCGCCGTTTCGATCTCTGAACCCTGGTTTATAGCTGTCTGTCTGTCTGGCCTGTCCACGGGATGATGACAAATGACTTTATTGGGGGATACGCATGGTCACAAGTTGGAGCTGGGACTTTCCATTAGTCATCTAACTGGAGTAATAAGCATGGAAAATGTTTGCAAATACCCTGCTGACCCCATTTTTAGTTTTTTAGTTTTTTTTATATCTGCAAAGCCAGTGGCTCTTCACCCATGTTTTGATCCATTTCAATAACAGAATACCGAAAAAGACCAAACAAAGAGGAGGGAAGAAACCGATTTTGGACCGATTCACTCATTACATTTTTGCTCACTTTGGAGCTTGCAGTTGAAAGCGATGACTTCGGGAGAGTTATTGGACAAAGGAGGAGGGAGAGCAAGGGGTGAGCTTGGTGAGAGGAAACTTATCTGTCCTTGGGCTGAGGGACGGAGCACAGTGCCGGCTTTATTCAATGTCTCGGTGCTGTCGTTAAGGAACGATGACACACTCCTCCAGGCCCACATTAATCTTTAACAGTGTGATTTCTAAAATAACACCAGTGTTTTCCCTAAAGGCAAGCAGAGAGAGAAGGCTCCGTTCAGTCCCGCCCAGCTACGCCAGGTTTTTTTTTTTTCTTCCTTTCCCCACAGTGTTAACATTGGAAAGTAGAGAACAAGGGAAAGAAGCTAGAAAACTAAAAAGATGGACAGGAGATGGAACAGAGAAAAGAGGAGCTGCATTGCATGGGAGTATGATGAGCATAAAGTGGAGCTGGAGTGGATTTGGTGCGACGTCACTCGATGTTAAAAGCCCTTGACCTCACTTACACACCCTGACAGTGGCAGCTTCAGTGGCTCCTTCGCGCCGCACATTACTGTTGTTAACAGTGTTATCACAGGGCTGCCCTGGGCAAGATAAAGACTGTGGCCGCTGATGGGCCTTAAGTGAATGAGGGACTGGCTGTAGATGCGTGGACAGAGCGAGGAGTGTCAGTCATCCGGCCTCTGGTTAACAACAGCGGAGAGATAAAAGCTGAAACAACAACATTTTGTGGGGGAACTGTGGGTTTGACAGTCCGCTGGAAAAGGGAGCACGGGAGAAGAAGGACAGTGCCACTAATGTTGTTTGGGCTTTTGGAGACAGACAGGAATCTCTCTCTCTTGGAAGCTCTGCCATTCGCTAATGACCATTACACAGCATGATAGCGCTGCAGCTTTAGGACGAGCAGGGGGCCTCGCAAGGCACAAAGAAAGAGATGGAAGATCTAGTGAGGTGATTCTGACAGGCAACCGAAGCAAAAACGACGACAGCGTTAGAGGCCAATGGATTCTTGCAAACATCTTGTCTCACAAAACAGCGTTTCTTTCCCTTTATCTCTCTCCTTCTTACCCCCTGTGCGGAAACAGTATATCTTATTTCACAGTATTTTAAATTCGGTAGATGTAAGAGTGATATGCGTGCTCTCTTTATAAGACTTTTTAAGACTTTTTTGAGGCTGTTAAGCTGTCGTACAGGCTTATCCGTTCTGTAACTTTCAATAACTTCCATATGCGTTTAATTTCTCATCTCCTCCCTCCTTCCTCTGTCTCCCTTCCGCTGACTGCCTCACACAGTATACAGAAGGTCGGGCCAAGGCTAACATGTATCTATAATGTGTTCGTCTCAGGCAGCCCCCTGAGGAGCGGAGCCCTGCTCTGGCTCGTTGGCACAGCGGACAATGTGGGTGTTGTGTGGAGGAGCTGGCTGGCTGTCCGTTCTGAGACGAGTCAATCTGGGGCCACTACTGAACTGCTGCCTGTCCTGCTGCTCTTGTGCCTCAATGAGACCCTTCTTAACAAATTTTGTTAAAGTGTGCTTCCTTTATTTGTTTTGCATTATTATTTTTTTTTAAACATCTCAACTTTTTCTTGTGCTCCCCATGTTGGATTTGATCTATTCTCAACCCTCTGTGAAGCGTGTGTGTGTTTTCTTTTATGAGCGCGTGTCTATAAGCATATGTGCGTGCGTGCGTGCGTGCGTGCGTGCGTGTGTGTGTGTGTGTGTGTGTGTGCGCGTACATGGGTACAGAGTAGTCCTTTTCACAGTGCTGACACCCGGCAGATTGAGACATCAGGCGCCTGCGTGCTGTGGTAAATTAGCCATTCTTCCCTGTGGCTAATCGGAAATCTAAATGTTTTGCAGAGGTAGAGAAGAGCTGTGAAGGAATGTGAATTTCTTGGGAGTGGAAAATCAGATTACAGATTTGTTTTTATTACACTAAAAATTACATTTTTATATAATGATATTTAATGAGTTTACTCTGACCGTCACTATTTTGAGGAAAATTACAAAGAAAAAAAAGTCTAAATGGATCTTGTAAAAAACAATGTTCATCATAAACCTTGTGTGGAGATGTATTCCCCTCCTGAAACACTTGCCACTTATAATGAGCTCACACTCAAAACTCTGAATTAGAGGCAAATGCATTTCCATGCATAATGACCAACCACTAAAAAAAGAAAAAACAACATTAATTACAATGCCTCCATCTACATAATTCAGAATAAAATATGAAACAAAAAATGCCACCAGCACTAATTGACTAATTCATCACAGGAGCTTGTTGGTAAATGTTGCTCCCTGCTTGAGCAGTTTCAGCAAAATGAAAACATTTGCATAAAGTTAAGGTTCGAGGCCCAAAACTAAACACTGGAAAGTGATGCAAAACAATGCAAGATTTCTTTATGTAATAATAATGACTGGCGTACAATTAATGTCATAAAGCATTTTCTTATCGTATAAGTGCGACGTATGGAGTAAACAAAGCAAAACCAATGAAAACACAAATATTTGATAAAATTTAATTCATTAGGTCTGTTTTAAAATCACAAGGTGGTGTGACTTTTCTCTTTATGTGCAGACGGTCCTGTGAATATGGCTGGAGTCTGGCCCGTGCACAGTTATGGGCGGTACTCCCTGTTGTTGGGGGTGAATTGGAGGTGCTGGGAAAAAGCACTGTGCATTCACAATAAATGAAGCCCTCTGAGTAACCGTGGCGAGAGCGCTCCTTAACTGATGAGTCCACAGACAATTTCCCAGATCATCTCTGCCACAAGGAGACACCCACAATGCTAAAGACCTACTGCCATCTTTAGAGCAAACCACAGAAAACCACTGAATAGCTTAATTTTAGCCTCAGTCATGAAAACAAATCTAAACACTGTGAATTGTCTCATTCTTCTTAATTGGCAGCAGCAGGTTTTTGCCTCTTTTTCTTCTCCGTTCAATATGAATAAATGCAACAAGCTTCTGATCCTGGCTTTTCAGCCTATGACTGTTTATTTATCTATTTCAACTACACCCAAGGGAACAAAAGGCATGCAGAATGGCCACTGACAGCCATGTCGAATATCTCTTTCTGCCAAATCTGGCTGTTTTCTCTCTCTGCTGTCACTTGATGTCTTTATGCGAGGCTGAGAGTTCACCACTATGAAAGGGGTGGGGGGTGAGCTGAGTGAGTGACCCCCACAGGAGGGGAGTATTAAAAGTGAAAAAGAGAGCGAGAGCGAGGGATGGATGAACCAGAAGGCGGGAGAAAAGTAGAAGGGGGGAGAGGGGGCACCCCTGCCGGGCCTCAGACATCTCGGCTGGCAGTCCCCATCTTGGCTTCAGACGGCTTTTGTCAAAGAGGGGAAAAGAGGGTCTCTTCTTCACTTGGGCATGGGACAATAGACGTTTTGTCAGTCTGGGAGGGGGTGTCAGTGGGGGAGTATGGAAAGATGCTGAAAGAGGAATAAAGCCAAGGACCCATCTTCACAAGGGGTGGGGTGGAGGCAGTGGGCAGCCCTTTGGGACTGGACAGATGTTGAAACGAGGATGATTTATTAGCCTTAGTGTCCTTGGTGGCACTTGGCCACCATCCCAGATTTAGGAGTGAGAGGGAGAGTGACTGAGAGTAAGAGACATGGGGAAGAGGAGGAGGAGGAGGAGGGCAGCTATGTATCGGAGACATCTTAATACCTTCTATGGGCATGGGGCGCTTCTTACTCTCCAACCGTCATGGTATTTTTGCCCGATTCTCTCGAAGAAAAATAACTTGGTTGGGAGTCATCTGCATCACTGAGCCGGGCCTTGTCACCCAGAATTACCCTCTCCCTCTACCACCCCCCACCCCTGACAGACAAACACACCACGCTGCCTTCACTGCACCACCGCCGTCAACACCATCCCTCCTTTGCTTATATAAAACAACAAATTACCAAATTAACATTCCCAACAGCTCTCACTCTCCCTTCACAGTTCTGGGCAGAGGCACTCTCAAACTTGCCAGAAAACAAGTGTAAAAGAAAAAATGTGCTATGGGTGCAAGTGGCTGAGTGTGTGTTTGTGTGTACTAAGGTTTTCATGTGTGAGAGACCCTACACTTGTTGTCACTGTTGCTAGAAAGAGAAAAAGACGGGAGTTAAAAATGAGTTTCTGTGTATTGTAGGCAGCTCCAGATCGCCATAGTCTCAGCCCTGCACTGTGCTGTAATTGGGAGGGGTCACGTGCTTTGAGTCACAGCGTGTCACCCTGTCGTACCTGAAGACCCATGAGCCTAGGTGTGTGTGTGCGTGTGTGTGTGTTGGAGTGTTTGTGTGACAGAAGCTACTGAACCCAAAGTGAGTAGAAGTACGATGCATATCCTCAGTGCAAACCTTCCTTAACAGTTTTCCACATTTCATTCTGTTTGAGTGTCTCTTTTAGTCTCACATGCATATCTCTCTTTTCTTTCATCCAAAGTCTAATGCCTCGCTCCTCTCACATACACTGGACAACACATTTTCTCTCGAGCTTGACCTCCCAATTTCTCTGCCTTTTACTCTCCTTTCCAATCACCTCCCAGCAACATTTAATCTTGCCACTTGTTTGTCCATCCCATTTCCCAGCCCTCCACTGACAAACTCTAGCAGGGTTACTTAGTACTGGGGGAAAGTTTGGACAGCTTTCATCAAGGGTACCCAGGGGGAAGATTGATTGGCAAAGTAATTTACTGCCCGGTGTCTGTTCTGCACTCCTTGTTCTCTACCTCTTTCCCTGCCATTCTCCTGATCTGTCCATTGTTTTGACTCTTTATAAATCCATACCTGCAGCCTGGAGGTGAAAGTCTCAGAGGGAGTGACAGTGAGTGTGTCTGTCTGTATACAGTATATGTGTTCATGACAAGGTGTGCCGGTAAGGTTGAGAGTTTCGAGTCTCGGTAACCACCGGCAGAGATGAAAAGGACTGACTGTCTTTGGGCTGACAAGGCGATTTACTGCAGTAGTGTTGTGTATGTGGCGTTTGTGTGCATGTGTGTATGTGCACATGTGTAGAGAATAAGCATGTGACCTTGGAGGTCTGGGGGGCAAGAGCTTTTGACATGAATAAGGTCATCTATCATCTAGAGAGAAGGGTTGCGGAGGGATTGGAGTAAAAAGGCAAGAGAAAGGAGGGAGGAGGTTGCGGGGGTCAAGTCTCCATCACTCTGGCTGTCTTCTGTTCCTTCACTGTCAACCTCACGGCAACTGACCGCTCAGCAGAGACCACTTCAGGCCTCGCCGAGGCTGCTCTCCCTCACAGACTGTTGCCCCCTTCTGCCGGGCCCCCGGAAACTTTTGTTCCGTTCATTAGTACAACAAATACATACAGATGCTCTGGGAAGGAGGGCGCTCGGAGAGAAAGGATTTCTAAGCACAAACCCCCCCACTCCCCCAAATGACTGCTGATTTAGAGGCAATCTGTTTCTTTGTAAACATACGGCATGCCGAGGAGCTCATGCGAGAAGTGGTCTCATTATTCAATGTAAACGTGGACAGTTAAGTGTTTAAAAAGGGTATTAGTGATAGGATGGTCCATGATTGGCTTTCAGGTTAAAAGTGGAAATACAGGATGGAAAAAAAAAGAAAAAGGAAACGCAGCCAGTGACAGTGAAATGGACGCTCATGAGTAATGGGAAAATGACAGCGGCCCACGGGACGTATAGAAATGCTGCAGGTGCTGATTTTAAAGTCTCTGTGTGGATGTGAGTGTCTTACATGAGTGAATATTATGTGAACATGTCTGCAAGTCTGTCCTTAAAGCTAACGTCAGCATCACTGTGCCATAATCAAGTTCATCTCAGCAATCCTCCTTTCTTCTGTTAAATATATTAAAAAGGTTAATGATTTTTTTCTTCTGTGGTGTCCATCAAAATTTCAACATTAAAAAAAAAAAAAAACAAGCCCATGAATCATCTATTTCTCTGCTTTACTGAGACACAATGAACAATTTATTTCCCTTGGAGACATATCTTGATAGGAAGAGTAGTGGTTGACTTTTACAAGAGGTTAATGACAAACATGGGACAATGACTGTGTGTGTGGGGAGAGGTGATCAATGGAGAGAAGTGGGGAAGATGGAACCAGGGGCACAAAGACTGGCATACATATCCCTCAACCTCCCATGACTGCTCCATCCAAACTTTTTTTTTTTTTTTCGACTACTCAACAGTCTATTTTCTCCGGAGTCTCCCATGAATTATGTAAATGACTATGGCATCCTTTTTCTGCCCCCAGCTTGAAGAAGGCAGGAAAAGGGTGGAAGAATAGACAGAAGTGAGAGAAATGCCTCCTCCACACTTTTTTTTCTTTCTTTGCTGAACAACCTTTCATGTTGGCAGAGTGGGCCCGGGCTTGAGCTCTGCGGCCATGTGAAAGGATGATGGTGGCCGCTGAGTTGGTAGAGGGGGAGGGTCACAATGACATATACAAGGAACCGAGGAGGCAGGCAGGGAAAGAATGCTGGCCTTGTTGTTGGACAGCTTGACATTGATTAATGAGAGAGAGAGACAGGGAGAGAGAAGAGAGAAAATAAGAAGAGAGGGGTGGCACTGGTATAGTAGGCCAGACAGAGAGGGGGTGTCGGACTCTTGTAGGGGTGAGAGACTCCGGAAGAGCCCCGAGCAGCACTGCTGATCAGGAAGAGGGTATAGCTGCACTATAACACTGCCCATGAAAATGTGTGTATTTGGCCTCTGTGTGCGCGTCTGGTGATACTCTGGACTATTTTGCCTAAAGGGGATTCTGTCTTCTCTCATACACAAAAAAAAAATGCATGTAGGCACACACAATTGAACGGAGGTCACATCAATCCTCATCCATCAAAGTGCTCCGAAAAGACGGCCATCATCATCACCATTACAAGTTTCTTTGTTGTTCGTTTTTTCACACACACTTAAGAAGCTCAGCTGCTTCAGGAACACAGCAGAGATCAGAACTCTACAGTGAATAGACCTCGCTGCTGTTATTGTGTGTTGATTGCAATCAATTTATAAAATATACTTATATACTTGTTGTAAAAACGATGCCATTGAGAGCAACATTAGATATATCAACGCACTTGTGTCTTAATCGCTCCGCACTCCAGTGAATGCTGGCCTCCTATATAGTTGTTATTGATTCTGAACTTGACCTCCATGTTTACCCTTTGTGTTTTTAATTTTTTTTTTTTTATATCATTTTAATATTGTCTCATACTGTTATTTGCTTGTGTTAACTTCTTGTACAGCACCTTGTAACCTTGTTTCTGAAATTAGCTTTTTTAAATAAAGTTTATTATTTTTATAAATTAAGGATTTTCAAATAGAAATGAAAAAGGTAAGAGATGATGATTTGAGTAGTAATGCTCATTTTTCCATATGCAAATACTGAGAGTATCACTTACTGCTACAACTGCTACAATACATGTTAAAAATACTACAGTTGAGGAGACTAGATTTCCAGAACTTCCAATCCAATAAATATTCTGTTCAAATCATTCATATGTTTTCCATCCTTGCACATTCATGTTAAATCCCGTGTGGTGTCTACATGGACTGAACACTGTTGACCTTCTCCACACCAGGAGTTACTCCGCGCCGCCTCCGTCTCTCGCCAAGAGGGATTTCAAAGCCTCTCCTGGATGTCCTGGGACCCTTTGTCTCCACTCTCATCTATAGGTAAGCACAATGTGCAGCCCCCTCCCCATCACCAGCCTCTTCAAAACTCCGCACAATAGCCAGATTTCCTCCCAATTTGCTGGCAGAGAATAGGAGGCTCAGGAACTCCTTTCAGTAGCTTTGAATGGTGGGCCTAATTCAAACTCAATCTTTGGGTTTGACAGGCCTCACCCCAACCTTAGCTGGGCTTACTTTGGGGGCTCCTGACTTTGGCTAATGCCGGGGCAATCCCACTGTTGAAGGACTTAGCCTTGTGCACATTTGTGCCTCTTCTGCAAAACACGTCGGCTTGCTTTCATACTTTTGTGTATGCCAACTGATATTTTAAATCTTACTCGCCGAGGGTAAGCCGACAAAGCACAAAAGCCTTTTCTCAGTAATGCAACACTTCACACACTTACACTCATTTCCATCTGGGAGCTTCCCACTGCAAACCATAAGCCTGTGCCTCATCCCTGACTGCTGAGTAGAATTGGCAACTTTTTCCATCACACCCTCATTTCTGCAACCTCAAAGTGACCAGTGCCTCTTAAACATGCATACATACGTGGTGACTGTGTATTTTTATAGACTTATGGAGTTCACTCCACTGACCATTTGTTCTACTTGACCTTGCTGCACTTCACACTGCCCCAATTATGCAAGCACACACGCCCACTTTGCATATTTGTACTTCTTTCTCTCCTGACACTCTTGAGGTCAGTTCTAATCAACCACCCTTTGGTAGTACACACGGCACACACACCATTCTCACCAGAGTTCCTTGAAGACACCCACCTTCCAGGTCCAAGGACTGCTATTAAAGCAATCAGGAGCTTTCTAAGCTAGGTCAAGAGCAAGGTACTCACATGGGGATTCTGATTTGAATTATGCAAAGGGGAATAGGAGAAGAAGGGAGAAAATAGAAAGAGCAGAGAGGAAGATGGGGTAGAAAACAACCAAACCTTCAATAGTCACACAGAGGTGAAACCTCGAAAAGGAAACAGTAGAAGAGAAAGCGATAAAGGTGGGCAAGTGACTTCTGATGAGACAAAAGGGACTGAAACAGTGAGGAATTTAAAAGATTAGTCTTAAGTCCAAGACCCTGACCATGGGACCTGATGAAGCATTAGAAAACATGGTGAGGGCTGAAATAGTGGGACCACACGCAGTTTTGTGAGAGTGTGTGTGCATGTGTGCATGTGTGCATGTGTGCGTGTGAATATATGTCTGTGAGATCAGCTTTCCCTGTGGTCCATTCCGTGTCTCGTGGCTCAGGATACTGAGACATGAGGAGCGAGAGGAGAGAGAATTATCTTGAAATACGATTGGAACCTGTGTGAGTGAGTGAGTGAGTGTGTGTGTGTGTGTGTGTGTGTGTGTGTGTGTGTGTGTGTGTGTGTGCGTGCGTGCGTGCGTGCGTGCGTGCGTGCGTGCGTGCGCGCGTGTGTGTGTGTGTGTGCAAAAGAGACAGTGAGAGAAAGAGTTAGTAAGTGAATAGAGACAGTAAACATGGTAACTGTAGAGCTGATATAGTGGTGAAGAGAAAATGGGACATGCAGAGTGTGCCTGTTTTGTAAATCAGACATTTTGTATGTGTGTGTGTGTGTGTGTGTGTGTGTGTGTGTGTGTGTGTGTGTGTGTGTGTGTGTGTGTGTGTGTGTGTGTGTGTGTGTGTGTGTGTGTGTGTGTGTGTGCACCCATGCATGCATGTATGCTCATCTACAGATCAATTCATATTCAAAAGTTTAAACAAATTTAAGTATTAAAGCATTATTTCCTTTATTTTCAAATTAGAAAAGCAGGAAAATAACTCACGCTATATGTTTGTTCGTTTCTTTTGTTTGTTATTTGTGTGAATTGCTCCTTTAAAGAGAAGAGGAGTTGGATCTCTAGTGTAATTTTGAACTAAAATGATCTTATATAAATAATTTAAAATATATATAAAAATTGGAGAAAAAAAATAAGCCGATAATTACAGTGGTGTCAGAACAAGTCCTTTTGTGAGTGTCCTTCGGCCGAGCCTACCCTGCAGAGAACATAATCATGGCCCTGTCGTCCCCAGGTTAAAGGCTCACTGCTGGGTCTTCTGGCACTAATGCGGTCCCAAACTATAGGGGTCGTATTAGCCCTGGCTACTTCATCATGCATTACAGTAGAAAGAACTCCATTCCCCATTAAAAGCCACCAGCAGGCTATGATGTGAGCCTACCTGTGATGGCCTAAATGAGTCACTTAATAATAGCCATGCTGCAGCGCTCAGACAAAGAAATACTGATTGGATACTGATTCAGCGCGAGGGTCGGAAGAATGTGAGTCAGTGTATCATATCTGTTCTGCCACTTTTGTCACTTCGGGAATGGCAGGGGTCTGAGCTCTGAGTGGATATTTTTTAGAGATCATGTACTTTCCATACTTTTCTGTATTTTCTGTCACATTAACACACTGTGCAGCCTACTGTGCATACTCTGAAGCTGGATGTGCTTTTACGTTTTGATCACTACTTACACAACCTTTTTCTTTATGAATCACAATTAGGACTAAATGTATTCATGTCAGTTTTCTACAAAAAACAACAACAACAAAACACAAAACAAAACAAAAACAAAGGGCATGACTGCACAGACAATTTCCTGTACAACAGTAATGGAGGCCATAGTGTGGGTCGTTTTCTCTATCTTTTCATTGACAATAATATTGAACAGAAATGCAGCAAATCCTAGTGTTTGAAATATTGGGAATCACTGAATCACTGTTTGTCTTTTTTATAGATAACTGACTTATCATTCATTTGAAATTCAAATATCAATGTATCAGTTAGCTAAACCTGCGTATCCTTTTGAGGGTTGTGGGGCTGTTGTTGGGTGGTGGTGGTGGTGGTGGTGGGGGGGGGGGGTCGTGTGGGTCTCGAGCCTGTTCAGCTGACTTTGGGTGAGAGACAGGGTACATCCTGAACAGGTCATCAGTCCATCTCAAAGCCAACACAGAAAGACACAACCATTCATGCAGTGGCCACTTTAGAGTCACCAACTGACCAAACATGAAGATCTTTGGACTGTGGGAGGAAGCTGAAACCTATCCATCGTTGTACTTCTTGTTCATTGTGTATGTTGATTTGTGTTTCTTAGGGTGAAAAACACAAACAATGTGGATTATTATTGTGATATCACAGTAGACCTGGAAGAAGGCCCGCAACATCCTGGAGGACAGAACTCCACTCTTGTATTCCCCTGGGTGCATCAGCAAGGTCAAGTGCACACCAAACAGGTTCAGAGCCTCCTTGGAGTCTCGGGGCCATATGGCTTGTAAGCAGCATGATTAATGACAAATCTGGACTGATATTAGGGTTAATTGACTGTTAGTCACCCATTGGAAATGGAGTTTCATGTTCTTTGCAATACTAGTGTTGACAGCAGAAGTTACTAAATAGACTTTTTAGAAATTACACTTCTTGACCTGGAGTAATTTTGTTACATATATTCAAATATAAAGTATTTTCCCTATACCTGTCCTGATTTGGATTTTTTCCCCCCAAACTCGACACACTTTTTAAAATTCTTTCACTGTCTTTATCTCTGTTTTATTTGTATTGTATTATTACTTTGTTGGTTGTAATTCCAAATAACTAACAAATAAAAAAACAGATTCAAGTGTTTGATTATTTGAAATATATTGAGGAAAAAAAATTGGAAATCCTTACGATGTTGATGGTTGGTTGATCTCAGTGGATCTTTAAAGAGAAACTGGGTGTAAACATCCATGAAAACTTTCTCAATGAATGGTTGTGTCCTACCTGAGGGGTGTGGGAAGAGAGGGCGAGTGTATCCCAGCAGTGGAGATGAGAAGAGGGTAAGTGAGCCATGTGGAGGAAGCCAGAGGGTGAGTGGTGATCTGTAAAATGATACCCTGCTACCTTCCCTGACCTCCCTGTCGGGCCACTCTGTTACCTGGACAAGATGGGAGGTATTAAGTGGCCCGCTGTCCCGCTAGGTTGAGTTGCTGATCCGTTAGCCAGAGAGGAAAGCCAACCCCTACTCCCATCTTCACTTCAGTGGGAGCATTTGTTTTGATTTTTGTCCTCTCTTTCTCACAGACAAACCTGAGATGCCCAATTTATCTGGGATAGAGTGAGGGGAAATAGGGCGCCTTGCCACTTGAACACTAGAACTTTAAGCCGGCAACGGTTCGCCGACTCTCTCTGCCAATGTCTTCCTTGACTGTAATGCAATGCTGACATACACAGAATAACAGAAGGCTTTTGATAATACATTAATGATGGATGAATAAATAATACATCATGATATAATCAAATCATTGTGGTGAAGTGGAATTGATGACTGAATATTCTGTTTTCCTTGATGAAATTGGCAGCAGAAGAAAAAAAGAAGATCAAAAGTGAGATCAAAAGCCACCACTTCCGCCATGATTTTTTTTTCTTCTTTTAAACCAGAGGACATCACTAGTTTCCTGCGAGGAGTCAATAATGTGTGCCGCTGCCCACCCACATCTTCAGGCCGGGCAACACAGGGACTGGCGAGAGAACAGGAGGAACAATTTGCTCATTCTCAACCAAGACGTGGGGGCTTTGGACGAAGGAAAAAAAGACACCCAATATCCAAAATCCCTCTCTCAGGGCCATCATGTGAAGAATTCCCCCTCTTCTCCTCCTCCTATGCCCTCCCTCCCCCCTTTCCTCTTCTCTTCTTTTCTTTTTTAATCAAGCCGTCTGGGGTTGTCAGGTCTTTTGAGACGAGGACTCCCAGCCATGTGAAAAGTTAATCCCTTGTGGGCCTTCTTCTCCGAGGCGCTCATCTCCCTGGGAACACTGGTGGTGGCTTGCAGGCAGGTGGTGGTGGTGGTGGTGGTGGGGGGGGAGGCGGAGGGTTAGAGGGATGGATGGAGGGACAGGGAGCGGGATGCACACTGGGCCACCCTGACCCACGGAGAGAGGTGTAGATTGTCTCCAATCCTCTATCACTAAACCGAACACAGGAACTGTTACGCTCCTGTCCCTGACCACAGCACGCCCTCACACACACACCAACACCACACCAACACCACTTCCTTTCTCCCCTCTCCTCCACCATCCTGCCTCCCTCATCCTACTCTATCTCAGTCGCCAACTTCACGACCTTTTGATGAGGTTCCTTGCCTGCCTGACAGACGTCTGGAACCGAGAAGCAGAGAGGATTTGCGATGTGGAGAGCAAGTCGAGTGGCTTCTGAAGGATGACAGTGGTTCACAATGGAGAGGGTACTTCTGCTGCATTGTGCCCAAACCTCCCCGCCAAAGCATTGACCCCCAACCCCCCCTCAAGCCACTTGGCTTCAACTGTTCTATTCTAGTAGTTTCACTGTGGGTCAAAGCAAAAAATCCCAACAAACTCCTCTCAGGCCTTCTGCCAAGGAATGAAGGACATGATAGATAACAATGGAGGTAAGTCGACTGGTTCAATGGTGCATTTGTCACAATTCTCTCACAAAGCTGCTTCGGGGACATCGACAGCGAGTTGCAGAAAGACATACGCTGACTTTTACATCAAAGAAATCATATTTGTGGTTGAACGATGTAAGACTGTGAGGACAGAGAGTGTGGCTCACCAAAGCCTCCTCCAGCAGTCTGAAGGAGACAGAAAAATGCACACTTGAATGCTTTGTTTGCAGTGCACTTTTTCCTCCTCTGCTTCCCTCTTAGAGCGAAGTGCCATTGGAAATATAGACAGGCTCAGTCAGCCATCTTAATCCCTCTCCCCTGTCCATCTCACGCTCACTCAATCCAGCCTGACCCCACACACTCTCACTCTTTCATACACATACATACACGCACGCACGCACACACACGCACTCCCTCACTCACTCACTCGCCTACTTCCTCCCATTTGATGTGCTCCAAGCCCCGCCACCCAGAGAAAGGGCTCGAGGCAGAGAGAATCTCTGCTGGAGGGGTGTACACAGCGAGATTTGGGAGTTTGTAAAGGTCAGTGCGGACTTTGTTCAATCTGAGGGTTTATCTCAGCAACAGCAGGGCCAGACAATGGGGCCACTCGCCGCGCGACAGAAACCCAAGCTGTGGCAGCTAAATTACTTCACTGATAAGGCCGAATTAGAAGCACTGGGACCCCGTAGGCCAGGAAAACAGGAGGATGGAGCAAAAAGAAAGGAAGCAGAGGAGAAATGGAGAGAGAGGCCACATAAGGTTGAGAGAGGGGGTTGAAAAATCAATGACTCACAAAAGAAAAGATTTGAGTGTGTGATCTTGGTATAATTAAAGCACATGTTGTGTATTTTGTCATAAAAGCCAATGAAAGCACAGAGATCAACACATCACAGTAAACTGACATGTGAAGAGAGACCACAATCTATTGTCCTTATACTTTGTAACTGAACATACTGCAAGTGTTTGTATACACAACTGTACTGCTAAACGCAAGGCATGTAATGTACAACAGGTGTAAAGAAATAAGAAGAAAAAACAGAAAATGTAGTGGTGCTAAAGAGAGTGATGATGTGGCTCCGGTCACACACACCCCACTACACAGGAGAGGAACTGACTTGTTCTATTTGAGTGGTTTTGTAGGCAACATGCCTACAGTGTGTGTGAAACACTGAGTGCTTTGTGTTTTTGCTGCTTTGTTCTACTGTAGACTTGCATGTTTTTCTAATATCATGCTATGTTTCTCCGAGGAAACAACATCAGTTACACAAAGTTAGGAGCACTTAGCAGCAGAAAGTGGCATTGTGAGCTCGTGGCCAGCAGAGGGGAGCAGGCTTTGTCACCAGAAACACTGAGGCTCCACAAAATAACAGCAAACGAAGCAACACATCCAGATTTCATTATGAAAATGGGTTTATCAATCAACTGTTGAATAAAATTAAATGCCAAATCCTATAGTTTGAATGCTTATATTATCTGCAGGTAAAGGTGGGGGTCATCTGCCCCTGCACATACGCACATAAGAGTCACACAATATGACAGTGCTTTTGTTCTGCTGTGTGGCATAACGTCTGTATCACATGGTTCAGGCCTAAGCGTCTCAGAGTGCTTTCCTGTTGTTTTTCTTCCAGCCCTCTGAGGCGGCATGCTGGGTACCACTGCGTACCAGCTATACCTCTCCGGAAAGAGTGGCACAGAGCAGAATCATATGACATTTATCGAGGACAGGATGACTGAAAAGCTTGCAGTGTGCCGCTCTGTGTATTAAGAAGATTTCCGTAAATCAAGTTAGCCTCTTTTTCACCTTTGATTTCCTTCTAGACATCCAAACTAATAGTTAGATCATTGTTGCACATAGTGAGAATAAAAAGGGAACTGGATGGCTTTGTTCTTAGTGGAAAATTCTTTTGTTTGCTCACTTGTATATCCGTGCATTTGCCCTTCGGTCAGTGGCATTCATTGCCTAATAAACTATTTTGACAAAACTTCACTTTCTTTTTCAAGTAAAGTAAACGTCCTAGAAGGAACCTCTCTTATTTCATACAGACGTCTGTCTTCTATTCATTCACAGTGACTTCATGCTAACCCATCTTAGGAGTTCAGAGATGGTGAAACAGTATTCTTGTAAAAAAAAAAAAAAAAAGCTTTTATTTTAATACGTACATATTATCAACTGTAAACTGCTTAATATTTAACAATATATTCTTGCAGTAACTGTACCTCTAATGATCAGAATAAGAAACCTTTGAAGCTTTACAATACACAACAAACATCAAAATGCTCTGTCACGGTGACTAGTGTGCAGAATAATGCAAATAAATGTAATGAGGCAATGATATCTCATAAATGAAATGTCTGGGAAACCTCTGTTTAAATGGTTATTTGTCATCTTGACACAAGCACTGGTACTAAATTAAGATATTACACCAAAACTTGTGGTGAGATTCTGATTTAGGATTATTAGGAGGGTGGAGCAGTGCCCAAGATGATTAACAGAAATGTGGACATGTGTGACTGTGTGCACCTACTCTAAGTACACACAGACACACGCAATAACACACCTCTACAAATCTTGACTCTGTCATAACCTCTTTGTTGTCTCATGCAGAGAAGAAGCCAGGTCCTGCTCTCAATGACAGTGGTGGTGGGGGAAATGAGTGAAAATCACTCGAGCGATTCCGGAGACTTTCCAAAGTAAAGACGTCCCGGCGTGTTTGACACTTCAACAATTCAACACTGTTTTTAGATCTAATGTCGTCATCGTGCTTTGCTTCTCACTCTACCTTGTTATTCTAAATGACTGAGTAGAGGAAAGAAAAACAGGGGAGAATGTATTTTCCCTGCCTGCCTGTGTCTTATTATGTTTGTGGGGATGTATGCAGTTTATATGCCTGTACATGTTCATGTTGAATCTCATTACAGTTTATACACACCCAAACATGAAGGACATTAATATCATACTCATGCGCAGCTCTTAAAACAAAGATATATATGCAAAAAACAGGGAAGAGAAATATTACATGAACTTTTTAAGTTATCAAAAAATGACTGTTCAGTGAGAGTCCTTCCTCTCCTTCTAGAACAAACCATATCAAGGCCCTTTATTCTCTCTCTCGTTTGACAAAGACTCACACTGTGCTGAAACGTTAGTCTTTGCACCTAATAAAAAGTAATTAAAAAGCCCAGCCGTATGCTTCACTTTTCTCCAGGGCTCACTCCTCATGTGTTGAGGTCTGCAGGGCAGCACAGGAACTGGAAGGAGTTAACAAAAGTAAGTATTTCGACAGCCAAGGCTTTTGGGCCGTGTTGTGTATCTGATTATGGAAAATGGCAATCACAACAGCCACGGGAACCTGATTAATAGGTCACCACCTCCTGCTTGAGTCACAGAAATGTTAAGCAGCACAAGGGATTGAGATTTCAAGTAAGACAAAGGGAAAGTGAGCTAAATTGGAGGAAAGAGGTTTTTGTAACCAACAACAGTCTTGGCATTGGAAGGGCTCACTTTTAGACGCACAAAGATTGGGAAGGTGGAAAAGGGTATTGCTTTATAAGAGCATAATTCTAAGTACACCACAAACAGCATTTTACAAATGTCATCATCTTCCACTGTGGCAAAGAGTAGTGTCATTGTCTGCTCCTGCCTCGAGGCCCTAACTGATGGGACTATTCATCAGCGCTATGATGAACGATGGGGTTTCACCAGATGCACAGTGAAAGAGAGCGGTAGCGGAGGATTGGACAGGAGTTACCTGCGCCTCGCCATAGAGGACTGATGGGCTAAAGTGAGGCTTTTTAAATTAATGTTTAAAGCATGTGTGCAAAGAGAAACCTCATGCAATAAAGGATAGCATTGTGGTGGAGATGCGTGAGGAGATTGTGGGGGGGTTGTTCAGGCAAACAAGAGGGTCCATTGAGAATGCTTGGCTGGAGTGGCTGAGGTCTGAAACCAGTGACCAAGTAATAACAGTCCAAATCCCAGGGACAATATTTGTCGAGTTCTACTCCCTTCAAAGACGGATGACTTTGCCCCATGTACTTCCTCGGGAGCCTGTGCACCTTTCATCTGAGCCCTGCAGATTAATTTATTAACTAATTAACAGATGTTGGTAACGAGTTATGAACAAATGATAAGGCAGCAGACTTCTAATCAAACCTGACATTTAATTTGCTGCCCTGCTTCGTTGTTATCAATTACAATGTTCATTGGAGATAATTGACAATGGTTTGCACTGGGACACAGGAGGCTTGTCTTTAACAGGTCCCTAAAAAAACACCCAGCTCTGCGGCGGTGTTTCTAGGGGCAACGGCGACCATATGTTTAATATTAGATGGAATCTGTTTCACTGGAGTGCTCCGAAAGCTGGGAAAATTGGATTAAATTGGCTAATGGCATGTTTAAAACCTACATAAAATGGACGTGAATGGAAGATATTACAGCACCCAGGCCCGGGACTTGTGGTGTTACGCTCTCTCTCTCTGGTGTTTTTGCTCCATGTGTAAACTTGGGGTTTCTGTCAAAGTCAAATAATGATGACAGAAAACCGCATACTGTTGGTCAATACTGTTATTAGAAACCACAAGTTTGATATCCCTTTCATTACAATGTGGGCCGAAAGGCACATGTGCCAAAGTAACTCCTTATGTTAACAAATGATTTCATATAACCATGCGTAGTCTAAGTGCAAATATATTGTAAAAGGATAATTTTCAGAATGACAAGGTTTAGGTTATAAAATATCGCTTTTGTCAAAAGTTTTTTTTTGAAGATGGTAGCTATTGAGCAAAGATCAGGATGTCTTGGGTTTTCGGGTCCATGTTTGTTCTCTAAGCATAAATATTATCATAATTACAATATTTTAAACATTGTCTGTTAAACAAAACATTAAATTATTGTACATTTTATGTCATTGAACTGTTCACCACTATCACAAATTGACTGGTTGATGCTTTAAATTTGATGTGCCAAGGCTTTGCAAAATAGTTTTTTTTTCCTCAAACATTTTACTGTGATAATATCACAATATCTATCCCCTATTCATCAGTACTTATCTCTGTTGTAAAGAGGAGGCATCAGGAATGACTTCATTACTATACAGTGCTGGGGCTGAGAGGAAAAAATGTTTTTTTGATGTGTGATTTAGGTGAACTGACCTTTTGATATACAATTATCCTCTACTTTCCAGAGAAACTGGATCTGAGGAGTAAAAAGCTAACAAGACCTGCTGTTTCTCCCGATAAGCGGCTTTAAGAAGTACCCTGCTCTGATGAGCATGGTCTTGATTTGATTACTAAAAGACATGATAATGACCCCATTTACATGGAGAGCCTCACTTATGCTATACAATAGTCCACACAGTAGGGGTTTAAATTCACAAAAAATAATGTTAGGACTGACGAAGAAATGGAGTAATATGGAATTAACGTTTCCTGCATTATAGTTAGTGTGATCTGAAGCAACACTCATAATTGAAACGTCAGAACATGACTGCCGCTGTGAGAACACTGGAAAGTACATTAGTCAAATCAAGCAGGAAACCATTCTGTCAAACTCTCTCTCTCTCTGTCTCACACTATCCCTTCAGCTGGTAGCAACACTGTCTTCTGGCTGTCCCTGGGAATTTATACCGTATTAGTTCAGTACCAGTCACCTTAAGGGTCAAACATTAGGATAAAGAACACCTTTCTGTGAAAGGCAAACAGATCAGACAAGTTTCAAGCTGCACCTTTAACACTCTATAGTATACTCTATATATCTTGCAGCATAAGAACTTGGCCATCTGCCCTCATCAGGAAAAACACAAAAGGCAAGCAAACACTTTAGGATGCAAGAGGTGGGTCAGGACAGATAAGTCCTAGGGTGCGCCTGGACTTCTTCTCCCAAACGATTGAAAACGTTAGCATAGCTTAGCGATTAGGTGGTGAACAAAAGGAGCACAGCATCAGCTTGAAAAGAAAGCTGTCAAAGTGGAGATTTAGCGCCTGATAGAGGGTGAGGCAGAGATGCACGATGCCAAGGCTGGATGGGTATCTGTCACGTGGGACCCTGGCGACATGAGAGTGCCCGCCAGACGTCTCAGCCTATCACTAAGTCAATAACTGGCTCAACAGAAGAGCTTGCATTCTTTTCGACTCACACACATCATTGGATGAACGATACTGATATGGAAAATCACCCCACAAAAAGTAAACAGAGAAGGAATGAGGGACAGAGAGAAGGAAGTTTGCCTGGAAACAAAGTCATCCCAGGTTCCACTGCTTCAAACGGACCAACATGGCTGCAGGGCTGACGTGGACTGATACATGTTTCTGTGTGAAGGCATTTGTGTTGACCTTGTTTAGGATCTACATCAATGCACATCTCTGTAATCAAAATACATGCACACTATTGTCCTTGTTATATACCCTTTCTTATGCCTTACAATATACAATAGATTCAAGGTTCTGTACTGTGTACTATTTGCAGTCAATAAACAGAAAATGCCAGACCACCAAGAATGCAAATTATGAATTTAACAGCTATTAAAAAACTGAGAAGGAAGCAAATTCTACTTTTCTAAGTTGGTAAGAATGTGCTGCAACAACTGTCGTGTGACCCTAAAGCAAGACGTTGGTGAGACAGTAAGAACTCAAGCTTGAGAAACAGAAGATGGAGAGGAAGTTTCAAAAGCTATGATTCAGAGGTGTAAAGATACACCCAGTGAAAAGGTGTAAACACCATTAATATGGCATCGAGAGAGCTTGGCCATACAGTTTGTTTCCTTAACAAATAGAAAAAGAGGTTTGATTTCCCCTGTTTTCCTCGAAAATCCAAAGTCAAAGTTGTTTTTTAAGGAAGGATTTAACACATTTCCTCCCTGTAAATACAGGTTTTGCTTCTTCCAAAGACATCCACAGATGTGTTGCCCTACCACCTCCTGCCATCTGAATATCCAAGAGAGTTTAGATCAGTGAGTCCATTCAGTGCCAATCAGTGAGGAGCACAATACCTCCAGCCACTGTACACTGACATGTCTCTATCAATAGACAAGCAGGGCCAATCTACCAGCCAGATAATAGCAGCAGTCAGTCTGACAGCTAGATCCCCACACTGCACTCTCGGCGGGCCTCGCCTCACTCTGCTTGCTCAGGCCTTCCTGTCCTGCGGGGGTTAGCAGTCCTACACACACACACACACACACACACACACACACACACACACACACACACACACACACACACACACACACACACACACACACACACACACACACACACACACACACACACACACACACACACACACACACACACACGGTAGACCTGGGGCTCTGTCGTTCTATCATGTTGTGCTAAAGGGGAGCATAATGGTTTTTAAATGGATGACTCAGTGCTGGCCCAGAGAGGGCGTCTGAGACAGAAGAGAATGGCCATGGCCTGCAGCGAAGCAGCTCTTAGATTGAGCTGTCCGTCTCACTAAAATGAGTCTGAGTTAACACCTATTCCAGTTCCCAACGCCCCAGGACAGACAATAGTAGGCTTCCTCTCTGCCTCCCTCTCTTTATTCCTCCTCTCGCTCCTACTCCTTAACTTTCTCTTTCTATTACTCACTGTTTCTCTCCTACACTTCCACTCAGATACCCAGAAAGCACTAAAGTATCCACCATGTGATCATCGAGCTATTTGGGTTCACTGGTAGACTGCGCTGCTTGCAAAGCTAACATAATGAATTATTGCGAGTCTTAGTAGAGAAATCCACAAAAATGCAGTGAATGTAGTTAAAGTGTTTTGGGATTCGAGTGTGCTGCTGCAAATGGCATATATCAATGTTAATGGGTGAAAACCTTCTCACTGTAATTTGGGTGATTTTGTGTATTTAAGAATTACAGGGCTACAAGTACAGTAGAGTCAACAACCTCTGATTATTTGATCATTCAATCACCTTAAAATGAAGTAGTCATCAAGAAGAAAACAAGTGGGAATAAATGAAAAGGTTTTCACCCAACAACGTCAGTCTGCTGTAATTCTTTTTAAACGGAAGCACCGTTACAGTAAGCTAATCATTCTGGCAACTAAATTAAGCACCTAATCTCATTTTGTCTGCCTACCAAGAAGGCCTGAGATGTAATAGATGAGGTCTTGGTTAGATATGATCATATTTACACCTCAGAGATCTCAGATGACTTCACATGTTATCTCTCATAACACATCCCCCTGTTTTGGCAGGGGACTCATGAAATACACACACATATCTTTATAATTTACATGAACAGTATTACACTGATGCTGTGAGAATTAGATGGGTTTTTTTGCATATTCTTTTTTTGTCTATCCACCCTAATTGCTCTCTGTTTTTCTTTTAAACATCTTTCTTTACTTAGTAAAACAGCTGTCGCTCCCTCGCCTGTCTATTTGTCTAAGACCAGAGGCAGTAGATGAGTAGAGGAGTAAGATGGTAAAAAGACGGGTGGAGGGGGACGTGGGGTGCACAGGACTCCTCAGGGAGTCTGTTGATGACTATCAACAGACTGACTGTTATGACTATCTGTGATAAGAGTCTGGGAGAGGAGAGCCTCTGAAGGTTTCCAGCCCCAAAGCAGACAGGATATCTTCGAAAAAAAAATAGTGAAGCCTGAGCACAAGTCAGTTGTCCAACGACCATTCAGGAGGGACAAGAAGAGAAAACGGATTAATTGTTCACCTTTGACTGGTTGGGAGGCAAAGACCAAAGATTTCACCTTGAAGGGAAACATAATTGACCGCAAGCAAACAGCAATACTGATCTGGAAATAGTATTTTCAAATGTCAGTGGTAGAACCTGGGCTAAATATACCTTACCATTAGTACCAGTAGTGTAAAATAGTAAAAAGTAAAATTGGTAAATGAACAGACAGCTATCTTGTGACATCTTTCAAAGTGTTGTGATATATGTCCCTCTTAAAGTGGCCAAAATAACTAAACAATAATAGTGCAAAGACATGCTGAGTGTCCCCCTTTTTTAGGGAGAGGTGTGAGTGTATGCCGGGGCACTGCTGTGAGCACATGTGTGGATGTATCTCTTCAGAACTGAAGGTGGCCTTTTTCTACAAGCCAAAGAGCTAAAGCTTAGCTGATGAATATGCATTAGTCGGGTGTCTGGGGAGAAAAAAGGAAGGAGGAGGAAAGCTGAGAGAAAACACGAGATCTACGGGTAGAGTGTAGCTTTTGGACCCCAAACGGCCAGCCATAATACGAACTTTAAAAAAGGAAAATGTTCAGCCTGGCAATCTGCCACATAGCGTGTGCCTGTGTGCTTTAATCGGCTGCATGCTCCTACAACTGGTGGGAAGAAAACAGAGTGGGGGAAAAAAAAAAAGAGGTCTTCAGACTGAAATTGGAACTCTGAGAGGTTTCTTTAAAATGTTGTCAATGAGGGATTCATCATTTTCATCAGTCAAGTTCTTCAGAGATATTAAACTAACAATGTTTTTTTTAGGAGAAAAATCATGAGACACATATTTTGCAAATATAACTACTAATGGTAACTGCATATGATTTAAACCTTCTGAGTTAGATTAACAGTATTTACAGAAGGCAAATTTTGATTGCCTTGAAATGATCTTATCATACGCAGGAACAAGAGGTACAAGTTTAGATGTAAAGCAGGGGTGGTGGGTGAGGGTATTGAGGGGAGGAGTTCTGGGATGCCACGACTGCTGGTGAGCCTCCCCGAGGTATCCTGGGCCTAACTCGATGAAACACCGGTGCAGGGAGGTGCCTACTTAATAACCCCAGTGAGATACTGAACACTCTCCCCTTGTTACTCAGGTTTTGTACTAGGTAGTGTTTTACTTTGGTGTAGGAGCATAGCATGCATAGTCTTAGCATAGCATATGGTGAATTTGCAGTGATTTTGAGTCAGTTAACCTTCACAGTGTTATTTCGTATTAATATGGCACTTTGTGTATATTTTAAAACATATTAGAGTACAAATGTATGTGTTCATCATGTTAACATTTGATATAGACATCCACAAATTTTTCATCCTAAATTTATTTTGCAGGAAGTTTATTAAACAATGTGAAAATGTTCTCCAAATCATCAGCTGGTGTCTAATTCAAGCACATCGTTCCCTCTCCACATCGGTGTTCCAATGATTAACTTGAAAAGTCTATTTTCCTTATTACAAACGAATGTAATATGAGACTATGTGAATGAAGGCCTCATAGAGAGAGAGAGAGAGAGAGAAATGAAAAGCAGAGAGAGAGAGAGAGAGAGAGAGAGAGAGAGAGAGAGAAGAAGAAGGAGAGAGAAAATGTTCTCCAAATCATCAGCTGAGAGAGAGAGAGAGAGAGAGAGAGAGAGAGAGAGAGAGAGAGAGAGAGAGAGAGAGAGAGAGAGAAAACGGAATATGAGACTATGTGAATGACCGGCCTCATAAAAGTGAACAGTCAGTGAAATGAAAAGCAGGCCAGAGTATTTCATCTCTGATTAGGAATACGAGAAAGAGAGACAGGGATGGAGAGAGAGACAGAGACCAGGAGTTCTGTCTTTTTTCCTAATGAGCTTACTGAAGCAACTTCAATATCCTCTAATGTCATGTTGAAATGAAAATTAATAGTTCAATATGCTGCCACCGCACTGGGCCACGCTTCTTCCATTTCCATATCAGATGGCGTGACCAAATGAGTGTGCTCGCTTCAGACCGACGCCCAGAAAAGCTGATACCTCCACTAATCAGACAGATTTTTCCATCTGACATTACTGTGCTGCTGGAATTCTGGATGAGTGCGTTGTGTGTGTGTGTGTGTGTGTGTGTGTGTGTGTGTGTGTGTGTGTGTGTGTGTGTGTGTGTGTGTGTGTGTGTGTGTGTGTGTGTGTGTGTGTGTGTGTGTGTGTGTGTGTGTGTGTGTGAGTGTCTGTGTGTGCAGGGTTCAGAGATGAGGTCCAATCATACAAGGGATGCAAATGAAATGAGTATCTATGCAGATGATAAGACAGATGTTTGGGAGCATCAAGAGTGAAGGCTAGAAATGTGAATGAAGAGCAGCCTGTTTATTCGGTTACTCTCGTCGGTGCTGCTTCATTTCATGTCTTACTGTCTTTGTGTCACAAAATATGTGAGTGTTCAAAAGTGATACACAGTAGTAGTGAAATCAAATCAGAAATAAACACAATGCACAAAGAAGCCATTGGTGGTGCCTACCTCCCATCCGAAAGAGCTGTCTTTGCCTGAGGCCCCGTGATGCTTTGTACTGTGCAGACCGAACCGCTCACCAGCACCAATGCGGGTCTTGGCCCATATGCCGAGGCCGGCACCGGGCACAGAGGACTCCCGCAGCTCCAGTTCGCTGGGAATGGGAATGTCATCAGGAATGTAGACGGGCGCCTCGTAGGGCGAGCCCTCCTTGGGTGTGGTGAAGTCCTGGTCGTTGCTGCTGCTGCTGTTGTTGTGGAGGTGGTGGTGGTGGGAGGCGTAGATGTGGGGGTGCAGCAGGTGGTGGTGGTTGTTGTTCGGGTGGGAAGGAGTCGGTGATGGCAAGGGGGACATGTTGATGACGCCGTCGTCTGCGTCGTCTTCTGGGCTGTCGGCACCACCTCCGCTGCCGGCTGCCAAACCCTGGAGGTCGGCCTCTGTGTCATACATGCTGTCCACTGGCTCACTGTCATCTGGGAGACAAAGTCACATACGCAGACATTTGTTAATCAGCAAGTACAAGAAGAATTCAGAGACTGAAATACTATAAGTTCTACCTCCAACCTCACTAGCACGCCACACATCCAGTGATTTCTTGGCACTAAATTACAATATAAACTCTAACTGTTAGAAAACCACACTGTACAATGACAATATGTTGGGTTCCTTAGACAATCTGACAGGCTTCAGCTACAAAATGCTTCGTTGACTGATTTTCCAGAGGTTATCTGAGAATATGCAGAAATACGGCGAGGAGAAGTGTTAGTTTGGCCAAGACCTTGATGGGAACAGTTCTCAATTTCATCATAGGCACCGTGACCTGGTTAGCCTCGTCGCCCATGATTATTGTCACATCCAAGAAATGACAAAAAGAATGTGCCTGCGCTCTGGGAGCCCAACCATTCAAAACATGATGATGAGCAGTACAAGTATGTCTGTGTGGAAGCACTTAACATTTGGATTTAAATTTCATAAAAATATTTCAACGTGTTATTGTGGACAGTGAAGGTTTGTAAATGTGCATGTACAAACGTATCTTCATTACTGATGTGTGTCATCTGCGTGGGATGTTTTGAGAGCATATTATGTGGATTTCCGTTGCCTCTGAACATTAATGCTGAAATGAAGGGATCATTTCATAGAAAGTATTATATTCTTTTACAACAAAGAAGACAAACTTCCCAAGCAGATGCACAAAAACATTGCCTCATCTTAATAGCTTAAAATACAATTTAAATCAGGAACAATCTCATCAAAGAACAAGATAAATTACAAATTTGACCAAACATCTGATGCCAGCTTCATTCTGTGCCTGACAGTGTTCTCTATTCAGTACTACATACACACATTTCAGTCAGTACCAAAGAAAGTATCAAGGGTTTGATACCGAGTCTGTGTATATTTGTTTGTGTATGTTTTGACTTGAGCACATCTCTGTGTCTCTTTCTTTTTCCTCTCTTGACAGATCCTGTCAAAGCACCACGGCAGTTTTACTATCTAAACACAGGGACTGGCAATCAGAGGGCCAACTAGGCCCAAAATTACAGCAGGAGTGGTTCCAATCAAGCTCCCTCGCTCTGCTAGCCTCCATCCAGCCTGCTGCCAAGCCTGTCGCTGCTGCTGCCCAGGATTTAACTGGAGCTGCAACATGACAGTTTAAAAAATGTGCTTGTTAGTACATGAAAGTTTATGATTTCATAAGGAACATTTTGGGAAGAATTTTAATGAATTTTGATGTGGGAAGACAAAAGTTATAATAAAATAACATCATGATGTTTTATTTTATTTCTGCATAAAACATGTTTTCTCTGAATGCCTACAAAGACAGAGAGAAACATGTTGCAGAAAGCCTGGATGAGCTAATCAAGAATCCATGTAGGAAAATCTAAATGAGCATGTTCATTATACAGTGGATCACTATTTTGTTCTTTGATAAATATTTGGGTGTCTACCCAGATGTGGACTGTGAAAGCTGTTAAATGAACTGCATGTCAGTTTTAACTGTGAAATGTGAAACTATGAAAGCATGTGACAAGCGCTTTTTCAGCGCCTGGCAAACCTGCAGCCCGTCCGCATAGATTCGGGAAACTTATCATATAAAGCTGCGGCAGTAAAAGCCAAACTTTTATAACTGATTTTGCGTCATCCAGTGATTCTGACTGGAAAAGAACATGTTTTTTTTAATGATCACTGTTTCATAAGGGTTCAGACCAGGCGTGCAATTAAGCACTGGAACAGCCAGCAGTAGCTTCCACTTTTCACAGATCAATTAAAGTTTTATGACTCAGCCCTATCTGCTGCTCCCTCTACACAATCAAAAGTGTTTTCAGGCTGTTAAACACTTTTTTTTCGCTCACTCTCTCTCTTCACTCCCCCTCTCTCACTGGCACTTGACCCATCGAGAGCAATTTTGACAAGCAGAGAGACAGCCTCGGAAAATCTATTAAATACCATTTGGCTTTAAGAGCCTCGGTGCACAAAAAATGCACAGATCGCTACGTCAAATAATTGAGCAACAAGGAGAGGGAGGGAAAAAAAATACCACTTAATTTTAATGAACAAAACATCTTTCGTGAGTAACATGAAGCAGTAAAGCGAGGCAGAAATGGCAAACGCAGTGTGATATTAAACAAGTTCAACTTTCAGTCATAACTTTAGTTAATTCATAAAAATAGTTGTCTGGAGAGAAAACTGGGGAATTTTTAGCTCTCACTCTCCTCCCCTCTGTAAGACAAGCTGACCATGTTCGAGCAGCACCGACAAAAAAAAAAAAGATTGCAGATGAGAAAAGTAAGCAGGAAAATAATGAAAGGGGCCAAAAAGAGGAGGAGGCAAAGAGTCGAACAACTGACGACTGAGCTGCTTTTAAACAGCTGTGTGTTAGCTCTGGGTCTCAAAAGACCCAGAAAGAGATGTTAGGTTCGCCTCCCTGAGGGCTTCTTAAAAAACACACGGGCCAGATAGTGCCTTCCTCTCCCTGGCTCCTTATGTTGTTCTTTCGCTCTCTGTTCCTCTCGCCATCTCTTTCTCTTTTACGGGGAGCTATTTATCCTGATTACATCAGGGGTCAATCATTAATTCGCACCTTGGGGGTCCCGGTGCTGGCCGTGGCTACAATGGGCTGCTTGTTCAGCGGCTGTTATTCCAGTGGAAAACTACTCTGCTCTGCCTGAGAGCCAGGCCCAGGCCACATGAAGGCATCCCATTTATTTGATAAATTGTAAATGCGTGCCATAAACGCAGCTCTTTGCTTTGTAGCATGGCTTGCAATAACAAAGATTTTAGGGCACGTAAGAGCACAGATGCGGGCTATCACACAAACACACATCTGTTTGCAACTGAAGGAGCTGTTACTGCACTCTAAACACATGTGCAGGAGATCAGATGGTGTTGTAGGTAAAGATGATATCTCATAATTACTACATGTCAGAGGGCAATAACAAGATATGGCATAGATATGACATTTATAGAGACCTAACTTGTAAACTGTACACCTAGCAATGTCGAATATTTCAAATCACATGAAAAATCCTTCTATACTTCTTTTCAAGGGTCGGGGTAGAAAAAAATAAAAAATAATAAAATAGGAAATGCCGATAACATTGTAATCAGCGTTGCCATGGCAAAATAACTTGACATTGTGCTAAAAATCAGCGGTTTAATCGGAGGAGCATACAACAGGCAAATTGTTCTGTGGTTGTGTTTAATCAGAGCACTCTAGACTTAAATGCAGAAAGATAGAGATCTGGAGTCATTTTCTGCCGTCTGCCTGGACGCACACAAACACATGTGCTTTGTGGCATATAGACCGAGCTTTGTCGATGTAGTCTGCGTAGAAAGAAACAACACAGACTGCATGCAAGAATTCAGACGGAAAAAAGGACCAACTAATTTCATGCAGAATAAGCAGGCATTGCTTAAGAGAAAAAAATAAAAATAAAAATAATCATAAAATCATGAATGCATGTAAAATTGCTGTTAAAGGTGCATTTTTAATTCTAGGGATGCACAGAAAAAAACTGCAGACTTAAGGATAGAATGGATGCCAAGAATAGCTTTAGTATTCAGAACCAGGTGTATGCTATGCAAGCAGTACAGTGGAGTCATGGTTGTTGTTATGATAACACCGAAAGAGAGCTGGAAATAGGACATGTGTGCCAGCGATGGCCATCATAAAACACACACATCCTACTTCTCCCACTGCCCTCTCCAACACACACAGAGACTGTATCTTTGTCTGGCCGTAAATTGATCTGGTTCAGTTCAAAAAGAAAGCCAGCCACTGATGAAAAGACAGTATCCAGGGAAAAGGCAAAACTATGCAAAATTCTGCGCAGCCTCCAAATATGGGGAGAAAAGATCGTCTGGTGAAAGAAAAATAAAAGGCAGAAGGAGAATGTGTGGACCATGACAGATATGAAAAATGGGTAGCTAGTTGAGCAATAAATGACCAAACATTTTGATGTGGGAGCTCTGTGCATGCATGTGTGTGGGGCGGAGTGCAAAGCCAAGCCTAATCTTCTGTTTGTGCCACTATATTGTGTCAATATGGTCCCACTTAGTGGCATTATTGGGCCACAGAGTGATATTGGTACCTGTTTCTCTGTAGTAAGCAGGCCTTTGATGATTCTGTCTCCACACAAAAAAGAGGCTAAAACCCCTCCTGATTTAAAACAGGAGGGATGCAGCTGTAAAAATCAAATGAGGGCGAATTAAAGGTGAAAAACTCTACAATGGTGTATTTTTCCACGGTGGCACCGGGGTACCATATATCCAAAATGACGTATAACTGGAAGCATGTGATGAGGCAGCCAGAGGAGGACATTCAGGGGAGATGTTGTTTGGCGTGTGTTTGGTGTGTGTTTGCTGTGTGCATGCAGCTTGCGTGTGGTTGGAAGTAGTGAGTGAGCAAAGGGGGCATGGTCAGCTAGAATACCAGCAAGCCTCTCTGAGCGAGAACACCACACTGTTTCCCCTTGTAAAAGCACCAGGGAGCATTTCCAAGCAACACTAAAACCTACAACACAGCTACTTCAGAGTAGGTGGAAAGAAAGAAAGAAAGAAAGAAAGAAAGAAAGAAAGAAAGAAAGAAAGAAAGAAAGAAAGAAAGAAAGAAAGAAAGAAAGAAAGAAAGAAAGAAAGAAAGAAAGAAAGAAAGAAAGAAGGAAGGAAGGAGGGCAAATGTAGAGGGACAAAACAAATGCACCATCTGAAGGCCTATTTCCCCTGTACATGTACAGTTACTCTACATGATAATTATACAATAACCATAACATGCTCTAACTATAGGCTATATTAAAACACATGCTATTGTGAATCACAGATTATACTGCTTGTGTCATCAACAAAATGTGTGGTAAGATTATGTGTTTTAACATGACCAAAATGACGTGAAAACATACTGGAATATTGTTTTCATTTATTATCCATGTACATACATAATGTATGAAGTTGTACAGAGGTTGAAATCCACAAATTTTTGTTGCTCGCTATCTTTGATTGGTTGTAAGTTTATAAAACCTGAAACAGCTGAAATAGTCTGTTCCACCCTCTTTTTTGTTGTAGTGAACGTCAAAACATATTTTAGCATTTCCACATAAAAAGAACAGACAACTCTACACAATTTGGTCACTGTCGCTCAGTAAGGAAGGACTGAACGCGCATTTTTGTGTTTGTGTGGAGCGCCAATACAACATGGCTGATGTATTGACATGTCATTTGTGCTGAGCAGCTGAGAGCCATTCCATCCTCCAATAAAGTGTGTGTGTGTGTGTGTGTGTGTGTGTGTGTGTGTGTGTGTGTGTGTGTGTGTGTGTGTGTGTGTGTGTGTGTGTGTGTGTGTGTGTGTGTGTGTGTGTGTGTGTGTGTGTACACTGAGATCAAGCCTCCAGGCAAGCAGAAGACAGCAGGCAACCTCCTGCAGCTGAGAGCAGGTGTTTGTGTGTGTGTGTGTGTGTGTGTGTGTGTGTGTGTGTGTGTGTGTGTGTGTGTGTGTGTGTGTGTGTGTGTGTGTGTGTGTGTGTGTGTGTGTGTGTGTGTGTGTGTGTGCGCGCGCGTGCGTGTGTGTTGGCCCTGTGGTCCCAAGAGGCCTCTGGGGACCAGGCTGCTGCAGACATTTATTAACAGGGCAGATTAATAGCACTAGAAGAAAACATGTTCACAAACATGATAAATATTAATAATAATCAATATTGAGTTACATTTGCCAAATTGAGTTGCAAACATCACCCAGGGGGAGGTGGGACGGGGCGGGGGGAAGGGGTAGATGAAGCAGGAAGGATAGTGAGGAGGCTGGCAGGGTAAAAAGAAACATTAGATGAGAAAAGAAGAAATAAGACACATGAAACAATAGTGATGATAAAGACAAAAATCTTCACGGAGGGAGCTCACATTTATACACATCTCATTATAAAAGTTGCCACCTATGGACTATTTAAATGATGGTCAGAGTCAAACATGTCCAGGCAGGACAAAACTTCCTGATATAACAAGTTATCAAATTAAAGCCAAAGAAGCCGCTGAGATAAATACCACTCACTGTTCCAGATGAGCATAACTACGAAGCTTTTTAGTATATCTCCCATTCTGCGAGACAGCCAAACATCGGAAACATTTGTGCGACAGCAGACTTGTGACACAAACAAGGTGGTGCAGCCAAGTTTGAATGTCTACCACCGTAGTTAAATCTTTTCCACCATGTAAAGCAATTCTTGAATCAATTTTATCGTTTCAGTAGGTTAG
This sequence comes from Brachyistius frenatus, assembly GCF_029030835.1. Lineage (NCBI taxonomy): Eukaryota > Metazoa > Chordata > Actinopteri > Embiotocidae > Brachyistius > Brachyistius frenatus. The sequence goes on along the minus strand of NW_027210605.1, from coordinate 9,644,852 downwards.
ATAGGCGGAGAAGGGTAGAGTCAGATTCATGAAACCACCCAAATTGTCAGTTGAAGGAACCGCCATGACTGTCAATGGCCACAGAATTGATAGAACTTGATATATTGGTAATCATTTAATTTTGGGACTGTTTTTTCTGGCATTAATTAATTAACTAATTGCATTAATGCTAGATGAGAAGAGTTAATGCAAAGAACACCTTGCGTATGCAGAAACAAACTATTCCACAATACTTTTTAGTGTATATTTCTTTCCCTTTCCATTTGAGAGTGCATGTGTGTCTGTATGTGTCTCTACACCCACTTCTAGTGCAGCTTCATTTAGCAAGCCATTCGGGAGGCCAGACAGCCAGCTCGGGGAGCACCAAGGTAGACAGCGTGCAGAACAAACCCATCCATTCTTATTAACCAGGGAGGAGAGAGGTTCAACTTGTGTGTCTGTTTGTGTGTATTCAAAGGAGACATATTTTCTAGTGGCATCACTTTTTTCAGCATTAGTGTTTAGTCTAAGATCTGAAGACACATTTTTTATGTTGATTTTAATTAAAAGATATATATTAAAAAAAACAAAAAAACAATGTTTTGGCAAAAAAAGAAGAAGAAAAAAAAAAAGGTTTTAAAACATTCATGCAAATGAAGCCCCTTGGAACTGAAATAAGAATTGATTGGTCAATTGATCCTCACATCCAACTCAGTAATGATCGGTGTGTCTTCACTTGTCCATCTTCAAAAACTTGACATAATAGCAGAAAGGCAGAGAACTGAACCATCAACACAAACATTATTCTGCAATATTTATAGGTTCTAATTCATTTTCAAGTTGGCTTATTTTGCCAAAAAAGGTGGAGACCATTTTAGGAATCACCATGGTCAAATGAAAATCTACAAAGCAAATTCAGTGAAGGACAACAGATTCCAAAGCTTTAAGGATTTCCAACTTCACTCTTACTGGAACTATATATGTCTTTTTCAAATCTAACACAATTTATCTCAAATACAATAAATGTTTAGGGTGATCATCAATACATAGTAGTTGTATGTCTGAGATTGTACTTGTGTGTGTGTGTGTGTGTGTGTGTGTGCGTGCGTGCGTGCATGCGTGTGTGTGTGTCTGAGTTAGTGTGTGTGGTGGTGGTGATAATGGTGGAGGGGGGACTAGAAGCAGCATACACCCATACATCAGTCTATTACTCTCCAGCCTTGCCGCTGCTCCTCTCTTCATCTCGCCCGCTCCCTCCAGTCATTAGCCAGTGAATTAACGACAATCGAGCATGCAATTAATCACCCTGACAAAAGTGTTAGCATTGCCTGGCTAGGCCGGCACGAGACTGTGGGGGGAGGAGGAGGACGAGGAAGAGGAGGGGGAGGGGGAAGAGAAGGAGTGAGATGACTGGAAGGGTCAGGGGAGACTCGGAGTCTGTGGGGTAGGAGAGCAGCGTGGAAAGGTGGTGAAGCAGAAGGACATGAGAAGACGGGACTGAGGCACTGTAGAGGAGAGGAACGCTGGAGTAAGCAGAAGACAAGGAAGGGAACATGTTTGTGTGCGCTTAAGTATGTTTCATTTGGGATTTCTGTTATAAAAAAAAAAGCTGCAGAGTTACTTGTACTCAAGGTGAGAGGCTAGCAGTGAATACAAATAATAAACCAGCTGACTGTCGGTGGTAGACTCGAGTTAAATGGACAGAGCTGCTGCAAAAGAGGAGTTCCATGTTCAAAATCAAACAAGCAAGCTATTTCTGAGTATACCCGTCAGCATGCAATTACACCTATATTTAGTCCAATGTTGAAAAATAGAGAGGCGTTACTGCCAGTCAAATGGAATCCAACGAAACCTTGTGTAATCTTCTATTTAAATCTTATGTACTTTTTATATAGTAACAGACAATGTTTGTGGTATCATGGTGTGTTTTACACAATTAAAACACAATTCCATGTGGGTCCATAAAAGACATGAGACATGCAAAATATGGTCAGTATATTATTTGGCAGACACAAAGAATTGTAATATGAATACAGAATTAGTTGGGAAGGGATTATGTAAGTAAACCTAAAAAAAATATTATAGACTTATATGAAGACTTAAGACAAATATAATGACAAATTATGTACAGAAATAACAAACAAAAGTTATGAGATGTATGGAAAAACAACAACAAAAAATTCCTGGGGTGAAAGATAAGCGTCACTTCTCCACAGATAGCCTCAAACACAAAATGAGTCACAGAAAGTCATGTTTGCCAACTACCTCAACTTTTACATCCTTTTATATGAGCTGAGAAGTCCCTCTTCTCTCGCCCTCTGCTCTCTCCCTCCCTCCCAGAGTGAGACCACCTGCTGGGAGGCCTGAGCTGTGGACGTCAGGTGGGTCACGGCCGTCACACAGTCCCATGTCATCAGGCTGTCACAATGAATGGAGCTGACATGGGAGATATGCTAATCCACTTAGCTTCAAACTCAGCCAGGAGGCCGGTACGCAGCCCTGCCTTAGCCCGCAATGAGCAGAACACACACAGACACATTAAGCCATGTAACTCTGAACTTTCCAGAATATGTATATTAGATTAGATCAGATGAAGCTAAATGATCCCTGTGGGGATATTAAGCAGGTGCTCAATAGGATATATATTATAAGAGAAGAATAGGCCATACAGGGGGTGGACACGTTAACACAAAGACTTGTAGATATAAGGCAAATCCATACAATAGCACCTCAGTAAATACTGGCATTATAAAGATTTTAATATGATTTTAATATTTAAGTTTTGGTACGATTGGGTCACAGGGAAATTGAATCCACTTTATGATTATGATGAGATTAGATGACAGAAAATGTATGTTAATTTGATCATCACAAGTCATTTAACGAGCAACAGCCTTCCAAATGTGACAAGCTTTCTCTCAGTTTAGTGTGACTAATGGTTTGGAAAAACAAGCAATTTAATATGTGAATTATGGCATTTTAATATGTAAATAGGCATTTTTTAACTCTGGGGACATTTTATTGACAAAAAGTTTGATCTGAAAATGTTTTGTTCTCCTCATAATTGCACCTGTTATTTAACACAGATAAACTGAGTGAACTAGGAATAAATATAAGGAGGGCTGTTGGTCAAATGACAAATACTTTGATAATCAACTCATAAAGAATAAATGTACAACCTCCCTTTGGCTACAGCTTCCAAGATGTGGGGATGCTACTCTCAGTTTCCCCTACACTGTAAACTAAATATAACATGTCTTGGAGAGTTGCAAGGTCAAGAGGTGAACCATAGTTTTTTGAAAACATACATGAAATTCTTCCCCTTTTTTCCCCTAACTTCCAGCATTTATGCTATTACAGGTGTTAATATCCTCACCCCAATGTAAAAGCGAATGCAGCCAAGTACAGGTGCTAAAAACATGCAACTGAGAGCTTTGACAAAGTTGCTGGAAAAGTGTAAAACGTTGATTTAAGCATTTATATGACAAGCAAAACAGCCGACGCTGGAAGATTACAACAATACAGTATATTCCAATTTCTGCATGAACAGGCATACTCATTCACTGCACCAGTGATCAAAGTCAGCCAGCGAGCAGCAAGGTGTCAGAGTTCAAAACTATTGCGCCACTCAGCCAGATGATATCTCAAACCGATCCATCGTATTTCCCGACCATGACTTCCGCTATTAGGAGCTGCAGCGGTGCTATTACTAATCTGTTCACTATCCCACAGAAACGGGAAGGAAGAGAGGGAAACAGATGGGAAGGCAGGAGAATGGCGAGCAAGGGACACAATGCTTACTGCTCCCTTCCTCCTCCTCCTCATCCTCTCTACCTCCGTCTCCCCTCTCTGCACGGCTCGCTCTCTAGCTGTCCTCGGAGCGAGAGAGAGCGGAGGCTCACAATCAGCCTGACAATACTGTATACAAGTGGTTGTGAACAATGGAGGCCGGCCACAAAGAATTCTGGGAACAGGGGAACAGCCTTCTTCTCCTTCGGGTGGCTCCTGCATGCCGGACCCATCGATACACATCGGCCTGCTGAGACAGACCGGTGCCACAGAGACGGAGAGGGAGAGAGAGAGAATACAGAGACATGATGCAGATATGATCCTCTTAGGTAGCTGCTTCAAATCTCTGTATTCTCTGTCTTTCTCTTCGTCCCTGTAATTTTCGGTGTTTGCATGCATGTGTGGGAAAAAAAGGCAAGAATGAAAACATTTCCTGTTCCTTAAAATCAAATACTTATTCATGTGCACACATGCACAAACACACACACACACACACACACACACACACACACACACACACACACACACACACACACACACACACACACACACACACACACACACACACACACACACAAAGTCACACCCACACACAATTGTTCCTATAATTAGACCACTTAATTAACAGTCAAAGAACCACAGAGTGAACTGGGAATAAATATAAAGTGTGTATCGCTGTGTGCGTGTGTGTATATATAAGTGTGTGTGGTTGAGTGAGTAGGTGGTTGGGCAACTGACTGCAGAGCCTGCAACAATATGAGCAAAAGTATTTCTAACTGGATAGAAAATGCTGAAACAAGAGAAAGAGAGGAGAAAAAGAAAAGGCGGAGGTGACAGACGGGGAGAGAGTAAGAGAAGACAGGCAATTTTTGTCCCTCTCCTCTTTAAGTGTGTAGGGTGTGGGGTGAACGCGGTCCATTTGGAAATAATTGGCTGGTAATTAGGAGGGGGTCGACAGGTCGATTTGGGAACAAATGGCTGTCTTTAGCTCAGGTGGCCCTCCACACGAGATAATGGGGGCTTTACTTCCCACTAACCTCCCTCTCCCTTCCACTTTCCTCTCCATGATTCTCCTCCGCTTCCATAACTGCGAGAGTATGTGGTAGCATATGTGCTGGCAATATCTAAATACCTCACAGCAAGAGTAACTTTTGTTTTTATTAATTAGACCAGCAGCTACACACTACATATATCCTACACAGAGTATTCTCCCCTGTTTGTCAAGTGAATGCTAACTGTTACTGCAGCTTTAGGGCAGAGGAAGACAGCAGTAGTAGTTTGTTTGTGGATATGGTCCTTTTTACTGTTATCTAAAGCTACATGTTTGACCTTTAACAAAAGCTAAATGCTATTCAGAGTGCCCGCTTCTCTTGTCTAAGAAGCAGCAACTTGCATTTTACTGTCATTGCCTAATTGTAAGGTGGTAGTGACCCACTTTGTGGACCCCAGAGTTTTATTTAACCTTCATTTAAAACACAGCAACCATGAAGGCGGAGAGCCAATCTCATTCATAATGGTGCTTAATTGTAGGACCAAGATGAGCGAGTAAAGTAAGAGTAAAAGAAGGCAACTAAACTTCATACAAAATCCAACTGGGAGCTACATAATAATGTAAAATATTGAGGCAGCATTAACTTTTTTTTTATCTTGTGCATATACAGACATGAAAGACAATCACTGCAGCACCAAAACAGTGAGTATGTGTCCCACTTTAGACTTCAGGCTCTCACCCTCTCTTTCACTGTTTCTCCCTGTCTCTCTCTCTCCCTCTCCCGTCCTCCCATTCAGCAGCGCTGGGGTCTTGTTTGGCTTCCTGCTGTTTGTGTCCAGACAAGGTCTTGATCTGAATACTGATTCCCCATTGATAGGCCCGCACTTCCGATCTAATTAACTTGTTTTGTCTTTGGCTAAATGGAAACGTCCGAGGGAGGGTGAGAGAAGGAGTGAGAGAGAAAAGGGGGAGCGACACCAAACAATGTCACAGATCTTTGCAGGAGACGCACCGTAAATAACAACAAGTAAACACAAACAGGATGGAGGTTAAGGAAGGACATGTTCATATATATATATATAAAAAAAAAAATCATACTGTGTGCACATCAAAAGAAGTTACTTAAAGGAAAAACATTTATCATAAAAACAGTAGGGAAATGGTTTGAATTGAAAGCAATGAAATAAAAGCCCGAATGGAGCAGCACACTCACTGAGCTGTGTGGTGACAAGACCAATAAAAACAAAGTGCTGCTTACAACAAAGTTCTTACTATTAAAAATAGTACACGTCAACTTTTTTGACACAAATTTCTTTTAACTTATTTAAGAGGTTTGGTGACTTTGTGTCCAAAATATCAGCATACATCTTTTTTTAATGTCCAGACTTCAATTCCAACCAGCACCACAGATTTATTGGCTCTATTTATGTCTGTTTATATTTTATAGCCATGTTATAGTTTCACATAATATCTATATGATATGTAATATAGTTTTACATCATGAGCTGCAGATGAGAGCAAGTGAAACAAGTGTCCATGTCTTTTTTTCTCCTATGTATTGTCCTCTGGTCCCCTGTGTGCATCCACCTCTGTACATCCGTAGCCCTTGCAGCAACACACTTCATAGAGGACAATACACAACACGATGGACACAAATACAGCATGAGCAGAGGAGAGGCAGACAGAGAAGTCAGTGTGCATTGAGAGAAAGATAACGACGAGAGAGTCTGCTGACAAGAAAAGGCAGGAAGGCGGAGGGGTGGGGTGGGGTGGTCAGATAATGACCCAAAATAAACTGCATAAACAAAAGAAAGAGTGGCTGAGATGGGCTAAAGGAAGAGGAAAAGTGCAGGCGGAGGGAGGATCAAAAGGGGATGTCCGCCGCTGATACTGTACCTCAGATAATGTGTGGCGCAATTAGCGCACTGTGACGATTTCCATTAGGGCTAATCAAATATTTATATTGCCTTCTGAGCATGTCACAATGCTGCCCTGGCCCTTCATATCAATGTGACAAACGTCTAATGAGAGAGTGGGTGTACAGACAGTGAGGAGGAGGAGGAGGTGGAGAGACACAGAAATGAGGAGAAAGAAAGAGGTGTTGGAATTAGAGTTTGCTCTTTATCCCGCTTCCACATTTGGTTTGCAAATGCTAGGCCTCTATCATCAATTACGCGGACGGTCTGCTGTGTGTGTGTGTGTGTGTGTGTGTGTGTGTGTGTGTGTGTGTGTGTGTGTGTGTGTGTGTGTGTGTGTGTGTGTGTGTGTGTGTGTGTGTGTGTGTGTGTGTGTGTGTGTGTGTTTGGACATGGGATGAAACAAGGACAAGGCAGCGCTGGTGCTACCTTACCTAGAGCCATTAATGAAAACTGGGCTGGATGTAAAAACAGTCCAAACAGGGCTCATCACTCTGGGCTTCAAGCAGGAATCGAGCTAAAAGCAGTGGGGTAGAGACGAAGTGAGAAAATATAGGATGGGGATGAAAGAAACTTGAACTGGTAATGGTGTCATTTCCCAAAAAGAGAGGCTTGTTTGAGCTGTAGAGAGTATAATTGACTGGAGTGAAGTGTATGCTTTTACAAATGCAGAATAACAATATAGCAGTCACCTAAGGACCACATTGTAGGTCTTTCCATGTATGCTTTTCCAAATCTGAATTATTCATGTTTAAAATGATCTGAGCTGATCTTGCTCTGTGGTATTATTCCACATCCACTATCATATCCAACCAAGTACCATTTTATCACTGAAACATCCAAACAGGTTACTTCCTTGTGTTTTCAAACATTACAAGAACTTAATTTCCCCCCTGAGCAACTTTCTCGGTGCCATTTTCTGTGAACTGTTTGACCTAAAGTGAAATGAGAAAGAAAAAAAACAACCTATAGATTAACCATTGCTGGCCAGTGACACAATCAAGTGAGGGTTAGGGGTAACAAGATGGGCGGGCCTCCAGAGGTGAGAGGTCAAGTCCTGGTCTGACAGACAGATGGAGGAGAGTGGTCTGCACTTGAAGGATGAGAAAGGAATGAAGGATGGACCTGGTTGGGTGCTGTGACAGTCTGGGATATGGATGACCCTCTGCACCAATGTGACAGAGTAACAGTCCCACTTTAACCAGAATTGTTAACTGGTCAGTAAGTGGAAAGGAGGATGTGGGAGGAACATGGCATATGAAATAAAAATGAAGCAAGACAGCATAGCAAAACACTTCCACATGGCAGAGACTCGCTGTGCAACAAAAAAATAAGAGAACATGCGTCTATAGTATATTTTTAACAAATATACCAGGTGATATTATGCAGCACAATAGACTAATAAAAAAAAGAGCCAAAACACAGCATCTGATCTGTCAACTATAAACATGGTAGAAAAATATTAGGGGGAGCACCTCAGAGCTGCTTTTGGACATGTTGAATGATTTAATGTACTTTAACTTACACAAATTAGACAAAGATCAAATAAAAATGTGATTAGGGGAATACAAATTGTTTTAATAAATATCCTAAAATGAGAAAAAAAAAAGTACTATAAATAATTCATTTGAAAAATAATGTATTTATTTGCTATTTAAAGACAAATGAAGAGGAAAAAATGATATTGAAAAATTGGATATTCACAAATAAAAGTGTTTTTACGGAAAAAAAAAAACGTGTTAAATGTGTATAATCTGAAAAGCAGAGACGGATCTCGCTGTCTAACCTCCATAACTCAGGATAACAGAAAGTGTTGGGATAAGATGCTACAGCGAGCTAATCTCCGGCACAAGTGATAACATTCAGCGGTGAGACCATGATAGATGAGTATTGATCTTCTGGTTGTTGAAAGAGGGCAAAATAGATAACTAGACCACTTTATTGATATTGATTGAAGAGTTAAAGGCAAAAAATAACGATCAAAAACGAAAAGAAAATGTGTGGAATTATTGTTTAGTAAATTCGATTTAGTGGAGGAAAAAATTATTAATAGTTTGTATATGTAGCAATTGTAAGTGTTAGCATTTGGCTGGAGGAGGCAACTGCAAGCAACTCGGGTGTGTTAAAGGATCGTCACGTGCACACACACTGACACAGAAACAAATAGTTGGTGTCATCCCGACTTGTCCACATTTAAGCGTAAGATGGTCGCCTCTCTCAACAAACACTGCAAAGAGGCGAAAACGGCACCATCACGAAACAAACTCAGATCCCGACACTCGTGAATCGACTCCAGCATCACACCGTGCCATTCTTCAAACACACATCTCCAACACTCACACGTGTAGTCGTAACTCACCAAAAGCCGACATATTATCTCATGCGCCTTCGAACAGCGTTGTCGAACTATGAGTTCCCGGTGACCCATAAACTCTAGTTACCAATTAACCGTGTGTGTTTGAGTGTGTGTGTGTGTGTGTGTGTGTGTGTGTGTGTGTGTGTGTGTGTGTGTGTGTGTGTGTGTGTGTGTGTGTGTGTGTGTGTGTGTGTGTGTGTGTGTGTGTGTGTGTGTGTGTGTGTGTGTTTGAGTGTGTTACAGAGATACTGGGAGAGTACAGGGGTGTCTGGCAGGCCTATCTGCAGCGCTGCGATGCGCTAACGTGAAAGAATGCCAGTGTCAATGTGACACAGATAGGGGAAGTGCAGGGGGCCGATGGGCCGGGTGAAGGTCGATGTCGAGGTCAAGTCCTAAAGTGGTAGAAGCTCGAGCACAGTCTCCACATCGTCAATATGTTGACAGCATATAATGGTAAAATAGTAAAAAGGTGTCTTCTGGGACTTTCACTGAGTATGAGACAGATGCTGTGAGCGACAGTGAGAGCATGAAATCACCTTCTGTTGACACATTCTCGCTCATATTTAGAAGCTTTTCAACACGGTCTCCTCTGGATATTCTTGCAATCCTCTGATCTTTCCTTTCCGTCACTGATCCACCAATCATTTTCTTCACCCATCTTAACCTGACAAAGTACCTGCTCCGTACACCACTACCTCAGCGTCCACCCTCTCGTGATGGTCTTTGTTTCTTCTCGTAGTAGATGAACATGCAGCCATTTTCGGGTTCAAGACTTGAGTACTTTTAATCACGTCAAAGATAGTTTTAGGTCAACTTTCAAGTCCTTAGAGCAAATTCCAGGTTGTTCAAGACAAACTCAAGTCAAATCCACATCTCAATAAACAGTCAGTCCAAAAACTCAGAACCACCTCACTTCTTCAGAGCCCAAGGTACTCTACTCAAATAATTTTCTTCGACCTGCAGTCCAAAACAAACGGAATACAATCTACCAAATAAAATACAGCAAATCCTCAGATTTCAGAAGCTGGTTTAAGAATTAAACAGTTAATCCTCTAACTTTGAATATTCAAAGTTTGTAACCACGTCCCAGTCTTCTTTGGGGAACACTAGATTTTGAACTGCTCCAGGTCCCAACATGAGACTTGAATATATATATATATATCTTTTTAAACTAATGAAGTTACAGGTCCTCATTTTTACGACTTGGTTCTGACTTGAGGCCAGATCTGTGGTAGAGGATGGGGGAGAGGGATGGAGGGAGGGAGGGAGGGAGGGAGGGAAGGAAGGGAGAGAGGGTGAGAGGGGTGAATGGGTGCTTGGATGGGTAAAGCCATGGGACACTGGAGCTGGAACAGACAGGCATTCCTTGTGAAGGGATGATACTGGCCAGGACGGAGCAATGTGGGGTGGGGGTGGTGGTCGGGTGAGCGGGTGAGCGGGTGGCAGAGGGTGGGCACAAGGTGGGGGGTGGTGGGGAATGAGAGGTGGAGGGGGTCATTAGCACTAAATCTGTTCCATATGACACACACTCACATGGCCTCTGTCTGGACTCTGTCTGTCTGATTGTCTCCCCACCTCTCTCTCTCTCTCTCAACTGGGGATGAGGGAAAGTAGGTGGGGGTTTTGGGGGGTGGGTGAGGGAGGGAGTGGTGGAGGTGGATATTTCTCAACCACAACAGGAGCTCTGCGATGACAGGGGCCAGGCCATGTCACACACCAGGGACTCTGGTGGCTCTCCTTGTCCTGCAGAGAGGGCTTCATTGAACACCCCTCTTCTTTGCCTCCCTATCTCTTTGTGTCTCTGGGGCTCAACAAGAACAACTCACCACTGCTGCACACACACACACACACACACACACACACACACACACACACACACACACACACACACACACACACACACACACACACACACACACACACACACACACACACACACACACACACACACACACACACACACACACACACACGAAGGCATCTGAGCACACACAAGGACAGAGATACAAGAAAAGAAACCATCTACAAATCTGAAAAAGAAACAATCAGTTTAATCATAATTTCCAACCCTGATGGAAGCCTTGTAGCTGAGTGTTTAAGCTTCAGTAATTCAGATGGTAGTGTGACATTTTCATGTTTCAGTGCTGAACCTTTGCTGCATACCTTTCACCTTCAATGGAGATAGTGAGAGTTGCCCTCATGGGTGGTCGCTCTGTCCATTTTGCTCTAAACTGTAATGTTATTAACCAGAATTTACAATCTATTTCATAAACATGTAGCTGGATATTTGAAGACATTTTGTTGCCCGTGGTTACAAACAACACCTCATGCCCAAAAATACACTGGTTTAAATGAAGGTGACTAGAGTGTATGTCTCTCTTTGTTTTAAAGCATCTGAGTTAAAGGTGGGCAAAACCGTAATCTGACCGCTAATACCTTCCCTGATGGTCATAACACACACACACACACACACACACACACACACACACACACACACACACACACACACACACACACACACACACACACACACACACACACACACACACACACACACACACACACACACACACACACACACACACACACACAGGCCTGGATCAGTCTTGTCCCTGCATCCTGCACATCACAGGTCTGATGACTCTGCATTCACACACACACACACACACACACACACACACACACACACACACACACACACACACACACACACACACACACACACACACACACACACACACACACACACACTAATCACACAGTGCTCCATGCCTGTGCCTGTGAAACAAAAGCGGGCTTTGTCTACAGCCAGCACTTGGACAAGAGGCTTAAGGACATTTTTCTCATTTTTGAACAGCTAATATCTTGCAAAAGTTGTCTAATCTCTTTGCGTTTAAGTTGAGATTTGTGCACCCCCAGCCTGCAACACCCCTCCTCCTCCACATGCCTAACACCTATCCCTGCTATGCCCTGACGCATGCTGCTTAACCAGGCCATTTTAATTAGGTTAGATATGTGTGTGTGTGTGTGTGTGTGTGTGTGTGTGTGTGTGTGTGTGTGTGTGTGTGTGTGTGTGTGTGTGTGTGTGTGTGTGTGTGTGTGTGTGTGTGTGTGTGTGTGTGTGTGTGTGCATTGTTTCAGCATCAAGGCCTCGACGTACAAGCTCATGTAATGAAACACAGCAGGTGATAATAAAGACGCTATTATCTTAGCAAACAATCTAATATAGAAATTTGTATACTATAGAGAATAAAAAGCCATTGAGAAAAACTTGTGATTTATAAAATAAAACTGCCTTTGCTTGACTTCATTTCCATCCATATCTCACAAACACATAATCACTGCATGCAAATATAATTACATATACACGCAGGGCAGGAGTCTAATAAACTCACAGAAAAAAATTGGATCGTAAATCATGTTTAACTCACTAACAATGAAGGAGAGGAAGACAGTTGTCTTGAATCCAGTTTAGTCTCTCTCCCTGCCTACAGCATGAAAGGGACCATAGACACTAGACATTAAAGCAACTACAAACTAATTCTCTCACTGAAAGGAATAAAGGCTACCAGGGTTACAGGAAGTACAACCGAGTTGGAGAGTGACAAAGAGACAGAGGAAAAAAACGAGAGAAAAGGAAAGAGACGGAGAAGAAGGGCTGCTTTAGAGACCCGGGAGACGGACGGGCTGTTTTCCGACAGTTTGCCATGCCAGCTCCAAGTGTGCTGATGGCTGTGATTTCTAACAGGTTTTAAAGAGGGTCATTTTCAGGGCTCTGCTTCTCTCTGTCTGTCTCACTTACTATCTATCTTCCTCTATTTGTCACTCTTCATGTTAGTCTGGCTGCTACGCTATCTCACTGTCTGTATGTGCACAAGATTGCATGCGAGTATCTATGTATATCTGTGCCAGCTGGTCAGAAAGAATAAGACAGAAAAGGCTGGGTAGAGATGGAGAAAGGACTTCTTAAAAATGTTCCAAAAGTGTTTTTCTTTTCTTTCTTTCCTTGTGTATGTGCATGTGTGTGAGTGTGAATATTGCCAGTGTGAGCCATATTGTAGTACCGGGGCACTACAAAGGCAGCTGATTAGAAACAGTAGGTGAGCTTTGCTAACAATTCCCAGTGAAAAATGCAAAAAGAGAAAGGCAAGAGAAAGACATGGAGATGAAATAATGAGTAGGGGAATAAAGGAATCACAGAAAAAACACAAGGGACAGATAGAGAGCTTAGCATGTGGGGTTGGGACCCTTTTATGGCACCAGCCACATTGGTTTGGTGGTATCGAGCATCAAATGCCTTGTACATTGGTACCAAATTTCAATACCTATGCTACATCCTCACCAACATGTTTTCATTTTAAAACGCAGAACTTTTGCTCCATTTACACATGATTAGATCCCATCACTGTCAATGAGCTACAGCAGCAGTGCTACTTGGGCGGCACACCCACACAGACAAAATCAATAAGTATTAACTTAATGTTGCCTAAACCTTACATTAGAACACTGTATTTCAGTCAGAATAATTTTAGGCCATAAACCTGTCTGAGTTGCATTTGCTGCAGGTACAGGAAGCCTCATGTGTGCCGCCGGCAAGCTAGCGTCTACTGATAGCATGTGAAGCATTTAGAGAACATGGGCAAATTGTAGCATCGAGCAACAACTTGCATGTGAGGCGTTTAGGGGACATCTGTCAATTGAAGCTGCAGAAAACAATCTGGGCTAAACTCTCCTACTCTAACATGCAGGAAAACTAAACTTCCGTACCATAGTGTGCAATGTAATTTTAAATTTGTCCTAAAATGGATTTTTAGAAAACTTGTATTAATACAAGTACCAACATTGAAGTCAAGGTGTCGGTGCTGGTATCAAAAAATGTTCAGCAATAGCCAGTCCAACCAGCATGTTACAAGTTCAGGTCTGTTTCGCTGTCCTGACGCCTCTCAGATAATTCAAATGCGCAAATAAGCTTACATTATGGTGAGATATGTTCTTGCTCCATCAGTAGTATGGACATGTGAAAAGGAATACACTAACTTTGTGGAAATCTCTTTGTAAACTAATTGTAATTCGCCAGGAAGATTGATAGAAGTTTGACCTGCCCTGCCAGTATTGTGTTTGAACTTTTTATACCTCACCTCTTAAGCATGCAGTGTGCTCATGTGTTACAATACACGCATAATTGTATTAAATCAAATTCATATGGGTTAAGGCTCAGATTACTACTTGTTTTTTTGTTGCCAAAAATTACATATTTTCCTGTAATATTCCTGAGAAGCAAGAGTCTTGCTGCAGTCCTTTCCAGGCCTTGTAGATATCCAAAAGAAGTCAAACTGATTCCAGAACAGCACTTACACTTTTGAGAGCTTAACTTTCATTCTTATTACCAGAGTCAGGCAGTGAAGCTGGCAGTCGTCTGGTTTCTTAGACAGCTGCTGCAACACTGGAACTGAAATCAGGCAAACGAAGACTGAAACATAGCTTCATGTTGAAGGAAACACGCTGATAACTAACCTCTCTATTACTTCGGCCTGTCGCACGTCTCCTGTCTTTCCCCCGTGACAGAAATGAACTTTTCTGTGAGCTCTAAGTCAAACAGTCGGAGTTCTCTCCTAATAATAAAAATACAAAATTTTCCCCTTCAGCTCGGGAAGTTGGCAGACGACTCCAGTAGACATTCTCCTCCTGTTGCTTCATGTTTTTGGATGGAGGCAACATGTACCCTTGACTTCAAGATTCTAAAATAAAAGTATTTAGGCTATTTTGGGGCCAGATCTGTTTTCAACCCTCTTAGCTGGGTCAGACAGGTCTGGGGTCAACAATAAAAGAAGGAGAGCTGAGAAGGGATGCTGGGTAAGGAATGAGTGTTTCTTTAAATGAACACATAAAAGCCTACTTTAGGTACTTTCCAGCGTGCGCATGTGTTTGTGTGCTTCTGCGTGTCTCTGCAGGGAACTTGCATTCAGAGTAGCAGGGACTCTCGCCATCAGCTGCTCTGATTAGAGCCATAATTAAAAGCTGTGTTAATTGGTGTTGAGGCCAACACTGGCCACCCAGTTCATTAAGCACCTCCAACACAATTCTCCTCGTGCATTCCACTGAACGGGGAAAAGAACGAGCATTATTAATCTGCTATGCCCGGGGGACAAGTCAACTGTGAAGGAGAGTGACGGAGAGAGAGAGAAACAGAGTCAAACAAAGGAGGAGAAAAAAGAGAGAAGTCTTTCTATATTGATCAAGTTGATCCCCGCTTGGTCAATGTTTACAGAAGAAGGGTGATAGATTAGAGCAAACTGCAGAGAGGTGAGAAGTTCATTTGCTATACAAAGTTATGTTGGAGACAATTTGAAGGAATTCACTGAAGAGAACAGCAGCCTATCACGCTCAAATATAAAAGGGCACAACTCCTTTTTCACAGCTTTTACTACAATCTTTTAGTGAATAAAAGCTTAAGGCTGATGGCAGGTTACTTATCACAAGCAATATTTAATATTTCACCATATATTTAGTTATTCCTCTGTCTTTCTGTTTGTCTCTCTCTAACACACACCCATAAACATTTTTACTCCCTCTCCTTTTTGTCCCTCCATACAGAGAAGAGTAATCAGAGAAATCAAAGTATGACTTTTTAGCATGTGAGCTAACTGACAAATTTCCTACCTGCTTATGGTCTTTTAAACTACAAGAGATCACTGGTTTAAAATGTAAAAACATCAGAAAATTCAACTGCAGGAGGTAGCCTATAGGAGAAGTTAGTCTATTCTATTGACAAAGTGACAGAGCACCTTGCAGCTTCTATATTAACCTCGATCTGATTTTGCTAATTGCACTCAAGTGCCAAGTTACCAGCAGTCTCATTATCACCCTTTTCCCCAAATTACTAATCAAGATCCAAGAAACAATTAGATTTCACAGTTTAACAGAGCTGAAAAATGTGGTGCAGGTAAAGGCGGGTTTTTTTTTCTTCCAGTGGTTCTTGGCCACACCTTACTCTTTCTGGTGTGTGTGTGTGTGTGTGTGTGTGCGTGCGTGCGTGCGTGCGTGCGTGCGTGCGTGTGCTAGGTCAGGCGGGGTCTTTTTCTATATCGATGTCTATCTCACTGCTCTGCCTTCCAGGAACAAGCTCAAGAAAAGCATTCATACGTCAAGGAACACTACTTTCTGCCAAACAGAGACCAACAATGTTGAGCAAATGTAGCAGCTGAAGGCTGTGATACCTGAAAGGCTTGGTGTCGAAGTCCTCGCTGCCAATATTCACAGGGGATAAACATTAAGACCTTGTTTTCAACATCATTTCGCCGCCCTGCTAAACTGTCGGTAGAACAATGTGTTTTTCATACCTGTCTTGTGAATGGGATACATCTGCACAGCAACGTCACTGTAAGAAAACTAAGAGGAGAATCTCAGCAGCCTTTCCGTGACAAAAATGTTGCTTTTACTGATTAGTTAACCAGGTGCATATAAAGGTGAACTGTACATGAAATAACTCCCCTATATGCCGCTCCCTTTGTCAGTAAATAGTCCAGACTGTGCCCCTTTTCCCCTTATGGTGCTCACCAGCTAAGATGTTGACACAATGAATCCCTCGCAATAACACTTTTGTTTTTGCGCCCTCTCTGGTCATGTTTACATTTACCGAGCTCACAGACAAGGAAGCTGTTCAGCGTCCAATGACCAAAGGTTCTGTATGTGCATATGGTGGAAGTGGGAGGGGAAGACGGAAGAGACGCAGGAGGAGGGTACTTTCCCAATTTTTGTTAACATTACTGCAAGTGGAACAACAAGTAGGAGAGAGAAAGGGTGAACAAACAGGAGGGAGCGGAGGGGGAGGAGTCTCTGACTTTTTCAGGTGCCCGACATTTAGACATGGTGGAGGCAACTCGGGTTTCAGCCGCCCGCCTCAAGGTCAGTCGCTGTTTTTCATGAAGCCTGGCCTGGAACAAACACCTGGTACGCTCCAGAGACAGGCCACTAGCCATGCCCAGCATTCGTTAGTCATTACTGGCTCGGCAGCATGGCCGCACCATTCTCATGTAAATATCTACACAGGTCGGCATTTTGCATGGAAGCCTGTGATTAATGATCTGAGCTGAAGAAGGCGACGCGTCAGTATGTGCAATGTGAATATATTGAAAATGACACAACAAATGCAGGAGTAATTATATATATATATATATATATATATATATATATATATATATATATATATAAAAAAAAAGATAAACAAGTGTTGTATTTAATGCATCCCTGAGATGTTTTGAGGAGCATCCATACAGCTCATCATGTTTGAATCAAAAGGAAGCCGGAGCCCGTCCTCATACACTAAGCAAACACAAGCCAGCATTCCTCTATGTCTGCCATTTTAGCTCCAGTCAAACCCCACGTCGACACGAGGTCATTAAAGCATTAGTGGCTAATGTTTTTAAAAGTGTACGGTATCTTGGAGGGATTCAGGAGGTGGGCGCTGCATGTGTGTGTAATGGTGGATGAGATGGGTCCGCACATGGCAACCATTACACACACAGCCCCTCTAATCGCTGCCGACCTGCCTCCTCGCCTGCAGCCATCCCACCTCTACCTAGTATGTGTGTATGTATGTGTGAGTGTGTGTCAGGGGGCATCCCAGGTTCAGGAGGGCAGAATGTTCACATAGATGCATATTTTGCCACATTAACACACCCTTTACACACACACACACACACACACACACACACACACACACACACACACACACACACACACACACACACACACACACACACACACACACACACACACACACACACACACACACACGCAGCAATTAAAGCTTTGAACATTTTAGACAAAACTTTCCTCAAACAAATAAATATGGAATAGCATACATAAATAAATAAAGATCGCAGGGCTCCTTTACAGATTTCTCCACTTCAGCCAATGAAAAACTGCTTATGTTTAGCTGATTGTGTCGATAAAAAGTGGCTGGAAGAAACTTTGGAAGACATGGGAAGGAAGAATGAAGACATGAGGAAAGAGTCAAGAACAAGCAGGGAGAAATGATATGAAATACACAAGAAAGTCTGAAGTGATTGAATGAATGTAGGATGAGATTAATTTCTTTACTTTCTCCTTACAGAGATCAACTGAAAAGAAACAAGATAGATGGATGAATCAATGGATGAACAAAGTTTTCACACTCTTCTTACAAAACTCTTTTTTTAACTTGAAATTTCCCCTCGGGGATTAATAAAGTGTATCAAATCTAAAAAAAATCTCAAATTTAACAAACGTCTGACATGAGAAATGTTGTCTCTACTCTAAAAATGTGTTAAGATTAGGATTTAAATCAGAAACTGCTGAAGTAAAAACAGAGTACAAATCTAAGTATTTTCTTTGTCTTTTCATATTTGGCATTTTTTTATACTTAATTCTACGGTAGTAAAAAACTTCAGAGGTTCCTGCTGTCCATTTAGCTCTATGGATGGATGGGTCGAGGACTGGTTGTCTGACTGACAAAGCACTGAAGCTGCTGTCTTCTTGAGTGTGTGTGAGACTGAAACAAAAACAGATACGAAGCCAGACGGAAAGAAGTCAGAACAATGTGTCTCCGTGTGTATTACATGGGTGTGCACATGTCTGGAGTTGTGTGTGTGTGTGTGTGTGTGTGTGTGTGTGTGTGTGTGTGTGTGTGTGTGTGTGTGTGTGTGTGTGTGTGTGTGTGTGTGTGTGTGTGTGTGTGTGTGTGTAGGGAAATATCTAAATATTATGGAAGATTTTGTTGTATGTTTATGTCTTGAATCTCTGTATATGTGTGTGTTTGGCTCTATATGTCTGTGTGCACATGTCTGTTCCCGACAGGGGTGGGAATAGAGTGTGCGCAACCAAAAATCTATAAAGATGCATCAAATGTTGTGTATCCACACCTACTTGTCTCCATGAAGACATGGGCACACACTTGTGCATAATAAACATGCATACAGTGCCTCAGGTGTGTGTGTGTGTGTGTGTGTGTGTGTGTGTGTGTGTGTGTGTGTGTGTGTGTGTGTGTGTGTGTGTGTGTGTGTGTGTGTGTGTGTGTGTGTGTGTGTGTGTGTGTGTGTGTGTGTGTGATCTTGAGGGGGATAACTCTGTGGCGAGACCACACAGGAGACAGCTTTCAACTGAGTAAACACCACATCAAACACACACACGCTCTTCTCTCTCTCACACACACACACACACACACACACACACACACACACACACACACACACACACACACACACACACACACACACACACACACACACACACATACACACACACAGCACTGGATACAGTTTGCTTGCCTCCCTCCTGCATAATTGAGAAAAGCTGCTGTCCATTAAAACTTGCTGACATCACTTAGACAGCTAAATATGCAGGGAGCTAACGAGCTAGTGGGGCCTTTGATTGGACTTCCAAACAGGTTCAAACTTTATCGCCAGCTACCCGCAGGACAGGACACAGGCCTGCCACACACTCCCAATTGAGCATCTCAAACAAACAATCCCAGACACCAGCAGTGGAGGTAAATATCTGCAGCGGGGACAGCGGTCTTTCCCATCCTCTACGTATGCAGCTTTGTCTATCACACCGGGCCCACTCTAAACAGCATGCGGCATCACAAATTTGTGTGGTTGTGTAGGTTTACTGCTTGCATCTGTGTGGACATGTTTTAGTTTCAATGTTTTATTTCTTTTTTATCAGACAACACGCAAAAGGCCCGACTGCAGTCTTCAGTTCTTCTCCCACATCCCTACGTCTCCAGCTCGCTGCATCGCCTTCGCCTCACATAAGCAGAGAAATACGTAAGGTTGGCTGGAGCCTGAACATGCCTAATTAAGTCTGGTTAACTTAGCTCTGAGACTTCTATTACATGCATGCATGCACGCACACACACAAGAAACCTTGAATCGCACACACACTCTTACTTTGGCACTCTCCTCTCTCTATTAACACCTGCTTCTTTTCCAATTAGCCCCCCAAATAGAGACAAATGGGCCAGAGGGGTCTGATTAATTCACTTCTGTCAAGGACTCTGCTACACAATGCCGTCAGGGCGCTCAGGCAGGCGTGCACTCACAGACACACACATGCACACTCACACACAACTAGACTGAGCACATAGCAGCATCAAAACCCACAAAAGATTTGAAATTTGTGACGAAAATAGTCCATGAAACTATTGTATTTGGATTTTAAACAAGACAGGTTATACCTTTGAAAAACAGAAACAGAGACTTCTTCTTTTGATCCTCTTGTAAAAATCACCTGTCTATCTCCACCACTCCTCTTCCGGGGACAAATTCCTCTCATCTTTGCTCCAGTTACTTTGTGAGTGTATACGTGCATCTGTGTCTATACATGTGTATGTAAGCTGCGTGGATCCCATCATTAGTCTTGCTCTCCTGTCCTCCCCTGTTTGTTTAAGCAGAGCTTAGTGTTTGCTTGGAGCTGCACGTCCTCCAAAGGGACTGCTACAACGCAATCGCCTAAAAAGTTAACCTGTTCCCTTTGGGCACACACCTACACATGAACACAAGCAAGTAGCACATAGGCAGGCCACAGCTTGTTAATGTGTGACTTTGATTTTACAAGGCACCCATCTTACTATTGATAAACACTCAGGGTTTTTGTCTGAGCATAATGCTTGTACAGGTTTGACACTATTTTTGCAGCAGCGTCTTGACTGCATTTGTTTAACATTTCAGTGAAATGCAAACACTCTCAATATCCTAATATGACACCATGAGGATGACAAGGTGTATAACCATACAGATTCAATTTCTCAAACTGCACATTTGTACATTAAAGAGTTGAATGAGTGGCTAAAACTGTAAGTGTAAATGTTTTTTTTTTTTTTTTTTTAAGTTTGGCAGTAATTATGTTCTACATCGGTACAAAGTTGATTTTGTGGGTTCAAAACAACACATTAAGAGTTACTAGTCACGGGGTAGGACATGACAATCTCACCTTTGAACTATGAATGATGAAGACTGATCTTTTTATAAAGATTACCGCTGTTTACTCAATGGGTGGAGGCTTGGATTTCTCAATGGTGCAATGCCTTCCACTTTTCAAAAAGGCAGGTAACTGTGCTTAGATCTTCCTAAAAATAGAAAAGTAACAGCTGGGGTATGTAGCACAAAGAAGGTTCATCTTAGTCCAGCTACATTTGGGTTATGTGACTTCACTGAGCCTAACATCTGGTTATCAACTGGTTCTGTTGACTCTTGGTTTACCTACCCTTCTAAGGGCACATTCATGTGAAAGAAGCATCGTAGTTAACCCAAAGAGACAGCATCAGAACCATAAAAGAATTTGATATATCATGAAATGGCAATACTTGCCAGTAAATTCGATTAGGGTTTAGCGCAGGCATATAAAAGACATTGGGTGATATGGCCTCTAAACTCCTGTGTCCCTGTCAGGATCCTGTAAGACTGGCAACCAGACCAATTTCTAGTGATGTAACTGGTCGGTAGTTTTTGAGGTTTTGATCTGATTGTCGGAGCTGGTTTGCCTTGCACCATAAATTACCTTAGTGATCAAATCTTAGTTAAAGGTTTGCCAGTTTTGGGCTCATCCTTCTGCCATAACTTTACTGATTTACTGACAAATGATAATTCAGTCAACCCCAGTAGTCGCTGGTATTGAAATAGCATTAGCACTGCTGACCACCAGCTTATCCAAGCACACACAGCAGCTCAAACACAATGCTAACATTGCCTCAAATCTCTGCACAATGGCAAGGCCACACATTAGTTCCACACCAAATAAATAGCTGCTGCTTCAGTTCATAAACTCTGGGTTCAGAGGTCGAGCTATGTCAAGTAGGGCCCTGAATGAGACGCCATGGGATAAAAGAAAGACAGAGAAAGGGATTTAGATGAGGAGGTGGGTGGGGGTGCTTATAGAATACCCCAGCATCTCCCTTTCTCTAGTCCACCCGTTGAGTCTCAAATGCCACTCTACCGTTGGCTCCATTGTGTGTCCGTCCGAAAGAGCTTGTCTTCAATTAGCCTGATAAGAGGAGAGAGGACGAGGGTGGGGCAGAATTGGGGGGCGTTACCTGGGAAGCCACTAATTGCTCGGTTGCTTTTGTCTTTTTTGCCCCCTGCATTGACGTTAAATTTGAGTGTGCAATTTATCTTGTGGCTGGGGCAAATGGCAGTTCTAGAGGCAGCCACCGTTACTTTTGTTGTTTTAATGGCATCATTTGGATCATGAAGGAGGGACAACAGGCAAAAAGAAGCCTGAACACCACACAACACAATGCTGGTCAATGTGTGCTGTCTATGTGAAGATACAAGCAAGAAGTCCTCCAGAAGAACAACACAGAAGCCTTTTTTGGTACCTGACTAGTCATAAACTGGTTTGTGTTAGTAGTTCCACCTTCACAAGTAGGGTGTCTCCGCTGACAGAAGAGCTCACTGAATGTTATCTCAGATGTGGCGAGCACTCTGGCTAGCTTTAGCAATAAGTTATTTCAATGGTGCTTTGGGTTTGTCCCCATTTGCTATGGGAAGGCTCTGAAAGCAAGCAGCTTGTTGTATTGAGACACAGCACACTTCTCATTTCACCATGTGATACTCTACAGACCACTTGGAACAATAATTTCTCAAGTGGATATGTTGATATACTGTTGACCTTGTTACTCATCCAGATAAGATTTTAATAAATACAGTCCCAGATTTATTTTTGACAATGGAGACAGACTTTTTTTTAAAGACTTATTCTTCAGTAAAACAGAGATTATTAGACACAATTAGTTTTTCATCTCCAGATACCTCTGCAGACCCAGTTGAGCAATAGGTTGAATCTCAGATTGTCTCTGATTTGACAAGTTTTAAGAAATTGTTTTGCTCAAGAAATAACATTGGCTATGGTGGTGTTGGTTCCTTAACCAACCCCTTCCTTTTCATCTGTGGCCATTTTGGCACCTACACTGTAGAATATTGCTAATTTATCACTTACTGAATCTCATAACTGGCTTTAAGAACCCACACCTTGATCCAGGGTCTCTGAATAATTATCGGGGAGTCTCTAAACTTAGATTCTTTTCAAAAGTCCATCCACCCTGACCTCTTTCTTGCACAGACCTGTTGCTCTAAACTAACTTTACTTACTTTCCCCCGCGTCATAATTACTACAGCTGCTAAAGGGCTTTGTCACTTGAACATAAGCATATGTCGTTTTGCCGCACTTGTTAAAATGATTGATGCAGTTGTTCCTCTGGGGAGACCATCTCAATGTACAAAAATAAAAAATATATATATGGTATACACATAATATACAGTATAATACACATAAAACATGCCTATATGCACTAAAATAGATATATATAAAAGAAACAACAGTTTCAATCTTGTGTGAAGTCCATCTTTTATCTCATTAAAACGTATAAGTTGCACCCTGGTCTTTCTCTTCCTCCTCCACGCCCCTGTTGTTCTCTCTATTACAATCTCTAGTTGAATGAAAGTTAATTTTGAGTAAGTGATTTATCACTCCAGGGCGATGAGCTGCTCATTCAGCCATCTTTGTCCAACAGGTGGTACCGTATAGGCTATAAGAAGAAGAAAGGGAGGTAGAAGATGTGAAACTGAGAGAGAGAGAGAGAGAGAGAGAGAGGGGCAAGCAGAGAAGCTAGAGGAGGAAAAAGTGTGTAAGTGAAAGTTATCACCAGCAGTGTCTGCTGATTGCATTCAGCAGGGGATGGGGAATGGGTAACCAATGAACCATCTAAAACTCTGTGTGCTGAGATCCTACTGTGGCATGAGTGAAGAAGACAGACAGAATGCATCAGAAAAAGCAGGTTTTAAGACAGATCATGAGGCAAGGATAAAGGTAAAGTCTGCTCACAGGGTCATCTACACCCTAATACCTTATAAAAACTATTGCAAAAACTGCAAATATTCAAAGCAGAAATTAGGCTATTTTCCTTTGTTAGATTTGTCTGTATTGTGAGCCATTGCAACTGCCACCTCTGTGAACCACTTAGTACCTTGATGAGGATAAAAAAAAAAATTGGGAGATTTATCTTTTATCATATTCATGCATTGTCTCAGTGTGGGCCCCGTGTTACTCTGTCGGCGCTCTACAAATAAACTTCATGTTAGATCTCTTGTTGCGTTCGATACAAATTCTGTGGTCTTCATTCTTGGAAAATGTCTCATTATATCTAGACACACTCTCTTCAGTTACAGAATATATTTAATCTTGCTCATCTGCAGCTTTTTACTGCCTCACCTGTTGATGGAATAAGCTGTTGTGACAATCCCCAAACGCCGTCTGCCAGTATCTTGTCACAGTGTTATCAGCATGAGGCCCGATTTGGCAAGGCCACACGCTGTCACAGCTGTAAACTCTCCCACACACACACACACACACACACACACACACACACACACACACACACACACACACACACACACACACACACACACACACCAGCAGGGACACAAGCACTCCAGACCGCAGCAAATCACAATCCCAAACACCCAGCTCCACAAGTACAACTCTCGTTATCAGATGTCTCAACATCAAAGAAAACATGTTTCGTTTTTGGGCCATTAACATGTTGCAATATTTGTATAATTCAAAACAAGTCTACATTAACTTCTGATATTGTTGCGCATGGATCAAATGCACCCAAGAATAGATTGATTATCCAACCAGTGCTCTCATTTAATGCTCACACACCCCGCAGTCAGTCCAACTGTGCTGCAATCCACCTACTTTGCTGTCGCATGGCTAAAACACAAAGAAAGCGCACTGTACTACGCTCTAATAAAGGAAAGCAAATAGCTTAGCTGTTTGCTAATACAGGTACGGAATGTGCTAAGCCAGGCGGTGTGGGGGTCGGAGCAGGGTGTGTGTGTCTGTGTGTCTCTCGGCCTTTGTGCGTGTTAGATGGCAAAGCAGGGATCTGCGAGCATTATGTGTGTCCTGCCTAATCACTGTCATATGGAAGGGATTGAAGTGACCACTGCCACGCAAAGGGCTGCACTACACCACATCTGTCACTAGGTCCCTCGAATGTGTGTGTGTGTGTGTGTGTGTGTGTGTGTGTGTGTGTGTGTGTGTGTGTGTGTGTGTGTGTGTGTGTGTGTGTGTGTGTGTGTGTGTGTGTGTGTGTGTGTGTGTGTGTGTGTGTGTGTGTGTGTGTGAAACACTGGTGTTACATTTAGCAGACACTCTTGCCCAGACTGAAAGACAGTGAGTGAAAAGGTAGAGGGTCAAGAACACTGATATGACTATTTATAGGTAGGTAAGCAGCATCTAAAGACAACTATGTGTAAAGTTCCTCTTTGCCTTAATGTCATTGATGACAGACACTGGGAAAATCCTCAATTCAATGCAAACATAAAGATGGTTATGTCAATCATGTGCATGAAGAGATAGCAAACTAAGAAACACCTTAGTGTGTCTGCGTACACCTAGAAATCTCTGTTTGTCTCAGTCTACAGACATACAAGCCGGAGTGTTATGTCATCAAAACTTCAAAAAAAGAAACAAGTCAAGCGCACGAGCCATTCAAGGCCAGCAGAGGCCCATCTGTAAGTGCTTATCGTGATGGATCCAGCCTTCTAACCGCACATCTAGCTGCCTGAGAGGGACAGAGATAGGGACGGAGAGAAGACTGAGGTCATGAGAAATGAGACAGATGACAGAGGACAGGCGAGCCCGAGGAGCAGAGGTTGGGAAACGCTGAGGCCTGGTCATTTTCATGAATCCCTCTGTAAATATAAAACACATCACAGGACTCTGATCAATCAAAAAAAAAAAAAAAAAAATGTGTCATCACATAATGGACAGCAGAGTTGATGGTACTGAGACTATACAGCCAGATGTGAGCTATGAGATGAATAAGCAAATGATGGTGAGCTTGGGGGTAAGCTAATGCTTGAATAAATGTTAAAGTATTTGGTCTTCTTTCATTCGTCAATGTTGTCTTTTTCAATTTAATGATGTGTAATTTCAACTGTTTTGTACAATTGTTTGGTATTTTATGCCAGGAGTTCTGACTCATTTTAGCATGACGGCGTACTCTGCCAGGGTCTATTCGTGACACCTAACCAAAATTTGCAAGTTGTTGTTGTCTTCATAAATTTTTTTCTGTGCATTCCAGACCACAAAATGTACAACTATTTAGTCCTTCATAAGAGAAAAATGAAACATTTTGGGCAAATTTTTTTTATATATTTTTGCGCGAAATGTATCTTTTTACCATCTTCAAACCCTTTTCATTCATTAAATGTAACAACTAATACCTCTTTTGAAGGTCCCCATCCCCAGATTGCAAACTACTTCTCCTTACTGTGCAGTTTGACACTGTTCTGCACCAGAAGCAGAAAGAAAAAGTGGTTGCTATGTGGCTGATGTGCAGATATGTCCCCCACAATGGGAGCTGTTACCTCTGACCCTACACACCCAAACATTGCCGAGAAGACCATTTGTCCCTGCAACACACTGACCAACCGCCTGAGTCTCCCCGTCTCTTCGGCCAACTTTGTTTTCTCTCCTGAAAACTAGTCACCTCCCCTCTGTTCCCCCATTCTTTCACCCACTACCACCCCCAGCATCCGGCAGAACATGAGGCCCAGCACCAGCCACCGAGCAGCCTGTTCTTTATTGTGCCCTCTTCCTGCTGTACTTTTCTCCTGACCCCCTGTTGTTGTCGTCCCTCTGCCAGCCCCGCCTCTCCCCCCCTCCCTCATCCACCGATCCCCGTTTCGTGCTAATTAATTTAATCCTGTAAGCAGGTGTAAGCTCCGTCATTAAGTGGAGCCAAGTCACGGTAAATGGGGGGTAAAGGGTAGGAGGGGGGCATTGTGAAAGCGAGCACAGAGTGGGCATAAACAACAAATGGGGAAATAGGTGGCAAAGCGGAAAAATCCTGTTTTTTTTTTCTACAAGGGGAGCAGTGTAGGAAGGGGCAAAGTCTAAAAGAGGAGGAAAAAAAAAAATCTTGTTTTTACTTTCTCTAAGAAGAGGAGTGGTAAAGTGAAGGGGCATTCAGCGAATGTTATATCGATATCTCTCCCTCTCTCACCATCCATTTCTCTTGCTTTCTCTCCCCTCTCTTTTTGTGTCTCTTCCTTGAGATATCTCCAATAGGGGTGGAGTGAAAGAGAAAGGGAGAAAAGGGGTGAAAAATGGGGACGCTGGGCTTGTTTTCTCTCCGGGCCAAACAGAGCAGGACTATAGGCCCGAGTCCGCACAAGTTCTTTTTATTTGCCAACCATCCTTTTTCTGTCTCTGTCTCTTCGTGGGACCAGGGGGGTCTGAATTGAATCTTTGGAGGGGGTGTGGGGCATCCGAGTGTTGTGAAGAAGTGGGTCTTAGCAACTGGTGATGCCCCCTAGACTGGAGAGAGAGAGAGAGAGAGAGAGAGAGAGAGAGAGAGAGAGAGAGATGCTGCTGTAGCAATAGGAGACAAAGGCAAGGGTAGAAAAGGGAGGGAGTTTGTTAGATGGCATCAAGACTGCATGCGAGGAGTGCCCAAGTGGTTTCTTCCGCTGTGGCTCCTCTGTCTGTCCTCCAATGGGGCGGCAGTTTACCATGCTGCTCGCAGCCCTGGAGAGAGCAGGCTGAGCGGGCCTCTATTCTTCTCTACTGGCCTCAATCCCCCGGCAGCAGTCAATCAATCGTGCTCTCCCGTCCCCTCTCTTTCTGTCAGCCTCTATCTGCACCTCAATCTGCCTCCCAGCGCACATCCTCTGGCAAAATAGAGGTTGCAATTCAGGCGCTCACTTTCTCTCACTCTCTCTTTTTCACCCCTAATTCCTTTTTAACTCAGTGAGCGGGTGTCAGGGATACAAGTCGGTGCATTCCTGCCTGGCTTGTAGCGCAACAAGCTATTGAGCAGGAGATAAGCCTCTCTTTTAGGAAGGGTTGAGGAGAATTGAATTCAGCCCCTGAGTGACGGGAGGAGGAAGATTTATCCCCGTCGGTGGACAATGCAGCCTTTTCGGGGACTTTAATCTCCCCGGGACAATGGGCCTGGTTTTCCAACTCCACCACCACCGACGCCCCCGTCCCTCTGTGCTTTTCCCACGATGGTCGCTGATTAGCACCACGGGCCGATTGAACATATGTCATTATCTCTATCTTGTTGTTTTTTGTTTTTTTTTCAAGGGGACTCATCTGTGTTTTTTGTGAAGAGAGGCATAAAGGAGCTTGGAGGAAAGTGATAAAAAGTGAGTAGGTAAAGGGTTTGTAAAGCAGTGAAGAGAAGGGAAATGAGGGAGACAGACCGACAGGGAAGAGAAAGTGAAAGGAGGCAGAGAGAGTGATAAATAAGGTGGGGTGAGCGCCAAGTTCACTGAATGTGTCCGGGACAGAGGGTGATTCCACTCAGCTGGGGAGACATCACACAAACACAAACACGCGCACGCACACACACGCGCGCACACACACACAGTTATTACTATGAGTTGTGCAACCCAGAAGAAAAGAGCAAGAAAAGAGACGGTCATGTTTAGGACAGACAGGATTTTCCAGGATTTTGAGTGGGGTGGGGTTCGGACAGGGTGACTGTCACTACTAAACTAACAGAGTCTAAAACAACAGCCCTTCAATAAATCCTAAATCCTGAAACTATTTCAGAGAGATACTGATTCAACTCGTTACAGCTAACCTGGAGGGTGTAGTTTGCAGTGATGAATCATTAAAAAAAAAAAAAACTGATGGATTTAGTTTAGTCTGATTTATGAGACACAAGTAAGAAACCTTGAGTAGACCGTTTTTACACTAAGGTGCCACACTAACAATCAGTTAAATCAGGTTTAAAAGGTCACAATTTCTCGAACCAAAGATGAATTTAACAATCACAAATATATTGAATTGCAAATGTCCGTTGCATTTCGAGTTAAAGGTCTATGTTTTGTTTTGACCATCTCAACTGCCGCTTCCAAATGTGATGTTTTTTTTGTTTTTTTATAAAAAGGGCAAACTTTTTAAAACCTGAATAGTCACCTGTGAACTTGTCTTCAGAAGGGAGTAAGTTATGTTATGTCATAACTGACAAGAGTGTTGGTTCAACCTGACAAAACATACTTAGTCTTTGTTTATCATTGAATGATCTCTGACCCAAAAGTGAGTGAAAACAAAAATATTGAAATCTGTAGTTCTACAAATTACAGTTATTTTCATTATAGATTAACCCTGAACACTTTTTGCACAGCAACATGGTCATATTTATACCGTAAATATATATCACATGCAGAAGTTGTTGCAAAGTCAGGCTTCATGGATGGATCATAAGTGTTATGTAAAGCAGTAAGGCGTTACAATATCAAATCTCACCATCTTGGCATTGGCGAGACTCAATCTGTCAAGCGTTTACGCCGCTGAGAAATGACAGCCTCATTCCCCCTCTGCTATACTCGCATTCACAGCTGTGAACCAACTCTCATGCACACACAAACACACTGCAACCTCCCTCAAAAAAAAAAAAAAAAATCCACATTCGCATTACATTAAATCTCAGAATTATGGGTTACCAATTTCTAGTCAATGTACTGCATGCTCTTTTTTCTGCTAAGCTGGATTTCTTGAGCGGAGTGTGTTTCCACGTCCAAACCACACCACGGGACGCTCCTAACCCAGTGGGATGATCTGAAAAAATAAATACTGCCATAATTACAGGAGAGAGAGACATCGGCCATGTCTGACATGACAAATCCCAGATGGATATCTCAGACTGACCCTGCGTATCTGTGCGTGCGTGTGTCTACAGTATGTGTGTGTGTGTGTGTGTGTGTGTGTGTGTGTGTGTGTGTGTGTGTGTGTGTGTGTGTGTGTGTGTGTGTGTGTGTGTGTGTGTCTTGGGTATGTTTGTCTATATGTTTGGACCCCTTTTTGTTGTTGTGTGCCTCAGTGGAAACATGACCTGTGTTCCACATCTACGTGGGCCTCGCTCTGCTGCGGTGCTGCGCTGCATTTTGTGACAGAGTCAATAAAACAATACACAGGTAAAGAAAAAGAAATAAAGGAGAAAGAGGAGAAAAGGGGAAAAAAATAGAAGAAGCAGAGGACGGACAGACAGACAGACTGACTGTCCCTCTGAAATGCAGAGGACAGAAGCCAAAGACAAGAGAAGAAGAGACAGAAATCTCTGGATGTGATTTGGGGAAGCTTAGGGTAAATATTTATTTCCCATCGCTGGGCCTGTCAGTGGTAACGTGATGGATTCACCGCCTGATGTCTTCCAACATACACTGCTGCTATTCAAAGACGCCTGTCCCCGCTTGTGTTTATGGTGGCATGACTTGCACTGTGGCAGCCGAAGCTACACAATGCAAACGCAAAATGAGATACTTGCGCTGTGGGCGCGCGCATACACGATCACAGCCAGCCACACACACGCATGCGTACACGCACACGCACACACACACACACACACACACACACACACACACACACACACACACACACACACACACACACACACACACACACACACACACACACACACACACACACGCACACACACAGTGCGTAAGAACCAGGGATAAGCTGAGCTGGTAATCTTTCCTTCAATAAAGGAATGCATTTACAAGACACGTGTTTGTCGGTTTGTGTGCGCCTGCACTGTATGTGTGTGTCTGCATCAGTTAACACCTGCGTTTGTGGCTACAGGATTCAAGATATGTCTCTACAACTCTCTTTTGCATGCGCAAAAACACACACACACACACACACACACACACACACACACACACACACACACACACACACACACACACACACACACACACACACACACACACACACACACACACACACACAGAAGTTGTTCTTGTGAGACGTCTCCATCTTTTCCAGGAAACAGTACACTATAAATTTGTGAACTTGGAGAGGACAATGAACAATAAAACATGTGCCATGTAAATACAAAATTGCAAAAACGTGAAGTTTTCAAACAAAGTAGAGACGCAAAGTGAAATGAGATGCACCCTGCCACTGCATGGAGATGAATAAGAATAAATCATCGATGACCTTACTATTCCTGTCACTGTTCAACAAGCGTTCTCAGAGTTTGTCACTCTTTCAGAGTTGTGAAATCCTGTCCGGGAAGCCTCTTCTGCTCTCAGCCTCAAGAGGCCATATTCTCAGAGAAAGCCAGATCTATTGCTCATCTCTGGTGCAACATGTAGTGATGGTCGGTGCCGCTGCAGGCTCTCTGTCCGTCCGCACACCCCCTTCTGGTCATCCTTCTCCCATCGAGTTTTTTTTTTCCCGTCCCATCTTCCGAAATAGTCTCCATAACGAGTGTTGGCCCATCCCTGTTCCCAGCTATAAAAACAGGCCCCGGTGGCCGAAGATGCTTAGAGAATGTGGTTATTATTGCACATACACACACATACAGAACGCAGGGGCCCCTCTCCAGTAGTTTGGTAAATGATGCCCCAAACTTAGCTCGGAGCAGGAATGAGTCCAAGGTTTCTTCTCATCATCATCATCATCATCATCATCATCATCATCATTCCTCGGTAGGCCCATGACTCAGCCCGAGTCACATTATTTGTTCCAGAGAAAACATCATTTTTTTCTGTCAAGCTCGTCTCCCTCCCTCCCTCTGTTTTCTCTCTTGCTAACTTGCCTTGTTATTCTTTCTTTTCATATCTTCCTGTGTCTTTATCTCTTTTGCTCCCACTGTAAATTGACCCTCGTGTCTTTCTCCCTCCATCTGTCTCACGCTTTTCTTCCTCAATACACACTCTCTGTCCACTTCTTTTTTTTTTCTTCCATGGGCCGACTGTTCTTTAAGAAGCAGGCCGGAGTAATTCAAACAACATGGCTCTAATTTGCTATGACATGTTTCATTTCTGACCTCACTTCAGATAACCATCTTGCTCTCTGCCTTTCTTACTGCATTTCTCTTTCTCTCTCTCACATCCACTGATATGCTTTGGATGAGCCCGGCCTATTCTTGGAGGATTCTTCTAAGCATGTTCTCAACGGTTTTGTGGGTACGCAATAAGACCAAAATGTTTGCTCTTGCTTTGCATGTCATTTAAACAAATGTATTCCTCAGGAGCCAAAAGTTTCTGGAGGCTCCATGAGCAGGTTTTTTTTTTTTTTATATATATATATATATATATATATATATATCTGAATTCAAGAGGTTTTTAGAGATCGTATTTTTGAATGGCCGTTTTCTTTATAGGTTCAGAATGGGCGACTACTACGCATAGTAAAAGACATACCACGGGACATGATGCTTTGCCCAGGCGAGCTCAACAATGAAATGTGACATTATTGGCAACTCTGGGATTGGGAGGTGGTTGAGTGGGGATGACAGGAAATGACTGAACAGTTCAATTTGGGTACTGGGGTAAGTTGGAGTGAAAAAAAAAAAAAAAAAAACTTTACAGGCGCAGCACACTCTGCTGCCAACCCCAAAAGCCACAAATATGAGCATGTTCCCTGAGAAGTCGGCCATGTGAAAACAAAAGTGCCTGGCAGTGGGCAGCGGAGAGAGGCTGAGGGAGGAGAGGAGAGGCAGAGAACTGTGGAAGTTTAATTTGGGTGAGAGGTCAACGCAAAGCCAAATCCAGAGGGCGACAGCGAGTCTTTCTGTTGACCTCCGCCAACGCACATACATCTAAAACATGTTGATGCTTCCGTTCACACTCTCTTACATCCACACAAATACACCCGTTAAGGGCCTCAGTCGCTATTTTGTGTCCCTGTTTGCAGCTTTGAAGGGTACCCGAGGTCAAAATTTCTGTCACACATAATAATGCAACCACAGAGATGAAAAACAGCCGTATTAAAACAGCCTTCTTTTTTAAAAAAAAAAAAACAAAAAAAAAAACAACATGTTTTTAAGACAAATAAATTGTCAACTGAAAGTTTTTTTTTCTCTTCAGCTTCAACTGTCAGTAAGAAAAAAAAGAATAAAAACAGACAAAAGTGATGATTTGTGAGATGTGAATGGCTCGTTCAACAATACGCTGTAAAAATGATTATGCTCCGGCCTGTGAATGTTGCTTTTTGAAAACCCTCCACACTAGTCAACTTTTACGACTCAGCAGTGAAAGGGAACAATTCATGAATTTACAGCCGTCACAACACAGACCGTAAATATGCCAATAATTGTGTATGTGATACAACCAATCGTAGATCAGGCTGATGACAGCTGCCTCACAAAGAGTACTTCAAGGACAATGATGCGGATCCTATTCATCTCTGAGACCAGTCGGATAATTCCAGTATGGAAATATCGTGCACTACGCACCGCTGTGTTAAAACATGGAATTGCAGTGGCGGTAGTTGTGTAAAGTATCCCACATTAGTCCTCTCTGACTCCGAAAACAACCAAAGACCATCAGCATCCTGTTGAGCTGCTTATTTGTCAGCCGCTCATTGTACATCAATGTGCAGAAAACTGTCAAACAAACAAAACAAAAAAAGGAATGTGAAACAACATCTGAGAAAGCTGCACTTATATTGTTTAGCAAATGCTCAGCCCGGAGATTTTTCATCAGTATGTAATCTATACGACAGAAATGTACATCCAACCTCCTCCTGACTAGTCTAAAAACAGAGGGATTCCCATCCAGTAATGAACAACAGGACAGATGCTTGCTATCTATCACATGACCCGTATTCCCTGTGGGAGTCCTCGAGCTCTGCAAATGGCTAGCAACCCTCAAAACAAGGACATCACCCCTCAAACCTGCACACTTAGCCAATGCAAAGCTGCTGAACTGCACCAACCATAATGCCTTCGACTGCTTCAACAGCTGCACTGCCCTGCCTCCCTCATGTGCACCGACAAGTGATGTGTGCTTAAATGTGTGTGGTTTCTGCAGCAGGAGCCACTTTGTGCATGTGCACACTTTCTGTGTTTGTGTGTATGCATGAAACCATTTGCATAGCACAGGCCATAAGAAAGACTTCATTCACAGCATCTGTGAAGTTCGCCAGAGGCTCACCTCAAGATGTTCGCACTCCAGACCTGCCAACTGTAAACAGACTCAACTCTGTCTCTCTGAATTCACCCTCACTCACTCTCATTTGTTTTGTTTTGTCTTGTTTTTTTTTCATGGCATGCCTCAGAATGAGCTCAGAGCCAAAACTTTTCAGCGTGTTTCAGAAAGGTTTTAGGTAATTCTGCAAAATGAAATATGAATCAGTGCATTTTTTTAAACAGCTGAGGGTGATAGAGAGAGGGGTGGCGAGCAACAAGGGTCACTGCTCGGATTTGAATTGGAGATATTGTGGTTATAAACACACAAACTTGCCAAGCTTCTTTGGTTTTGTATTTTTGGGGGCTTTCTGAAGAAGTAAAGGCAATTATCAATGCTTTGTCTACACGAGAAGGAACAATGATACCACAATGTATCCAAGGTATATTTGTTAAATCTGTCCCTGTCAACAGCTTATCACATCTTCTCTTTGTCCATAAAACACATTTTCCTCCTCAGTGAAGTGTAAAAGCAGCTCTTGATTTTTTTTTTTTTTCTGGCATCTCCGTGCATAAGAACAAGTGGCTGGAAACATACCTGGTGCAACACATAGAATGCTACTGTTAAGTTTTTCTCAAGGTTATTTCAGAGAATTTTTTTTCCACTTTGTGCCATTTTTTTCTGAAGCCCAGCATTGAACCAGTGACCCCTCACTGGCCGGCACTTCCTCTGATGACAGAAAACCAGTAGAGTCAATTTTATTAGCTGCCACTCAATACAGCCTCAGGTAATGAAGTATGTCTGGAAGTAGGTGGAGAGGGGCAAGATAAGGTGGGGCTATTGGAGTTAAGGGGGGGTTTGGCTGAGATGGGCACGTGTGGGGGGGCAAGAGAGCCTTCCAACTTCAAAGGTTTCCGACTGGACACAAAACACATTACAAGGAGGAGGAGGAGGGACCACACAAATTAAATTTTCCTAAAAAGGGGAAATGCAGACAATGAGGATGTGGAGGTAAACTATTGGTGACCCCACATTTACCTGGTAACCCCCACCTCTCTGCTCCTCCCTCCCTTCCTCCCTCCCCACTTTCCAGATCTGATTAAGCCGCAGTGGAAGGGAGCCTCCACTCGTTAAGAAACCCTGTCATGACAAAGAGAAACACAAAGCATGACCTGCCTTCAATTGGAAACGGATCCACAGCAAAAGGGCAAAAAAGGAGGGAGCCAGAGGAAGAGAAAGCGGGAGAGAGATGGAGATAATTGAATCAAGGCTGCGGGGGTAGGACAGATAAATCTTATTATTGATACTTCAGTTGAGCAGGAAGACAGAGCGAGTGAGAGAGAGAGAGAGAGAGAGAGAGAGAGAGAGAGAGAGAGAGAGAGAGAGAGAGAGAGAGAGCAAGCTCAGTCTCACTTCATTAAAAAGCAGCTAATATATCTACGTTTGAATAAGTGTGCACACGAGACAGGGCACAAGTGTGTATGCCCGTTTCTCCATTTTTATTTTAGTCTATTTTGTAGTGTCCAAACTGCAGATTAGTCTTTACTTCATACAGCGATTAGGTCATTGCCCACACAACCTCTTTCAATGTTGTAAAACACAAACACAAATTACTTTACATATCTCCCATGATGCTGCTAAAAAATTCCAATCACAGTTGAAGGAAAAAAAAGTGGGGGCAACTCTGCTGAGTCTTTCCTTGAAACAAGGTACGTTCTTCAGAACAAATGTGTCATTTTTCCAGCTTTCCAACAGAGTAATTTGTTGTGGCTTCACATTGTTATTTCAATGTTCCTCTTCAGAGAAATGCCAGCTAAAACAATTGTTGTCTTGGAAACTATATGGCGGAGCAGTTACTTTCCCTCGCTCACTGGCTTCGCTGAAGAGCTGAGCTCTTATCCCTGAGCTCCAGGAAATAGACGACACATTTACAGTGTTTGCACGACGTAAGTGTGAATGTACATGGGACCTAGCATTCAACTTCACAGCAGCACTGAGGAAACATTTTACAAATCTGCAAATTATCCCAATGACAGTTTATAGTCACCTCTACCACAAAGATGAGCTCATTCCCATGAACGAACACAGGCACACAAACACACACTCACACACAACAGTGGTCTGATTAGATCACTCCTTGGAGAGAAGTTGGGAAAGCGAATGTGCTCTTCTCCTTAGAAAGCCACACATGAGGTGTCAGAGGTAGAGCTAAAGTAATATGGTCTTGAAAGACTGAATTCATGCCATCTTGGCCACTGAAACTTTTTTCCCATATCTGTCTAGCAGAACGTCTCAAGATGCAAGTTGCTGGGTCTGTGCAAAAAGAAACAATGTTAAATATTGCCAGATTAAAAATTAACTTCCCGTGCTATTTTCAATCAAATAAATCCCAAACTATAACTCGAGCTAATTATTTTTCAGTCAGACAGGAAGCCATTTTCTGTGGCACATGATCCTGATCCGACTGCGTCTGCTGGAGTTGTAATGAGTTCTACAGGCTGGTGTGAATGAATGTGGTCAATAATGGATGAGGAGGACAGCAAGGACGACTAGCTACAGGGAAACTCGAGGCAGGTAAGGCAGGGAAACTGTCTTGCTCACCCTCCTCTCGTCTGTCCCTGTCCACCACCTTGTCATTATCTCTGCCATGCAAACAGTCACTATACAGCTGGCATGTACATAAGGGAGCAAACACAGCCTATATGCCAGACACAAAAACAGAAAGAGGAGGGAGAGAGCCAGCTGCCATCTGAAACATTCTGGAGTGTAAATAAACACCTAAGAACTTTCTAGCCAAACAAAACCAATTTTCAAAGCTCTACAAACACAGTTGGACCAATCGCGACACTGGCCTTTCTTTTCGTTGGAGGAACTGCTCAATTAATATGTCACCACAAGTCATGACCACGAGACCCTGCTAAAATAAGCGGGCCACTTCAGCCGCTCGCCTCTGGAGAGAGACGAGAAAGAGACATAAATTGCCCTCTTTAAAGTAAAAGAGTCATCCAAAAAACCAATAAGCTGTGAGTGGGCACCTGCGGCACTGAAAATAAATACGTTGCCTGTTTTTTTTTGTTTTTTTTTGTTCCCACCCTGCTTACACCCTCATCACTTTGTGAGAAACCTGTGAAA
Organism: Brachyistius frenatus; assembly: GCF_029030835.1. Classification (NCBI taxonomy): domain Eukaryota; kingdom Metazoa; phylum Chordata; class Actinopteri; family Embiotocidae; genus Brachyistius; species Brachyistius frenatus. Next base: position 9,607,766 of record NW_027210605.1, on the reverse strand, counting down.
ACAATTCGATTTATCCACTTCCATCAGGTGTTCCCTCCATCTCTGCAGCCACACAAATACAATTTCCCATTCAGGTTCTGCTCTTTATAGCAGCCGTTTAACCAAAACACATCCATCCTGTACAAGAACTACAGCATCCAAACACTGATGACTTTTGACAGTGTTTGAGCCTCCAATCCTGGATTGATTCTTTAAATAAATGACTACTGCTCAAGACATGGGAGTTTGAGGTCTGAACAAATACTGAGCCTAAAAAATATCTTAATCTATAAAGGAATTTGTTTTTCCTCGTCGTTAATGCTGTAGCAAAATGGCATTCAATAAAAAGGCATGTCATAGATACATATATATGTACATGTAGTTGATCTACAGCATGTATTCAAAAAATAACAACAGTCTCCCACAGACCTACTTTCAATATATTAGGTTTAATTGCTAGTTGGCTATATTTCTGCACAAAAGAAAAAAAAACGTTTTCAGGGTTTTTTTTGGAGGCAAAAACATTTTTTTTACGCACTAGTCAAATTTCAGATTTTGGGCCAATTTGCTTCCGTCACATGTCTTCTTTCAGACAAATGGAAGGCAAACATCCAAAATACACATTTAGGTGTAAATTTTACCGCAATTTTTGAATTTACGTCTGTAGACACCTTCTAAATTTGCGTACATAAAAAAAAAAAATCCAGCTATGAATGATACAGGCTCCTCTGAATGTAGATGTGTATAAAACTAGAACGTTTGGTGTATCAAGATTTATTGGAAAATTAAAAGCTGTTTTCTCCAAATGAGTTTTTTTTTTTTTTCAAACTGAGTCACTTAATCTCCACGTCAGCAGCACTTGCACACACCAAACTTTCCAGTTGTATTGCTATTTATATTCTAAAGTTGTTGTTTTTTTTTTAAAGGGCTTGTTCATATATTACTTATAGCCTTACTTATGTAATATTTTAAAAACATGAATTTTTTTTTTACTCTGGTTTTATCTAATGTTCAAATTTCTGCTCTGAAAATGTATGGAAGTTGGTGCCTATTTAATTCACTTGTAGTGTCTCACCATAAAATTATCAGGATGCAATTAATGTGTTAATTTATGAACTTGCAAACGTATTAAATATTTATAATATCCGCAGAGTCAAAACTGCCCCATTTGTTCAGCTCTTTAGATGAGGTGGTTTTTGGACAGATACGTTCCTCACACACTCCGGGACAGTAGGTGATGAAAAAGGAGAGGAGTAGCTTTGATGAGCGCACCGCCGCCGTCACCGTCACGGACACCGTGTTGGCTCGCCGCTACGCATCCCTGCATTGTCCCCCGCTACACCTGACACTGCCTCTTAGACCCGTGGTGTGGGTCTGTGTGTGATGTGATCTCGAACACAATGAAGGTATGAAGAGTGGCGGAAGTGATCAAAGTGTCAACCAGAGCCCCTGATACTGAAAACCCGCCGTGCCCCCTGCTCGTAACGATATCTACACGGGTATGTAACTTAGATACCCACCTGGAGTACGATACAAGGCTTTGATGTTAGTTTAATGGAGGATTCAAGTTTTAGTCTGACTTTTACTACACCCACTACGGCGCTACTACTTTCTTTACAATTAATACAAATTAATATACGGCGACAGTACTTTCTGATTAGGAGTACCTTTTAAACAACGTTACAAACTAAGGATATTTTTAAATCTTTTAAAGCCCTTTTAGACTCTAGAAACATCTCAGCCTCCTGAGAAATCTAGAAGATCCAATTTGGATGTTCAGTGTTTGATGAGCCTCCTGAGCCTCAACAGTATTGCCATGGAAATAAGCTGCACACATTTCAACAATCAATAGATATTGGCTTAAGAGAGTCGACCGAAATTCAAATTCTTTGTCCCATAAACATAATTAGTGAGAAGCTTGTGAATAAATGTGAATTTATTTCCAGTTGCTACCTGCTAGATTTCTTACAGTTGAGAATTAAGTCTTGTGCGTCTGTAAATGTGTTTAAAAAAATTATTTTTTTAATTACCAATAGAAAGAAGATGTAAATTATTACATTAGTTCAACTGTTGTCTAAAATGAAAATAAAATTGTCAGAAGAACCCGGTTTAAATTCCTCACGTCCAAACAAAAGAACAGAGACAAAATACCGTAGATGGAGTCCATTTATCGCTGTGATATTGGTTTCAAAGGGGCAGTTGTAAGTAAGAGACACAGGTTAGAGCATGACGACCAATGTCCTAACTACGTCTCATGTGTGTGTGTGTGTGTGTGTGTGTGTGTGTGTGTGTGTGTGTGTGTGTGTGTGTGTGTGTGTGTGTGTGTGTGTGTGTGTGTGTGTGTGTGTGTGCGTGCGTGCGTTGTGTGTGTGTACACGTGTGTGTGTCTCTTGGCAGACCCAGATGGCAGGCGGGAAAGGGGGAAAGGTGGGCAAAGCGGACAGGAAGCAGTAAAGGAGAGTTCTGGTTACGAGGATCAGACGGCAGGACGAACTGCGCTCAAAGCTCCTGCCGCTACCGTACTCAAGGTGTGGGTTACACTGCTGGACACAAAGGACACACACATTCAGACACACACAGCTCCCCAAAGGATAGTGTGTGCGTGTGTGTGTGTGTCTGTTAGCATACTAATTACCATGCAATAGTAAATGTGCACATACATGCGCGTGTGTTCAGTCACACACACCCCCCCCCCACCCCCAGCTAAGCAGATCCACTTAAAAGGGCTCGTATCAATTGTCAACGGCCATGTTTAGTTGTTTAGGCCCCTTTTCTCCACTGATGAGGACCAGACCATTAGCCACATGTTGCTTCTAATACTAACCCAATAAAATGCCATTCCCTCTGCCGCGGAGAGTTCATCCAGCTTACCACACAGAGAGACGAGGGATGCAAAGAAAGACAGGAAAACAAAAGATTAAGCAGCAAAGTCGGGATACGGTGATGGACGGGGAGCGAGAGAAGCAGGCACTCGCAAATAAAGATGTAACAGTGTTAAAGAAAGAGGGAAGCGTGTGGGCCTGCTGCTAATTTCCCGCCCTGAGTGCAGTAATCTGAGGGGAAGATTAAGGTGAAGGAGTTATTCTTGACTATTTTATTAAGAGGTGCTTTAGGCGCTGGAAGAAGGGGCTTTAGTGCTCCTCCAGCAGCGTGCCATACAATACAAGACAAACATTTGCTGTTATTTCACCAAAGTACTCTCAGATGTGCTGGGTCGGGGCCTTGCCTTTTGCCGTGGAGGAACTTGGCATCAAAGTTCCCTGCAGTTCTCTTAAAAAAAAATTACAAAAAATTGGCCTTCTTTTCCAAGGGTCCTGTCCTGATGCTGTGTCCGGCAGATAAATTGGGAGGTGTCAAAAGAACGGACGGCAAACCTCACACCTAGTTCTAATTAAAATGGCAGAGAGCTGCAGGAATGAATAGTGAGGTGTGAAATGTCCCCTTCTATTAAAGGAAAATCTGTAAATATGGGGATTTTAATACTGTCATTGATATTTTCATGCAATTTCCTCATTTTAATGTCCAAAAAGTTTTACAAAAGATGTAAAAAAAAATTTGAGTCTAACTTTGAATCAAAGTTAGTCTTGTCCAGTGAAAATTTGTCAAATATCAGCAGAGAAAACTGCAAATCTTGTCACAAATATCTTTTAAAGTGTCATAAGAATAACTGGACATCTGTAAGTTAGTGGAGGCTTTACTTTATATCCGAGTCTTAAAAAAAACTCACTTGTATGTCATACGCAATAAGAAAAGACATTGCAGTACATGAAAATAAAGAGATTAAAATGGAGTAAGGGCCAGTGACAGCCCAGCAGCAGCCTCACCCACCTGCTTCTTTTGTTTGCTTTGTCATGGCTTCACCATTCTCAAACATTTACTGCTCTTCACGGCTGTTGAAAAACAAGATGCCCTCCTCAGTGCGAGTGTGTGTGCGTGCGAGCGTGCGTGCGTGCGTGCGTGCGTGCGTGTGTGTGTGTGTGTGTGTGTGTGTTTGAGAAAATGTGTGTGCTCGCGGTCATCCACGTGGGCTTTTACAGCATCCAGAAGAAAATTAAGAGAAACATATTTGCAAAGGCAATATGGTGCTAATACAAAGAAACAACACTAACAACGTAGGGCCTCAACCCTGAAATATAACCAACGTGCAGGTCCTAGAGTGCAAACATTTGTTTGAAATAACATCCTCCCAATTAAAAACGACTTAATTGACATGCCTGGAAACCTCAGGAATTTTGAGTTGAACAGTCAACGCGGACAGACACAAACCACAGACGTGGCCATTTCAACCACTCATAAAACACAATTCAGAGACCGGATCTTCCTCTTTTCTTTTCTGTGCTCAAAAAATAGGACGTGGCGAGACTTGATGACGAGAGATGTGAAAAGTGAGGGAGACATGAGACTTGGGAAGCCTCTTCTTAAACCAAAATATACCTTCTAATTGGATCATCTCAGGACAGTCAAGGCTGCCTAATTAAGATGTAAAGTCACTCTTGTGTTCATCAACAACACAGGAGTCCATCAATGAATAAAAGAAGTTATCATTGACACTAACACTTGGACCACAGCAATGATTTGGCACAAGACATGTTTAGCGTCCAAAGAGTAATCCTCTTCTTCAGCAGCTCGAACAAATTCATGCATATCCTTCCTTTAGAAATAACAAATTACACCAAACAGTGTAAACGTACACAAGTCTGGAACTTCCTGTCTGTGCAAGGATGATCCAAAACAGACGTAACATCCAAATGAGGCCGACACGAAAGAATCAGCCCAGTTCGTGACATCATCCGAGTCATATAGGTGATGATGTGTGAACTGTACAGGGAAGGGCAGCTGTGTCTGGGAAATGGGAGCCACAGGGAGAGATTTAGGAAGACTAGACTGGATGGGTGAGGATGTTTAAGACAAGACACAATTACTCCTGAAAGAAAGTAGCATTACGTCATGTATGCTTCATGAAACTAAACAATAATAAAATCACAAACTGTTTCGGGAGTCACCTAAATGCTTGAATGATGTCCTTTACATCTAGCCACAGTTTTAAAACATTAAAAGCCAGTTGAAATATTTCTTAAGCCTGCACTGTCTGTCTCATTCAAAACCATGACAGCATTAACATTGTCTTTATACAAAGTGAGATTATCCCAGTCCAGCTAACCAACACCAAACTCTGCCACACTAGTGTAACTGGTCTGGGTGTGGGCAAATCCCAGAACCACCCAGCCCGTGCTTTGTTTGAGTCTGTGCAACCACTGCTTTGCTGAACAGAGGTTTGTGTGCTCTCCTTTACTGGAAAGAGTATACGTAAAAACAGTACTGCAGATGTCTTCTGTCAATCTTTCATGGTCTATTACTATAAGTGTTTCATCTCTCAATCATATGAGCCATTTTATGATGTATTATGGTTACAAAATCAATTTACTCAGTTCTAAATATTTGAATGTGACAATAAAGATATATCATGAAAATATTCTGTACATCTTAGTAGGTTACAAAATTCATATTGAATGCCAAATGAAAGAAATATGATGCACTTACAGGTAAGTTACTCGTTTAAACCAATAAAAATCAAGAGAAGGTACTAAAGACCTATGTTGCAAAAATATTATTATAACTAAATTATTATTATTATTATTAATAAATGTAGTTATCTCAATTTATGAAATATGAGCAGTTTTCGACTTTCGGTTTTTAACAATTAGCCAACTGAGCAACGAACCTCTCCTCAAAAGATTTAAAGTTGTACCTTGTTCATTTTTTTTACGTTACTTATTCCCACTATACTGTTTTTTAGGAACATGCTTCTGTACTTCTTTTCTTTGTGGACTGCACCAGGTGAGCCTATGTTCTGCTGAAAACCGATCCTCTTCTACTACGACGAACATACAATTAATACAGGCCGAGCACTTTGCCTTTGGGACACTGAGCATCACAGACGCGAGCTTGTAATAGAGCTATTTGTTTTCCTCAGAAAGCTGTCCAAATGCTCTGGCTGGGATCACTAGGCTGCACAAAGGCCGGTTATGAATTGGTCAAATCCACTGGGGCAGGTTATTGATTAGGCCTACAGCTAGTGGAACGCAAATATGCAACTAAATTAGATATTGGTGTTTGTGTGTAAGAGCGACTGTGTGTGTGTCTTGCAATGAAATCAACTTAATCTGCATCAAATACTAGTCAAGCTTTATAAACCTTTAAATGCAACAGAATCTTTATACCCTTCCTTTTGAGCAAAGCCGATGACAAACCAACGTTACACTTTGATGATACTGATGTGCTTATATTATTTATCATTATTTTTTTTAAATTGATCCCCAAAAAAAGGGAAACCTGCAAATGACTCATGAGCTAAAACAGCCACCAATTTCCATCTGTGTTCCTCTTTAAAAAAAAAAAAAAAATCATTCAAACCATTGAAATGAAGTATGGTAATATAACTGGATCACTACAACACAGACTTTTTCTCCCTTTCTTCAAAATATAATTTCCCTTTGGGGACACCGGGGGTGTGTGATGGGTTGGATGCTCCTTAGGCTAACATATACAATATGACAAAATATATATAATGGACGACATAGAAACTTTCTTCTGGCCCCTCTTTTCATCTATTCCATTTCTTGTTCACATCCGCTGCCCTTCCTCTTTGACGTCTCCCTTTTCAACAGGAGCAGTTTGTCAGGGTCAGAAAGCAATTTAAAACCTCCATTAATGAGAGTCAGTGAGAGAGAGAAGTGAGACAGGGAGAAGTTAAAGGGAGGGAGAGAAAGAAAGATGAGGTAGTGGTGGGGCAGGGCGAGAAGAAGAGGATGAGGAAGGGAGGGAGGGAAGGAGGGAGGGAGGGAGGAAAGGAGGGAAGGAGGGAGGGGGAGGTTGGGGTGTCAGCCATCAAAGCAGACCAGGAGAAAAGAAGGCCAGGTGCTGGTTGTGGGAATGTGCCGTCCATGGTTCTGGGGACCAGGGAGCTCTGGAGGAAGGGGGGAGGGGGGGCAGGGTGGTAATTAGCCAAGCCTGGAGGAGAGAGAGGGCCCTCGAGGGCCCGCGGGGATAGCCCCTCCGAGAGGATACCATTTGCACTTCTACAGGAGCCGCCAGCCCCGGGCCACAAAGAAGGGGAAAAGGGGAACTATAGCATCCTTTATCAGGCCGGACAAAGACGCCGCATCTTTTCAAAGGAGACCGGAGAGAGAGAGAAACTCCAGTGTTCCAGAGAAGGAGGGGAAGAAGAGGAAAAAGAGAAGAGAAGAAAGAATCCTGCGAGTGGTCAGGAGAGAGACACAGAGAGAGAGAGATGCCAGTGTGTGGGTTGCAAAGCGAGACAGGAGGTTACGGTCATACTGTGACCCAGTCAGTCCTCTGAGACATCAGAAATTCACTCATGTCCCACACACACCCAGACACACACACTTAAATAACGCATAGTGCTGAGTTACACCAGTGCATAGCAACTGAAAACAGTAACATGTTGTTTTGAAACATTTCTATCATTTTCCACCTCAGTTACGCTCATTCTTCAGACATGAGGCACCTCATACGACTAGTTTGCCACCGAAGAGGCTGTTCAGTTTGCGTTTCACCAACAATTGGCAGTGGATGAGGAGCCAAAATGGCCACCCTTGACATTATCAGGGAATCTTAAGAGTTTTGCCCTCCTGTAGAGCGATGGAGAGTGAAGGTCACTGACATTACTTTTACCTATTACCTCTGGAGTACAGCTGCTCACGGGGGGGAGGGGAGGGGGAATGGTGGCCTTTGAGGCGGCGACGAGAGGCTTTGTGCTCTCTATTGGAGAGCAGCCTGACAGCCTTAGCTGAGTGGGGGCCAGAGGTCAGACAGGTCATGTGATAAGGCATTTCAGACCTGCACATAGGGCCCCAGACTGAAGGGGCCTGAAAAAAATCTCAAGACCACCCCCCCTTTCCCTTTCCCTGTCACTTCTCTTCCTTTCCTTTCCTTTCCTTTCCTTTCCTTTCCTTTCCTTTCCTTTCTCTCTCTCTCTCTCTCTCTCTCTCTCTCTCTCTCTCTCTCTCTCTCTCTCTCTCTCTCTCTCTCTCTCTCTCTCTCTCTCTCTCTCTCTCTCGACACAAAATGCCATTTGTTGTCCGTCAGTCAGTAGCGCAGGGCCTGGGTCGGGCCCAGCGCTGAAAGCTCCATTCACACACCCTCTCACCCAGGGATGTTTTTGCAATTCAATATTTTCACACGCAGGCAGCTTCATCGTTACTTTGGAACCGTACACTTGGCAGGATGAGGCTGGGGGCCTCTGGGACAGAGGGGCTGAGAGGTGGAGGAGAGGGGGTCAGCACAGAGGAATCCTAGTGTCAGGAGGGGACGGGCCTGCGCCGGCTAATGGGCCATCTTGAAATGTTTTAGCCAAGACCCCTCCAACACCTACACACACACATTCCACTCTACTCATCGCTTCACAACCAATCTGACTCCAGGTTAACAAGGAGGGCTCTTATTTCCTTCATCAAAATCTCTGCACTAATACAGCCACACAATCCTGCCAGGAAAAACCTTTTCCCCCTTAACTCACAGCACACAGCATCTCAAACACACAGCCCATACTTAGCAAGAAACAAATGAGAATGGCTGTACATCTATTTGACATATATTTATATGTCAATTTATATGCACATATTTATCTCTAAATAGAACATGTCCAAATTCAGAAACCTCAGCTGATAAATATGTTTTAAAGATATGTATCTGTTTTAAAATAGGTATTGAGTAGCAGAGCAAACAATAAAATAAGGGACATCCAAGAACAAGACGACGGACTTCATGAAATGTGTCTCACTTTAACCAAACCATTCCAGGAGATTTGTTCCAATTTCACATCTTTAACACCAAAGGATTTGTTTAGCATACAGAGTGGCTGAGGTAAATGGGGAGGGGGGCCTGGAATGAGAGGGAACTCCTAATATATTTATCCTGTGCACCACACTCTACTTAATGAAATTAAACCACACCAATAGTGGCCCTTTGTCTCTGGGGAATTCAGTAATCAACATGCCACCAGTTTTCATTTTGTATGAAAATAAATGGCAGCCGGTGATATGGGTCTAATTGTGTTGCAGTGGGGAGGAGCTGGGTGAGAAAAGAAACTTGCAGCCGTGATGTAGTGGAGCCAATTTTCATGGACAGGAGCGCTCGGGAGAGGTGGTCGAATAAGCAGAGGCATTCATCTGGGGACGGCTGCCCCGCTTCCACTCTCTCCTCCTCTCCCTCCTCCTCGTTCTATCCATCATACTCACAAAGAAAGTTAGCCAAGTATTAAACAAATGGAGAACTGGTGAGCCCTATGCACCAGCGCCTGGCAGGGTCACTGGATAATGATAGCTCAATTACTGTGAATCTCCTCGTACTAACACCCCCCCACCACCACCCCTTCAATCCCCCTCAATCCCCACAGCACGGCAAATTTGTCAAACTCACCAAAATGATGGGTCTGACAGTGTAATCGCTAACCGTCCCAACCGACATGAAAGAGGTCTTTATCTGGCCAAATCAAAGAACCTGATCTCTGAGAGAAAAGGGTGGTGGGGGGGCGGACTAGAGAAGAGAAACGTCCCGCTCGGGCCCCTGTGAGACGTGGAGATGTCTCTAATCCGCTTTAATGAGACACTGCGTGCCCATCTTTGTGGTAATGACGAAACACAGTGAGAGAGAGACAGTGAGGAGGAGGGAGGGAGGGAAGGAGGAGTGGGAGAGATAGAAGAGGAGATGGAGCCAAGGCTTTGAACTGGCGGTCTGATGAAAGGGGAAAGCGGGCAGTGGGAGTTTAGAGCCACGCTGCCTCTACACACCACCGTCTGTGTAGGAAGACAGGCAAACAGCCCAGGGGACAGAGCAGTTTGTCTGCTTATCATATCTGGACAGGATGAGCCATCATCAGCAGGGCCGGACTGGGAAAGGGAATGGACAGTGTGTGTGTGTGTGTGTGTGTGTGTGTGTGTGTGTGTGTGTGTGTGTGTGTGTGTGTGTGTGTGTGTGTGTGTGTGCACGTGAGAGTGTTTGTAGAGATGAGCTGCAATCCACAAAAGAACCACTAAAAAAGAAGAGAAAGATAGAAAATGTTTTAAAGTACCAAATTTTAGATACTAAGATGTCCAGTGGCGAAGTAACTAAGTATATTTACTCAAGCACTGTACTTAAATACAATTTAGAGGTACTTGTACTTTACTTGAGTATTTCCATGTGATGCTACTACATACTTCCACTCCACATTTCAGATGGAAATATTGTACTTTCTAACTGACCACATTTAGTTACTAGTTATTTTTCAGATCACTATTTTATACCTAAAGGAAATGATCAGTTGTAAATTGTTCTGACAGTATTTATGTACCTTTACTCAAGTAAGACTTTGAATACAGGACTTCTACTTGGAATTGAGTATTTTTTCATTTTTACTTAAGTAAACATTGAGTACATTTCCTCATGATAAACACTTTTATCCATCTGCTGGTAAAAAAGGTTTCTAAGTTTACTTGTTGTAAACACTGCACTTTGAGTTGGAAGGCTTTTATTCCCAGGGCTGACATCAGCTCATTGAATAAGCAAATATTCAAGGTTCTGCAATATTAGTAAGGACACTTTTCAATACAGCAGCTATGAATATATAGCAATTCTAAACAATCTTCCATACAAAATATATCAAATCAAAGTTCAAAACAATGAACATTCTTTCCCTGTAGTGTTTTACAAAAGTACAGTTACAAGTTACAAAAGTAACCTTTTCTAGGGGAACATTGTAATTACATTTTCTGTAGAATCATTCATTTGGAAAACAGAACAAATGTAAACATATCATAACACTAGAATTTAAGGTTTAATAATAAATAAATAATATATAATTTTATATTTTTCTGCGCCAAGATGCAAGTGTACAGCCAACAGTGAATGTGGGGTAAATTAAAGAGAAAGCAACATAAAGGACAGGACGTCAGGAGTGGATAAAAGGAGAAGGGTTTTACAAATGAAGAAATCAAAAGAGAGTGAGAAAGGGGGAGAATGTGAGTGAGTTAATACCAAACAAATCAGGATTAGACCCAGATAAGACTAGTCACAATGTTGAGCAATCCCGGGGATATCACAATGCAAGGGAGGGAGGTGTGGGGGGTGGGGGGGGGGGTCATGAGGGCTGCTAGAACACGCTAATTAGGGACTCGACACATTTGCCCCCTTGTTTTGCAAACAGCGCTCACTGTTTAACAGCGGGTGGTGCACAATCACATCAGACACACATAGAGATAATCATTTAGTGTTAATCAGCACACTCAGAAGTAAAGATGAGGTATTTCCAATGGGATGACTCCAGCAGTTGTGGTGTATTCTTAGCCCTGAGGAGCTGGCTGGAATCTCCTCTACACGACCCAACAGTGGTTAGATGTAATCTGATAAGTGGCCACAGGTCAAGACAAAATGTATTTAACTTCAGCGTAATGGCTTTTCATATTTTTGAACCACCTTTTCACGAACGCATACCGCTTTTTGAATTTTGTTAGGCTATTTTTAACAGGACACTGCCCCCATCTGCAGACTAAAAACAAAGAGTACGCGGAGAGACGAGAAACAGGAGGGTGCTAAAAAAGAAAACATCAGCGATATATCTTCAGCTCTCTCAGGCATGTCAAAGTCTCCACCACCAAGTGATTGGGAGATTGCTGTGTTTTTCCAAACATGGCGGATGAGGTCACGGTGCAAGGCAGGAAAGAGGCATTTTAGCCAACTGGATAATGTGAGGTCAACGTATCAATGGAATGAATGGGATTTAGAGCCATGTGCAAGAGCTTAATGCAATGGTATTTGTATGTCAACTCAAAATTTGACTTAGCCAGCATGAGACTGGGCAGGAAGCACAAGGGCTGAAACGTGTGTGTGTGTGTGTGTGTGTGTGTGTGTGTGTGTGTGTGTGTGTGTGTGTGTGTGTGTGTGTGTGTGTGTGTGTGTGTGTGTGTGTGTGTGTGTGTGTGTGTGTGTGTGTGTGTGTGAGAGAGTGCCTGTGTGTGTCCAGGTGCCCACCCATCGCTGTGCCAGACTTGGCCAAGGTCAAAGCGCCAAACAGTGACAGGACCTCCAACAACTGTACAAAACGGTGCACACACACCGATTCTCGCACACTCACACACATTTAGCCAGCCAACAGTGCCAGCTCCTGCTGTTTGGGTGACATTTACACTCAACCTTTCCAGTTTGTGATTGATTGGGGTTAAATCATACCAATGCACAAAAAAAAAATCTGTCACTACTGCAGCGTGTGTGTGTGTTATGTGTGTCCGTGCAGGATCCATCAGCATTACTGTGTATGGATGGTTTCAATGTGTGACTGTGTCACCGCAAAGCGGGGGGAACTACAAAAACCTGGTCAAACGTTTTCAGGCCTCCAAGTGAGACTCAATCAACGCTGACGAGTCACTGTGCCTTTATAACTCTGCTCAACTACAACTGGACTCATTTCTGCTCACTCCAAGAACCAAAACCAAAACTCTGTTTTCATTTCTATCTCCTGTACGCAGTGTGACATACTATAACGGTTTTGAATAAGACAGTATTGGCCATTTATTAAAACAAGTCTACAAAACATTTTCATTTAAAACGATAACAATGAAATCGATATGTTGCTGCTAGGGATGGGAATGCGGGTGGATATAACGAGAACATAGGAAATGACATCTTAAATAAAATATCCAGGATACCTGGAAGAGCAGAGTGAGGAAATACAACCTTATAATTGCATACAAATATTGGTGACGTTTACTGTATTTTGTAGTCACACAGATTTATTCATGAGTCATTACAATGCTCACATATCTACATTATTTTTTACATTTTATGGCACCTGTACTTGACCGGATTAGAGTCTCTGACATCTCTTTTCCAGTGGATGTTTGGCCAAAACAGCAGCGTCAGCACAATTACAGCAGCAACTGACTAAATACCAATAAAAGCACTTCCCTGGAGATAAAAGCCGGTCTCACCCAATGTTCAGCAGGGAAGAGGAGGAGTCAAAGATAGTGAAAGAAAATATTTCAAAGTTGGCAGCAGGACAGTTGTAACACAGACTGTTTAGACAAATAACTGTAATATTCCAATTAAACAATCCTTTCATAAATTAATTCTCCCCATTCAAAGCTGCAGAGCTCTAGTAAATCATAGCTTAAACAGTTCCTTAATTCTCTTCTGTGTTTATTCCCTGCACAGGTGGAAGAGATCACACAAGTTTTCTTTACGGGCGGACTGTTTCAAAGATTTAGGACTAGTAAGCAGAAAGGAGACTTCAGACCACACTGTCCTCCACATTTCAGGGTAACACGAAGACTTTACTGGAAAGAACATTGTTCAAGAATCTGCTCTCACAGCAGATTAGAAGATATGGTTACAAAAAGCAATGCATCTTTATTTGTATCATATAATGTGAATCAAATGTTAACCATATGTTACTGCAGCAGACAGTGTCTTGATGCTGAACCAACCATAACCATAACTAAAATCTTGCCCTAACTTCATCAATTTACATTCCCCAGACAAAATTAATGTTACAAATAGGCAAAACCATGGATTTGTCATGTATAAAACTTCCTTAACCTTCTGTAGAGTTTCACTTGTAAAGCGAATATCATACAACATGCTCTGAGAATAAAGTAAAAAAATTTTTTTTTTTAGTAAAGACATTGACAAAGATGAAAATAAAAGGAAATAAATATTGAAGAAGACTGAGAGGCTTGTTGCTCACAACACACACTGAACTGTACCCTGCATGTGCACACACAAGGACGAGGAACTGACATCCAACAAACTTCCATAATTAAGTACTTATGTAGCAAATGTGGCCTTGCCAAGTGTGGACTGATGCAATTAGTTAGGCTACACAATTTTTCAATCCTTCAAAAATTGACACAAATGGTCCTAAAGTTGGTCCAAATGCTCAGATCCAAATTCCAAACAGCATGAAAAAGAGAGCAAATAAAGTTTTTCTGTATCGCAATCTGAATTTCTCAAATAACTGCAACACAGATTGTCTTCATCAGGGGATGGTGAACAATATTCCTGCAAAATGAAATAGACCACTACACAGAATCAATATACACATTACAGCATCACACAAGTGGCTTCAGTTTGAGGGTGGAGAGATTAATGGGGCTGTGATTATCATGACGATCACAGTGAACCGTCACTGCAAAATTGGTGATGCCTGAATCAGAGTGCTGCAAAGATCATTCACATCATCACAGATGAAATGGACTCAGTGGAACCACGAGTTTCAGGTTTCCCACCCTGTTTTATCTATGAAAGGTCTGCAGCAATAAATCCAAGATCTCACACTTGTTTTTACTTTCCATTACGTCCAGCACTAATGACTTTAGGAAATAAAAGAAAATGAATGAATGTCTTTGTCAGAAGGCACTGCAAGCAAATATAAGCATTAATCAAGCAAGTTTACAATAGATGAGTATAAACTAAGGAAGTCTTCTTAAATTATCCAAATAAATAAATCTCTGAATTTCTGTTGTCTTTCACTCGGTCATTGATGCGCTGGCTTATTAATAAAAGCTAATAAAACTGACATTTAATGGTTTCATAAAGTTCCAAAAAGCACCCACTACGATGGATTACATTTCCCTTTTCATTTGATGATCCTATCATTTTTATGTCCAGGCTCTAATCTGTGAACATGAAGGAGTGCTATCTGACACACATTACAGCTGCATAGCAGTAATACATTGGAGCCTGCACGGGACCCTGAACGTTTAGCCAGAAGTTCAACATAGCTACCATTGTTGGTTTTAAAGTGTTATGGGTTGGGTTTTATTACTTCTGTCAAAACATCAGAAGCTGTTGAGCCAGGCCAAGTTCATGACTGGGAGTCCATCTAATAAGAGGCCTTTAACACAAAGATCAATAGGATATCTAGCAATTACTATACGAGATAGAGACATAGAGGGAAACTGTCAAAAACTGTTTGCAGTGTGGTGGTTTACCAGCGAAGGGGAAGGGAGTGGGATGGAGGGGGGACATTTCGTGCAAAAATCAACAAAGACAGCAACAACAAAATTATGTCGTAAAAAAAAAAAAAGTGTGGTGCTGCCTTTCTTTTTATTGACCTGATAATACAGACGACTAAAATAGTTGCTGAAAATCAATAACGTGTGTAAATTGCGGTCCGAATCGGCGTGGATTCCTTTCGGTTCCGCCGTGTGTGAGGGGGGGAAAAAAAAAAAAAGCTCTTACGTGCTTCTATTTTAATTATACTTCTTTGGGTTTGCGGTTGTGAGCGTGCAGGGGCGCGAGAGAGCATCGTGTGTGCCCGTGCGCGTGTGTGTCTATATTTGGCTCACCTGTGCACTGAAAAAAAAAAAGGGAAAATAAATCTACGCTCACTCAACCGGAAATCTTAATTGATACAAAACCAAGTTAAAGCTACATATGGGCCCAGAAGACTACCGCAATAAAACAGCCGCAAGGTGTTCAAGTTCTCGAACCTCTGCGGCGCACACATACACACACACACACACACACACACACACACACACACACACACACACACAGACAGATATATAGTCTATGGTAAATATAACTCCAGTTTGAGCAATCAACTTTCAGCAGCCAAAAGCAATTATGCTGTCAGTTTGCTCCTTTATTCTCTGCCAGATTGCCTGCATCGATTTTAGTTTTTAAGATAACACGAAATCCATTATGTTCTTTAAAATGAGATGTGGCGTTAGAGATCAAGTTTGTTGGAAGATTTCTTCATTTAGGATTTTTTTTTTTTTTTTTTTTTTAATATCAGGGAAAATACAATTAAATATTTTAAATACAAAGTAATAAAAATAATCTCACATTAAACTTTGTTCCTACTCCCATGTTAAATTCAGCAGGAAACAAAATAGCCTATAAAAATAAGGGAAACATAAAAAATAGAGCGATATTTGCGAGAACAAAAAAAAAATACTGAGGGGACGATAATTAATAAACACATTCATATTGACGCATAGGCATTGTACGGCTGTATATTAGTGATCAATGTGTGTCTATGAAGGCACAGACATAGCTATTTTGCGGAGTGAAAAGTTTAGTGGTGGCCTTTATTGTGTAGTCAGACAGTGTGTGCAATCTGCCGAGAGAAGAAACTGAACACGAGTGTTCAAAATAAAATGATAAAGCAGCTGCAGTTAAATATTGCTGTAGGCCTCCAGTGCACAGCTCCAGAGGAGAGTGTTTTACCTATAAGCTTCAGAAAAATCAAAAATAGTGGGTGAAACACACTCCCACGACGCGTGTGTATTCAAAAGTTGTGGGCCTGCATGTTTTGAATGTGAAAACGAACAAGATATATATATTTGTTTTCATGCCTGCTGTCTGCTCTGTTTTTCCTAGCGCTGCAACACAACAGATCGGAGGCCTCTGGGCTGCTGCAGAGGCTGCCAGTGGTCCGATGTGAGTTGCTACAAAGCCAGGTATTTGCGTTCATTAGCACCCGGATCAACAGACTATCGAGGCTGTTTGGAGATCAAGACCAAGTGCAATTACTGGCAAGAAGCAGGATCCTCGACATGTTTAAGTATTTTTCACAAAGTAGCTCAATCAGCGTTTTGTTTCCTTTCTTTTTTTTTTTTCCTTTTCTTTTTCTTTCTTTGTCTTAAACTTACACGGGAACTTGATCCCTGTGGCCCCAGTCCTGACGGGCAAGAGCAATAAGGCAACAAGAAAATCATGACTGCAAAAAAAAAAAAAAGATCTCTTATTATTTTTTATTATTATTATTTTACATATGAATGTATGAACACTGAAATACTCGCTGTAAATGTGGGAATACTAATATTTTTAAGTAGCAAAAGCTCATTATAAATAAACACGCTTCAGGTTTGTTTAGAATCGTGAACTAGTATTTATTTCACTTATGGTCTGAAATTGACTTTTTTTTTTTTTTTTTTTTTAGAAGCCTGACTATGGGGTCGAGGTTCACGTTGAATTAACAAGGTCAGTGGCAAAGTTACAAAGTTTCTGGGGGCATGTAAACATGCAATCAAGCATGTTCAAGACAGAAAACTACAACAGGTAGATTAAAAAAATGTTGTCTAAAAAAAAAAAAATTATACTGAAAAATAAATAAAAGGCTAGATGTGTCTTGTTTCTAAGTTCTGCATTTTCACAAAACTGCTTCGAACGTTACTGGATAGAATAAAACAAACACATGAAGACACAACAAATGAAATTAAGAGCAGGCCTACGTAAATAAATATTGTTTAGCATTGTTATTTCAAATGAATTGAGGATAAACAAGCAGGCTGACCCACATAAACAGGCCGTGGATTACAAAGTACATCCATGCAAAAAAAAAAAGAAAAAAAAAAGGGCGCTTTAAATAAATTCATAAATTAACCCACCAACAATAAACAAATAGCAAACAATAAACGTAGTCCATTTCCAACAACAAAGAGCTGCATGTTCACAAAACTGAATTCATGAATTTCCCGTGTGACGCGAGCAGCAGTCCACTAAGTAGTAGTAGTATGGGCGCTTTCAAGACACATTATTGATTGGCATTCCCTCGAGGAGGAACCAGTCTGCAGCAGTCCGCTGGCCACGGGACAAAACTAAACTTGCCGGAGAGCGATATCTTCTGCGATTTGAGCAGCATCGGCTGCAAAAAAAAAAACAACAACAAAAAAGTCTGCATTCAAATATTTGCTCTTTCTTTCTAAATTCACATCTCGGCGTGTCCGTTCTGCAGCGAGAGAAAGAGTGCGCCCAGCTCGGTGGAAGCTGAAGCAGCAGCTCGCAGCAGAGCAGTGCCACAGCGCCCACTATTTCAAAAGCCGGGAATATTATTTCACAAGACTTGGAACCGCTGTATATAAAAAAAAAAAAAAAAAAAAAAAAAGTTACTATCCATTTCGACAACTTTCTTGGTGCCTTCTGGAAAGGAATCTGCGCTTCTATGAACCCCCCGACAAAACGAGACTAGCAAAATACAAGCTCGAGCTCCCGTTTGGACGGCAATGTTTATCTCTGCTTTTAAAGGAGTGTAATCAACTAAAGCACCGGCGGCGTTTCTCATCACACATGAAACTTTCTGACACTGCAACCAGCAAAGCCAAGACCGCAGCATGCAGGGAAACAAGACCGAGAAGCCGGAGCGGGACGTATTTGTAGAAGGAAAAGTTTTCTGTGGACAAAGAGTCGCCCCCATCCTCTCTTAAGGATATGGCAAATGACAAGGACACACTGGACATCTACAGAGCCGCGAGTTTGTAGCCGGCGGCTGAAAGCGATAAGAAGGGGAAAAACAGAAGACCTACTTTTGGCCAGTTTTCTCGCCCTCGCCTTGGATCTCATCTTGTCGGCTTGTAGATTCCTCTCGTCGTCCTCCGTGAGCCCAGAAGCAGCAACAACACTATCTTCATCTCACCAGCATTGTCAGTTTGGACACCTTCGCACATGCGCACAGGCCATTCAATCTGACACCCTCGTCGGGGCCAAAAAACTTTCCAATGTATTCATCATCATCACTTTTTTTTGTCCTATCGTCTCCCCTTTAGATCACTTATCTCTTCCCCTCCTCCTCCTGCTCTCTCTTCACCATCTCACCTTCCCTCCCTCCCCCCTTACCATCCCCTTACCCTCGTCCCCCTTCTCACCCCTACCCCCCCCCCCCCATCCACCCACCCGCCCCATTCAGCTCCTGCCAGCACCCTCTTGGATTTTTACCCCTTTAACAGCAACTACTTGGTTTTCTCCGACAGGGTGGACACAGTGAGGTACAGTGGGGAGGTCAAGGCCGTATTAGAATAATGGAGAGACATAAATAATAATAATTATTATTATTATTATATTTATTGTCGTTATTATTATTTTGTTGATTTTACTCTTCATATTTATATGTTTGGCATGAGTGTCTTTCTTAATTTAGATATTTAAAGTAACTTTGTATTTAGCCTTTTGACTCATCTCATCGTGTGTTGTCCCCCCCCCCCCCCCCCCCCAAAAAAAAGTGTTGTAATTGCACCGCACTTTATTTTTAACTTCATTAATTCACACACAGGCGTAAATAGGTCCGAGGCTTGATTGTTGTTGCAACTTTACAGGCTATGATTTGGTGTGTGTGTGTGTGTGTGTGTGTGTGTGTGTGTGTGTGTGTGTGTGTGTGTGTGTGTGTGTGTGTGTGTGTGTGTGTGTGTGTGTGTGTGTGTGTGTGTGTGTGTGTGCGTGTGTGTGTGTGTGTGTGTTTATGTGTGTGTGTGTGTGTGTGTGTGTGTGTGTGTGTGTGTGTGTGTGTGTGTGTGTGTGTGTGTGTGTGTGTGTGTGTGTGTGTGTGTGTGTGTGTGTGTGTGTGAGAGAGCCTTGATGCCCTCAGGACAAGCAGCAGCGGCCAGCAGCTGTTTTGACGCATGCACGGAGCCTCCACCAGCAAGAGCCCTACCAAGGAGAAGTCCAGGCTTTTATTTTGTTTTCCTTCCGTCCTTCTATGTTCGCATTTATAACAATCGTAGCAGTTATTATTATTTTTTTTTCGAGAAGCGTTTGTGCTCACTGTGCGCATGTCGTTAAGCGCATGATCACCTGAACGAAGGTGGACAGGCTTTCTCTTTTGTGACTTTTGCCTTGCACCTGTTTGTTTGTTTGCTGCAGGCACGAGGACACCGCGTTTACGTTCAACCGCGCATCCAGCAGTTCGATGTAGCGTGAACGACTAAAAAGGTAATTTTTAGATTATTAATGATAAATGCATTTAATCAAACACAAAAATTGAACATAAGTCTTCAGCATTATTTATTTATTTATTTATTTTTAATAAATCGTATGTTAAATTGAAGTTACAACTCCGGCAGTTTAATACATTTATATCAGATCAATAAATAGATAACATTTTACTATACAATTTAATTGTGTCGCAACTATTTTTGCACGATTTCAATTTAGTACTATTTGCATGAATTACGAATTATTACTATTTTTACTAGTCTATTATTATAATTAGGTAAATACTATTAATTAAGACTATTTTTTGTTGTTATAGACTGAAACACAATAACCTTTCAAAAGAAACAAATAGAGGCTTCATTGAAGCTGTGCATAATAATATTTATTAGATTTTTTTTATTATTTTTAAAAGTTCCAAAGTCCAGTTTGGCTGATGGTGGCAGGCTGGTCGTTATGCTCATGTGGTGCCTGGGCCTATAGCCTGCATGTCATATGGGAATGGTTTCCGTCTCGTTTAGCTGAATAAAGGCGGCTCTATGTTGGAGTGTATTAAAGATTGGTGGTGATGGAGCAACTGCAGTCTGCTGGGAGAGCGACGGGGATCAATTCCCTGGACGCTAATCACCACACTTTTATGGGACTATTTCAAATCCATGCACGTTGAATTATTAGCATTATTATTAGGGCCCTATTATTATGATTACCATTATTATTATTATTATTATTATTATTATTATTTGAGCCATTTTATTTCTTTTTCCCCCTGAACAACGTAGCCTATATTGTTATACAACCTGCAATTCACTCCGCGCTCTGCCTCATGTCTTTATTTTTCTGGTTGAACCGCAGCTTGTTGCTCATTATGATGCACATGAACAACAATTGATTTGAATAAAGGCTTGAGCTCATCAAACATGTCTCCAGTCCATATCGGAGAGAAATTGCTGTGGGATGTTTTCCCATAAGTGAAACGAATGACGTGATCATGAATCAATAATAAGCAGCAGTAATTAGCATATATTAGCTGTATATTAGGGAGTTTGTGTTGCATCAGGAGGGGAGGAGGTTTATTTTATTGGCTTGACAGAATGCGAATGAAGAGCCTACACCTACAGTGTCAGGAGGTGGCCACCGTGTTACACATGTATAATATTTTCTATGTTAACCCACTGTAAAATAGCCCTTATCAAAAGATTCACTTTAAAGACACAAGCTCCTGCGGGCAGCGGGGGAAACACGGACACATGGAAGGAAACAGGTCGATAAACAAATAATAAATGATGTGAATATCAGTGGTGAACAAAGGTTTTGCTTAATTCTGTTGGTGTCTGAGGGAATCGTGGGAGCGTGGCGACAAAATATCAATAATCCATTGCCTTTATCGATTGGCTTTATTGATACCTCGTCCGTCATCCAGTTTCCGTCAGAATAAAACTATACTAAAAGACATCGAGGAGAATTTTCTTCAGTTTGTCGGAATCATTTCCATCAACCGGCCGCTACAGTTCAGGCCTCTCCCCGCACATTGGCCCGGACAAATGATTTCACGCGGTGCAACACTTTTTTAAAGGAGCAATTAACTGTGATTATGTTTGCAAAGAACAGTGTTGCTCTCCGACACCGGTCCGTTGGGAAATACTTTCCTGCGCCATTTACACGTCGACCTTTTAAAGGGGTTTATGGAAACGTAGGACGGGCTGCACGGAAGAAGGAAAAAAACACTCGCGTCTTGGAGTATTTGCGTCTCAGAAATGTGGCTTTTCTTTTTTCTTTTCTTTTTTTTCTTTAGTGTTGCGTCTGGAAGGAGCGCAGGACGGCAGCACCGCTGGCTCCGGCCCCGGAAGAGAGGTGCGCAGCTGCACTCGTGTTCAATCATCTGCACAGGGTCCCTCTCACTTTTATTAATCCCTCTAATTAGACTAAAGCGAAGCAGATGAGATTCATTATCATCCGAGAGCGACAACAAACACACAGACATAAACAACAGATCCGTCTGATTAAAACGTATATAAAAAAAAATAATAATAATAATAAAAGTGTCCATCCCGCCTTTTATGGTTATTATTGTGGCATTATTCTTTCAAATCTAACCGTGTATTGTCTGAATGGCAAGCTATTGTCCCGCGGCTCCTCCGTCTTAAACCCTTTAAGGCTGTCTGAGGCCTCTTTACAGACTAATTGTTTGGCGGGTTAAACAATGTTAAGGACACATTTGCGTCACTTCGGTTCAATTTCCTTAATCTCATTTTGACGAAGCGATGACGTCTCTACATAACCTGATCTGACAGGCCTGGAAGTGTTTCCCAACAGTGTAACGGCCCTCGTGTTCCGTGGTACATCTACATCGTTTTTTGCCATAGAGTATACAGTAGGCTTCACACTTTACCGCCAAGCATCGCGACGGCAGCACGCACAATCTGGAAAACCGTTCTCTCCGAAAATGACTCGATTACAAACAAGAGGATAACATAACTGCTCTCAGTTCACCGGTATTTATTTGTTCAAAGAGTGTCATGAAAGTGGCGCGAAAACATTAGTTTCCAAATCTTACACAAATACATATAATCTACTATCATCGCTGCATTAAATGCGCGTTCGCGATGATGATGATGATGATAGGGGGTGCGTGTGTTGGGGGGGGGGGGGGAACAGAAGTTTACAACTATGTGGAGTGGTGTGGTCAGACTGCGGTGACTGACCCCCCCCCCCCACACACACACACACACACACACACACACACACACACACACACACACACACACACACCCTCTCTTCTCTCCCCCCCCCCCCCCACACACACACCCACACACATATAGGCCGCTGAAACCCAAGCTTTATCCGCGGTGGAAAAGGCTCCGGGTCTCTGGATTAGACGTTACGCGCAGATAACATCAGCGCACATTAGATATGTGAAATGGAGCACCTTCGCGGCCCGGCCCGCGGATGAGGCGAGTCGGGGGACATCAAAAAGCCGCAGTGGGCCCTTTTGTGAGCGCCGTGAGCTTTGTAAATTTGCTAACTGTAATTCTGCCACAGTTGATGTAATGGGAGAGTAAACATGGTAACTAGCTGCGGCGAGGCACTGTGACTTGCGCACGCACACATTGACACACTACTCGGTTATGTGATGTGATCGCCTTCATGATGAGGGGATGATGACCCCCACACACACCCCTCCCCGTCACCTCAAACAAGACGAATAACAAACTCAATAACTACGACACTATGCTTTTTTCAAAGATCAATAAGAACAAATTCACCAAGATTCCAACAGCTAATCAATTCCAAAATCCCATTTTTCCTTTCTGAAGTCTTAGTTCGGAGTGGCACTCCACAGCGGGCCGCTGCCGCCTCTCCTCTAATGAAGTCCCTTGAAGCGGTCATAGTGAGGTTGCCTTGGTAATTATTAGTCATTAATTGGGTTCAGGACCTGGTGCGTCTCTGGGAAATGGGAAATCTGACCGCTAATCCAAGACGTTTCTTTTGGGGCCTTTTACAGTGTTGTTAACATGCTGTCAGAGACAGAGGGGCGCTGCGCCACAGCTACTGATAGCAGGAATATGACGAGGTTGGAGGGCAGAGGCTGTACTGATAAAGACCCTCTGCAGGACGCCTGAACGGCTGGGAAGTCCACATCTGAAGAGAAATAATAGAAGGAAAAAAAAAAAATCTACAATACGAGATGGTTCAAATATATATGTGTGTACGTATCGGAGTGTAGGTTAGAGGTTGC
The DNA here is from genome assembly GCF_029030835.1 of Brachyistius frenatus. Classification (NCBI taxonomy): domain Eukaryota; kingdom Metazoa; phylum Chordata; class Actinopteri; family Embiotocidae; genus Brachyistius; species Brachyistius frenatus. The sequence goes on along the minus strand of NW_027210605.1, from coordinate 9,584,344 downwards.
GACAGATTGGTTTTAAGATTACTGAATGAAATATAGCCTACAACAATTTATACAAAATGCAGAGGACGGTAAAAAAAAAAATCTCGATTTTCATTTTGTGGCAACACATTTAGCTGCAATCCTCCAAACAAATTTGGACAATCTTTATCAGGTAGCTTGCCGTTTCGAATCTACTCCAAAATATAACTGGCAAGAAATAATGTTATTGGTTATTATTTCTGAATTCAAAAATGATCGCTGGTAAATGCATTCAGCTGTCAGTTCATTTAAACACACAGAACAATGAATGCATTTAATCATTTTCGTTTTAATTTGGAGTCTTAAAAAAAAAGATTATTTTCTGATTCCTTTTTAGGGACAACTGCTTAATGATTTTGAATAAAAATGAAATAATATATATTTAATGTCAACAAAGAAAGTCGCGGGGTTTTCCTGCCTATTTTTATGACAAAATGCCATCGAATATATATATATATTTTTTTTTCCATTCTATGATCATGTGTGAAATCAAAGAAAATAATAATTATTTGCTAAATGTAAACAAAGAACAAACAAAATCTGATTAAATCTGTTTGGGAATTAGGTGTTCCTCCGAAAACAACTCGCTCGCTCGTCCCATCATCATTAATGTTGTTATTTTTAATTAATCGCTCGTTAATGTCGCCATCCATTTCCCCGCAGATCAGAAGAGCGAGGAGCCGACAACCCCGCCAAACAAATGCACATTAAAATATCGCCGGGAGGCTTGAGTGAAAATTACCCCGATGTAGAAATGACCTTAATATGATGTAATCAATCACGCTGTCTGCTGGGACACTGGGCATCACAATGTTAATCTTTTAGTTGGGAGCGGTGGGGGGAAAATGGCCTGTCATATTTTAAAACTCAGCCAAGTTCAGTGGCGAAGAAAGCCGAACTGTAACGACGCGGGCTGTATAGGACTGAGAGAAAATATATGAACGTTTACAGGAAGTCCAAACATGGTGTGGTAGGCTGCAGGGTCCTCTGGTCCTGTATCAGTGTGTGGATTTTTTTTTTATTTATTTATTTATTTATTTTTTTGGGCGGGGAGGATGATGATGTTTTGACAAGTATGACACACCTCAGTGACACAAAAGTGTTTATAACTTGAGGACAAAATACATGATAAAGCAAATAGCATGGATATTTACTTCACTATAATAAAACAAAAAGTCTCAAGTGAAACATAAACTTGATTCTACAATTTTGAAAAGAATATTCTCAAATGTGAAATATAAATATCTAAAACATGCTGACCATCAAGCCATGTAAACAGTAGCCTAATTTACTTTGATTAGTTAAATTTTTTTAATTAAAATGTAATTTATAAATAATAAAATGTGTTTTAAAACGAGCCAGAATTAATTTCTGAGTTAAGTTTCAAGTGAGCCATATGAACTGAACAATGAAAGAAAATGTCAGCAACGGTGAAAAGTTATTGAACAACTATGATTATCACAGAACTAAAAGCTGCTGCGGACAGCAATTTCCCTCGCTAAAGCTGCTGAGAGCTCTTATGCAGAGTGACTCCGGCAGGTACCAAACACGGGTGCGGACGTATTAGCGCTAAGAACATACACACAACTTGGCAGGCTCTAAGAGGCTCATGCGGGCAGCATCAAGTGCTGAGGCCAGTGCATGTTATCATTAACAACTGTGGACAGACAGAACAGGCCGAGCCCACAAGTGTCCATTTCACACCAGCCTGGCATGGCGGTGGGCTAGGACTCCTGAGAGCCGGCTGCCACCCCTCTGTAGCCCTTTGAAGCACATCAGCTTCTGGGATTTCTGGTTCTCATCTTTGAAACACAGCCGCTTGAAGGTCGAACCTGAGATTTGTGTTCTCACCTCCTGTAAAGATCTGATTCGGGATTTTGTTCTTGTCATACCGGCTTTGAGAACACAGGGAGATTTAGGAAAAGGTAACGGACAAATGGAGCTTGTTACGTCTTTTACTGTAGCAAAAGCAATTCAATTAATCTACAATAACTATGAGAAGAGGGCAAGGTGTACTTATAATAAAGAGAGAGCGTGCAGAACTATATCCAATTGAAATATTTCTGACACTACAGAACACTGTCAATCTCCAAATCTATAAACAATTGTTTAAATAAGTAACATGTAAAAATTGTGCATGAGCACAAAACAAAGACATGAGCAGTGAATTCAAATCTTTCTTTCTTTTTCAGGTTTTGATCCCAGAACAATATTCTGGTCAGTGAAAATCCCATTTCAGGACTATAGAGTATATCTCCTTCCAAACAGCGTCAGTTCCCACAGTCTCCACACGACCACTGAACCAGCCCTGATGTATTTTAATGTACGTGGGGAGTGACGTCACCGCAGCCAGCTATAGTGGGGCCCCTGAACACAGCTTACATATACTCATAGTGGTGAAAATGCTTAGCAGGAGGGATGCCAAAGGCTCAGCGTTGAAGTATTTTCTCCGACCCAGTCCGCCTCAGCACAAAACGCTGCTACATCACGTGCAGTCTGGACGCACAGGACAAGTCATCTGTAATTATGCGGTTTCATTTTGCTCTAATAGGTGAAGCTGATGATTTGTATTTATAATCAGCGGGGGAAAAATTCAGACATTATACAAAAATTCATGTGCATGTATCTCTTTTCACTGCAGCAGTGACCAAACATCTCTTGCCCAAATCCACAATTCCTGTTGACATTCTCGGGCTAAATGGATCTGCTTTACAGTAATATGTTTCCACTGCCAAGCTATGCAGGCCCTCAGTCCAAGAGGCACTGAGGGATTTCAGCAAATTACAAAGATGACTAAAACGTACCTGATACACATCCACACAGATACACACTGTATTGTACTCCGAGGGAAACATTTTCAAGTTAGCCTCTTTCCCCCTCCTGAACGGAAGGCTTCCCGGCATGAGAAAAAAAACGAACTTGGGCCAAGCTGCACACTTACACTATAAGCCTGACATCACATAGGAAACAAACCATAAAACACCAAACATTCTACAACCCAACAAAGGCCAATAAAGGTTTCAACGACTGAAGCACACAAACACTGCAAGTAGCAAACAAACCCGGCAGCTCTCCTGCACCGTTTCCATTTTCATTGAGATTATTTTCTCATTCTCTCTTTAGACTCCAGCAGCCTTGCAGTTACCAGCGTACATTATTTATTTGTTTGTTTTGTTGCAAAGTGTATATGTGTGTCTGCGGCAAGAAAGCAAACGCGCACGTTGCCAGACTGACAGGATGATTAATAGGAGCTCCAGTCAAGGGTTGGGGGAGCGATGGCGACGGTGGGTGGAGGTGGGGGCTGGGTGGGACTTCGGTAAAGCATCAAAAAACAACGGCACTTCCCGGGGTTCACCGCCACTTCCTCTGTAGGACCACCCGACTTCCCGAAGTCTTCTCCATGCTGCACTGAACCCCGCGGTGGCTCAACTAGGAAGAGTTAATGAAGAGTTTCTTTAAGACACACTCACCCACAGAAACAGTGTGAACCAAGCGCATAATTAGTCATCTTAATGCAAGAACTGCAGGGGAAGAAAGAGGCAGGGGGTCAGAAGCACACTTAGAGGAATTTCAATGAGCATCAGAGCTGCATGTTGTTTCATTAAGAGAAGCAGAAAGGGCTGAAACGGCAGATAGCTTCATGCACAACCTGGATAAATATTGAATCCGGACATGTTTCACTTATGACGGTTCAAGAAGGAATTGAAAGTATTCTAGGTGACAGGTGATGGTCATGGAGAGAGGAAGAGGAGCAGGAGTGCAGAAATAAGAAAAACATGGGAAGCTAATAGCAAAAAACGAAGAACAATGAGGCAAAACAAAGTCAAGCTCAGGTGAGGTCAGGTAGAAGCAGATACCGATTTCCTCTCACTCCTTGATGTCGAAATGAAACCATGATCCAAGAATGAAACCCTCATCCTCATATTAGTGAATGATTTCAGCTGCAGACTCATACCTGAGAGCACAGTGCAAGAGAACCGTATGCCACAGATGGAGTGAAGCGTTGAAAGACTGCCCTCCTGTGTCAGACGCACAAACACATGTTGCACAATAGATTTCTTCTCGGCTTCTGTCTTTCTCCAGTTTGTGACTCCTTTAAGAGACATACTGAAGCTTCTGGTCCAATCAGAACACAGGACACATCATCACGTCAAGCTCATTGAGCTCAATGGATCTGGATGTAAAGTTAAACATGAATATATGAAAGGAGAACTTTCTGTCTTAGTTTGGGTACAGTATATGCATTTATGCTATACTTGTGTAAAAAAAAAAAATCCTCTGAAAACATTCACATCATATGGAACTTGCTTTAAACGTTTCTGAATGTTTGTGTGTGTTCCTACTCGTGAGAGTAGAGAGAAACAAACACTGGATTTTAACAGGTTGTCATCCTCCATTCCTGCTCTTTTCCAATAAGAGCTCTGGTGCCAAATCCCTGAGCGTGCTTAACAATTCCATTACTGCTGTGCAGGACACCCACAATACTCTTTTGAAGCCCGAGCATTTTAGAGGAGAAGAGTTTATTGACTTCAAATTGGTACCAGTTGGGTCTTTTCCTTTTATTTCTATGAACAACAAAAAACTTGGCATGTCAAAGTGCATGTGCAGCTCTGAGGTAAATGTTTAAGTGACGATTACTTCGATAGAGTTTGGGACGAGCACAGAGTGATGGCTGCTCAGCGGGACGCAGGCGTGCCAATGTTAGCCCACACACTAATGTTGATTGCTCATCATTGGAAGGATTTTATTTGGCAGTGTGGTTTCTGTTAACATCCACAGGCTTGTTTTACAATGCAGCTCATCTGTGGACCAAATGTGTCACATGGCAAGATGGGAAAAGAGTCGGCCGTTCTGGTCATGCTAATAAAGTGTGACAGACGATTTGATTCGTGATCCGCCCTGTCCTCGCTTGCCATTTTCATAAGCCCATATATGTCACACTGACATTTGCCATGTGGTAAAAACTGGACAACTTGCCACTCTATTTTGGGGATTTTTTTTTTCCCCCACCGTCATGTCACACATATGCTGAAAATAATGTTTTGTTGTGACCCATGCAGAGTAACCTTTTGAAGTTGTCAGTTGGAAAAAAGGCTACCGTGGGACACTTATAGCCTGTCAGCTGCTGGGAATTCAGTGTGTGGAGGATTGGGCTTACAGACACCTGTAGGCCTGGGGTCACGGTGGCACCTCTCAACTTTCCCAGTCCTGTGGGGATGGTCTGCTCTGCTGGACGTGTGTGTGTGTGTGTGTGTGTGTGTGTGTGTGTGTGTGTGTGTGTGTGTGTGTGTGTGTGTGTGTGTGTGTGTGTGTGTGTGTGTGTGTGTGTGTGTGTGTGTGTGCTTCTGTAACTCTACACTAAACTACAGTGAATTATCTACATGCAAGCAAACAAATCTCTAAATTAAATTGGCAGAATCCCTCCACAATAACATGCTTTTTAACCGTCACCATCTGGTCTCTATACTGCCATATGAATTTCTATTTAAGTTAAGGTTATTGCCATGTAAAACTGAGTTTTATCATTTTATCATGTGCTCTGCTGTGTTCACACCATCCGTCACCACATCTCTGTGTTGTGTTTTACAATAACTGGCCTTTAGCTTTGTCCTCATGCGTGACATCATCTAACAGTTCAGCTAACTTTCCAGTGCCAGTGAGGAGGAAATGAAGTGACCATGGTTAACACCAGCTGACGTCTGATACTTGAAAAGAAATGGATTTCTGGTTTCCGTTTGCCTCCAATGAAGAACAAATCATGACTGTCTCAGGTCTAGCTGCTCCTTTAATGTTGTGTTGTGACTTTACAATCAAATGAGCAAAGTACAATAACTATTTAGTTTTTCATTAAACTGCATCTTGCATCAATTATTGCCACACAGACAGAAATATAAAAATAAAACGTGAATTCATTATACTGATTGCCACTGTGAGCTGGATGTCTGAGGCAGCGTCCGTGAGATGGAGGAGTTAGGGAAGAGTTTGTTTGTGTAATGGTCTAAAACCATTATGGAAAGAAGGATTACCTGAGGTTTATCATGATGACTCAGTCTCTAATTATGCAGATGTGTTTTCTTTTTCTTCTATATTGGACACTGAAATGGAAAATACTGAATCCATTTGAAAGGAAAATACATGTACTGTATGTTGGACATACGTGTGCTGGTATGTGCATGACTATGTCCACGCACATCCTGAGAGACGGGTGTCGATACAGCTGCATCAGTCATCATTCACACAGAGAAAAGACACAGTGGCGCTTGTAGCCAGACAGACTGGTTTCTGACATTCACAATCAGCTGCTGTCTGTTCCCAGCAACTCCGTCCTGCTCTGCTCTGCACCTTCACCTACAGTACACAAACTGAAAAAGCGCAATCAGAGGAAAATCACAATTGTCTTTCTTCCATTATGTTGTAAGCGTTAGATCAAGACAGGAGAGATGGTGGGAAGGAAGGAAGGGAGGCATGCAACAAAGGAATAAATATCCATGTGTGTATGTCTGGGTGGGGAGGGGGGGTCTCTGCCACTGGGTGAGCTTATCCAGAGGATCTGTTCTGCTTCAAGAAGAGAGAGACGTCTGATAGGAATAGTGTGACACACACACACACACACACACACACACACACACACACACACACACACACACACACACACACACACACACACACACACACACACACACACCAGGACTTTGTCAGTCTTACCTACCGCTGAGTGTTTGAGCACCCCTGGTCCAAAATCAGAGCTCCAATAACAAACTCTACTGGCTCTCCTGATTGGTCATGACGAATGCTCTCTGCTCATTGGTCTCAGGTAATGTCTGCAGCAAGAAATCCGACAGCCTGTCACCTTGATTTCATGCGAGCCTGTGACTGTGCGTGACTATGTGTGTATATTTCATGCACATATAGATTGATATGTTGTAAATAATGTTTGTTTGAGGCACCAAGACTGAACAAAAGTCACAGTAGGAGAGGGAAGAAACAATGCAGGAGTAAGAGAAAATAACGGAGGCCGATCTATTTAGTCAAGCCGTTTTGCCTTTGCTTTAGTTTAAATCTACTTTGTCTTTTATCAGAGAGTGGGCAGGGGGTTGTGGTGGACTTGCCGTTCATTCTGTCCGCCACTTTTTTCAGCGAGGAAAGTCTGTGGGTGCCAAGCGGCAAAGTCTGCTGGATCATTATTCGAGTGCCAAAACGGTGGGAGAGGAAAAGGCAGCAGAAAGCCGGTCATTAAAATTCCTACCACCTTGTTGACTGCATCTCCCCAACCAGCTTTCAATTCCCTCGCACAATTTGAAGGCAAGGGATGGCCAGGAAGTGGAGCTTGGCTGAGCACAAAAGAGAGAATCCTTAAACTGGATGTTTAAGGATGTCCTGGAAAAGAGCTCAAGATACTCTGAGATGAGTCTAACAGTAAGACAACCTGACTTTAGATCTGTAGGAGCTTGTGAGTCATAAGGATGGAGAAACCTACTCAGGGGTGCTCCATGAACTCTTGCCCAATGCTACACTTGATGTTTAATTCCAAAACAAGACTAAAAAGAAATCCCAAAAGAATGTGATGACCTTAGCCGCACAAAGCTTTGATAATAGGAGCCAGGATCAAGTGAGACACAGATGAGTGGGTTAGATCCTCATTTTGTTTTCGCAGGAGAAAGAACCGTCCTGGAAAGAAGCTATAGTTTGTTATCTAAACTGCACCTCTGAGTCTTGCCATAGATACAGGTGGGAGAAAAAAAAAAAAAAAGAGCATCACAGGCAGAGATGTCAGCTCTCTTTACAGTTTTCTCTTTCTTTTTGTTGAAGAACGGTGGAGGACCACACAGAGAGCAGAGGGCAGATCGTCGGTGTGTATTAAGAGACTGGTGGGCGCAAAGGGGGATTTGTGCAGTGGACCTTGGAGGCTCTTGGGGGTCTGGTGGTGGCTTTCCATGTTGCCGAACAGAAAGGGATCAACTATACGCCTTCACTGTTTAATAAAGTTTGTTAGGATTTACAGGACACAGGTAACAGTGTAGCGAAAAGTATTTTCTAAACATAAGTAGATAGATAACTCCATTACCTGCCTAAGAGTCAGTCTTTTAGTTACATATAATAGTTATTTCAAGTACTGACTATTTTCCAGTCTGTAGGGAGGACTCGCTCCTAATTCTCATTCAAAGTAGAAACAAAGGTGTGTACATTTCATCCTGCATATCACCAAATCAATACTTACAAAGCAGCCAATGTATTCAATATGTTGAACACTTAGCATTCAATATCAGCAACTTTTTAGCACTACGAGCACAATATTCCTTACTTTGCATTGTTCAACTGTTTTGTCGATCATCATTTTCAGTGGAAAGCAGGGCAATCAGTGTCTGCATTATCTGTCATCTACTATTTTTTATTTGTGGAAATTAAGAGATTTACGGCAAAAAAATACACGTGAAAACACTCCCAACATTTTCCAAACTATAACAACTAAATTGTGTCTTGAGGGCTAAAAATAAAGGCATAAACTTAACAGCGGTTGTGCCCATTCTCCGTGTGTGTGTGTGTGTGTGTGTGTGTGTGTGTGTGTGTGTGTGTGTGTGTGTGTGTGTGTGTGTGTGTGTGTGTGTGTGTGTGCAGAGCCCCCCTCTGGTCTAAATTACCTGGCGAAGGACAAGCTGACGGCTGTCAGTAAGGCTGTGCTGATGGGCAGCCAGTGATGCACTCCTCCCTCCTGTCGCCACCAATCCTGTCCCCTCCTCCCCCTCCCCTCACTTTAGCCGTCCTCTGTGCCCTGTGATGCGCTGCGGTAGGTCAGATAGGTAGAGATGGTGAGCAAAAAAGAGAGAAAGGGAGAGAAGCACATAGGCACATGGGGTGAAAGGGGAGACTTTTATTATCACCACTGTTTCAAGCCCCCCCCCCCCGCATCGATGACTGCTCAAATGTCCTGTCTTTTCAACACACCTGAGCTCCCTCCCCCCCCGTCTCAGTGCTGCAAATCCCTCCTTACCTCCACTCAAGCTCTCCGTTCCCCATTTGCTCCTCTCCTGTTTCTACCTTCCCTCTCAATGGGCTCACACTGCGTTTGGGCGGGGGGGGGGGGGGGGGGGGGAGGGAGAGGGGGTGAGAGCTGGAGAGAGAGAGAGAGAGAGAGAGAGAGAGAGAGAGAGAGAGAGAGAGAGAGAGAGAGAGAAGGAGAGCAGCAGGCCTCCGGCTATAAGGGAGAGTGCACCTGGATGGGCAGGCTTCCTGGACACGCTGTGAGGGGCTATTGTCCTGCATGTCAGCAGCCCCTCTCTTTTAATGGGGCCCGTATATCATCGTTCTGATTATGGCAGATGACTGGGACTTGGGGGAGCGAGGGGGTGGAGATGGCAGATCTAGAAGAAACGTACATGTGTGTGTGAGAGACAGAAAGAAAGAGAGTGTATTGGGGAGGGAGGTGGGATGAAGGCGAGGTTTGGGGACAGAGGCTTAAAAACGCAGGGACCCCCAAATCCCCCATCGACTGAAATCCTAGCACTTAACCCCAGCTATGGCATTGTGTGCTACCGTGGGGATTTTTTCCTATTTTTTTTTTTTGGTGGCCGTCATTCTTTTTAATGGACTCTCTTGCTTCATCTACTCCTCCCTCTCCCCATTCACCCTGTGTTTTCTTTAGCCGAGTTCTGTTTTCTTCTTTTTTTGGTTTATGACTTGTTTTCTTTTCAGAGGTAGGAGGACAGGAGATGAAGGTTGGTCACCTGTCCTCTCCGGCCCGAACATCCTCTCACACAAGAGGCTGTTAACAGACTTCACAAAGGAAAGAACCGTGGAGATTGCTGGACTGGAGCCCGTTTCAACATACTCACTTGCATTTTTCCAACCAAGTCAATGTCAGACAGTGACCGGGAGCAGGAGTTTAACACATTTATCAAATAAAGTACAGCCTCCTAATCCACTGAACAACCTCATGGGTCAGAAAATCCTATTCTCCAATCACTGGTGTAGGGCGTTTGTAATGGGGTGCAGCATTTGCAAATCACCTTGCATATTTACCTAAATTATAACCAGTCCATTAATAATGTGCTATGCAACTATTCTCATGAAGTCTTTAAAGTTACGTAAGGTGAAACTCCTTTTAACAAAAAACAAAACAAAAAAAACAGCCAAATTTGCATATATTACAAGTTAAAGTAAAACATTTTTTTTTTTTATGTCTAAGCCATTCAAAAAAAATATGTGCACTGTTTTCCCTCTGCTCCAGCATGCGGGTGTTAAGTGTTTCTTCACCTCACTGTTGGAAGATTTGATCTAACTGAACAGCAGATCAAAGACTGAAGTGCTCATGTTTTGGGTGACCGAGGAGAGAGAGTTCCATTCATTTCATGGGGACAAATGACAGCTAATTGAGTAGGTGTTGTAAGAGCTTGTCTGGATACCTTTCAAATGAGTAAAGGGTCATTTCCCCTATAATTACCTAGGTTGGATCCTGTACAGTGTGTGTGTGTGTGTGTGTGTGTGTGTGGTGTGTGTGTGTGTGTGTGTGTGTGTGTGTGTGTGTGTGTGTGTGTGTGTGTGTGTGTGTGTGTGTGTGTGTGTGTGTGTGTGTGTGTGAGAGAGAGAGAGCGCGGAACTGCATTTGTGAGAAGGGCGGGGGTTAAGGTTGTGTGTAAAACAGAAGGGTCCAGGGTAAGTTGATCCATTCTTAAAAAGGGTTTTTTTCATTCAGTTATTATCTTTAATAGTCAAACTCTTCTAGCAAATGCAGATAAATTTGACCGTTCACTGTTGTCATTACTCAGTTGCAATGATCTACAAACAGGAATGGCAACAACAACAAAGACAAATTTCAAGTTTGTTTTGCAAGAAAGGAAAAAGGAAGATGAACAGGAAGAGAAATCAAAGCACCGTTAAAATAAGATCCATTAAAATAAAGACTACTTGCAGCTGATTAGGCAACAGCAGCCACATGCATCACATTGTGACCTGTGCTACTGAATTTAAAACGTCTACACAATTACCACTCACAGACTAAAGAAACAATAATTTTTTAATTATTATTTAATTGAATCTTTATATTAAACTCTTTAAATGCTAAACTCATTAATATTTTAAATTTCTTGAAGCCTGCCATCAACAATTATACTATGCTTTGTGGCTGAAAGTTGTGTACAGGTTATGTACGTATTTAAAGCTACGGTTAAGATAACATTACAGAAGGTATGTTTTCCTCAAAAGTACTTTGACGTTCGTGAATTTTCTGCACAGATGGAACTTTATTGATTCATGTATATTTCCTTAAATACAAACGTGGCTGACTTAAAGAAAAAAAAAAAAAAGGAAAAACTGATGAACACCTATAGCAGAGCATGCGTTTATTTTTAATTTTTCCAAGAAAAAGCATGAGGTGGGAGATTTACAGCGTGTGAGTGCATGTCAGAGTACTTCCTATTTGGATGGAGGTAGCTGTGTAGAGGGCAGAGAGAAACCTATAATCCCTCTATGCTGCTTCAATAGAGTCATTCTGAAAACAGTGAGTCAGTGTCCGCTCGGCGCGTCAGATGAGAAGCAGTTAATGTGTCAGTAATTGGACAAGCAGTATATTTTGGGAAAAGCCCTTTATAAAAATATCCGCCCGCAGACTCGGAGCGTGTGTGTGGTGCACGGGCAGCGCTCTTTAAAGCCAGGAGAACAAACAAACAGACAAACAGAAAAGAAGAAATAAGGAGAGGTGAAACAAAAACAAAAAAAGGGGAAAGAAAGCGGTATTATTCTGGTGTGTCTGGCTGGCAGCTCTCGGGGGGGATTGGCGGGATTAAGTGAGAGCTGCAGATGACATCACGGGTAGGAACGGCCGCTTGACTCGTAAAGTGCCCCTCGGTATGTGCATCCACGGGCCGGGTTCCAGAGCCAGGGTGTGGGCGAGGGGGCTTGAGGGGGATCATTAGTGAGGTTTTATTGGAGCGCTGGGGAGGAACCACTGGTACATGGGTGCAGACGCACAGGAAAACAGGATTCAGACTGGCTGTGGAGTGCAGCTATTTGATTGCTCCCAGACCCTCACTGCACTGTGTGTGTTGTGTGTGTGTGTGTGTGTGTGTGTGTGTGTGTGTGTGTGTGTGTGTGTGTGTGTGTGTGTGTGTGTGTGTGTTGTGTGTGAGGGATCAACACACAGAGAGAACGACTTGTGCATTTAATGAGATTGATACGCATGTTTGTGGCAGCCTGTGTGTGTGGGTGAGTTGTCACTTGGACTTGTGTTTGAGGCTGATACGCATTAGCAAGTCTGTGTGTGTTTGTAAGGATTTGCTGGCACATGTGTATAATTGTCCCTTTATACATGCTTGTGCGTGTTCACATGCACGCATCTTTCGTCATGATGGAAACCAGAGATGTCCCGTAGTCGTGGGGGCCTGGATTGCGAGTGGGCTGTCCAATGACGTTTGCTCTGAGTTCTCATAAAATGCACAAAGCAAAAGCCAGAATTCCTTTTCGTTTTCAGAGCCTTCCCCCCCCCTCTCTTAGCGCTCCTCCTCCTCCTCCTCCTCTGCCTCTTTCTTCTACTGAACGTACAAAAAGACGACAGCGAGGATATCCAGTGCCGGCTGATACAAATCCCATTCGGTCACCTCCAGATGGGACGGCTGCTTTTCACAGCGAGAACTCAGCGGTAGCCCGTCCTGACTCATTGTTTCACTCCATATAAAATGAAATCAACCACATCTTCTGGGGGCGGCTAAATACAAGCTACCTTTTCCAGTTACACTGGAACAGACCTTTCTGAGTGATCTGCGACTGTGTCTTCTGTGGAGATCTGTCGCACTGAAGCAGCTCATAATGACCCATGTGGTGTTCGGTACATGAAGCAGGGACAGCAGACAGTGATTTGCTCTGTCTGTGCGTCTCGTCACTGACAGCCTGGAGGAAAGGCTAGAGGAACTGTATCCTCTCCATCATGCCACGGCTAGGAAATGAGCCATTCATTCTGACCGCTGCTGTCGAGCCGTCTGACCTCTCAGGGCTGGAAGGCCCACTGTGGTCTCATAAAAAATACCAGTCATAAAACAGCTGAGGGGGTAAGTCACTCTTGAGCTATTAGCTGGTGATACTGGATGAGATTTCAGTAGGTGTCAGGGTGTAAGATTGGACGAGGCTAGGAGATAGGCTTGTGTCTTAGAAATGATAGATATGCTGAGCATGGTCAAAATGTCAGCTCATGACGAGGTGAGTTGAACTTATCAAATTGATCATTATGGTGCCTGTGTAAGCCTTTTATTCACAATATTTGTGGCCCATTTAACATAAAGATATTGGCCACTATTGTCCTGAAAGAACAGAGTTGGCCTTTCAATTAACCCTAATAACACCATTAGTTCACTCTGTAAAAGTTGGCAGTCAAACAAATCACTACCCACACACAGTCTCAAAGCACTAAATGCACTTGTTATCAATTGGGGGAAAGGCATTATTACCTATTAGCTGTTTTAATGGTGCAAACAGGGGCACACAAAGTAAATACTGAGGTTTACGACTTCCCCTACTCAAGAAAAGCACATGTTTGATTGTGGTTGCTAATGTTAAACTAATTAGGGAGGTTAGAGCTGAAATACTATGCAGAACATTTGTGTTCACTCATTTGAGACTAAACACTGGTTGAGCTACATGCTTAATAATAAAAACAGATCTTAACACGGTCTGTATTTAACGTGACTGGCTGAACACAATTGATTAGTCATTCGAGAGAAATAACAGAATAAACATAACAGAGATCAACCAAAAATATGAATAGACTTATAAAAAAACAACAAACAAACAAAAATTATAACAAAAGAGGCTAGTTTTAAGACTTAAAACACATTACATGTGGAAGGATGTCGGGTTTACTGTGTGAATCTTGGAGAATATGCCTCAGGTGGAGGACTTATTTCTCTCTTAAATCTCAAAACTATTTCTATCAATCTCTCTAGCCATCTATCACTACAATGGAATAAAATAATAAATAAATAATACTAAATTAAATTAATATCTACAAAGGAATAGGAATGGATAAAGTTTAACTGTAGATTATATTTTTGGTCATATAAGGCCTGCTCTGAATAATGTGTCCATATAAAGATAGAGCACAGCAGGCTATCCTAACATAAAACATACAGTCTTACTAGAGGTCTGTCATTATCAAAATATGGGAACATTCTATTTAAACATGGCAACGGTCTTACGTCAAGTTGAAAAACTGCCGTTATCTTAAATAGCTGTTCAAATTGGTCTGCAGTGTCTCAAGGAGAATGGATGTTGATGAAGAAGACAGGACATCAGCAGTGATGTTAAATTTCAGAAGAACTGCGGTATTAGTTCAACAAAATTTACTTCAGACATCATTCGATTTCATTTTGGTTTGTGACTTTCCTTTAGACAGCGACATATTCTTCATGGATGTCTGGAATGATATCCCAAAGGAAAATTGGAACGTTATGGGAACTAAGAGAGAGAGAGAGAGAGAGAGAGAGAGAGAGAGTGTGTGTGTGTGTGTGTGTGTGTGTGTGTGTGTGTGTGTGTGTGTGTGTGTGTGTGTGTGTGTGTGTTTTCCTGGTGCCCTCGAGGAGTGAAAGAGAGACAGTGTTGGAATTTATTCATAGACTTGTTTCCTTCAACAAGAAAATAAAACGAGTGAGAAAAAAAAAAGACTCACCACCGTTTCCAAAACACACTACTCAGCAGAAAAAACTGCCTAAGCAGTATATGAGCTGACTCCCATCTCGCACGCACGCACACACGCACGCACTCTTAATCCTATAAATGTTTTTACAACTTCGTGTGTCACTTCGAGCGCTGGACACTGAGGTGTTTACATTAGGCTAACCATGCTAGTTAGCGGCACCGAACACTGTACGGTCATCTATCAAAATGAAGGCAGTCTCATAAACATACTAATGAGGCTGTGCTTTATTGTTATTTAGGCCACAGATCATTAAGTTAGTGTAAACCAACTTATTAACCTTTGATTAGTTTGGCTGTGTTAATACTGGGTCATCACTGAGCCACATTTATCATGGTACTGAACATAACATTTATCACAGGGTCGGTCACCTGTAGAAGCAATGAAATGCTTCTTAGTCACGTAATATCACAAATTGTAATGTGAATGCATTATGTGGCAAAGCAGTTTTAAGTAGCGGCCTGTATTTTTTTTTTTTTTTTTTTTTTATAAACTTAAGCGCAAGTATATTCCAGCAAGGTGATGACTAGGAAAGATTCATTCATTCAATTTAGACCATAAGTGTTTAAAAGAAGTTTTAGTAAGAGTAAAACAAAAAGGCAACAGAATCTGCATCTCCTGTATTTCTAACATTCTTAGAAGTAATTTTTGCACATCGTGAAAACTGTTCGGGGTCACAATACATTTTCTATTTTTCAATTACCTTTGCCTCTAAATACACGTGTTTCTACACAGCACTAACTGTATGTGACCAGTAGAGCTCGATTGATACTGGATTTTTGGGACCGATGCCGATATTAGGGAGTAAAAATTAAATTATATCAACCAATCGGCCGATATTTTTAATAAGTGTACTGAATATACAGTATGTACCACCGCGGATTTATGCCGATCCCTCAAATATTATAATTAAACACTTTCGATACTTGTGATAAAAAATATGTAATGAAACAGAATATTTAATTTCCACACTGACATCAGTGCACTGAAACAGTATGAATAACTAAAAAACACAAAAAGAAAAATGTCTAATTTACTCCAAGCATCTTTTTTTTGCATTATGTTCCGTAAAAAATACACATCTGCCAAGATACACCCCAATATCAATATATTTATGATATCCAATATCAACTGAGCGAATACATTGGACGGGTTCTATATTTTAAAAACAAGATCCCAATTACAGTAGACAGAGAGCAGCAGTAGGGCTTAACAGGAGGGAATAACAGGAGCTAAACAACGAAAGAACAAAAGAAAGAATGATAATGTACCTTAAACCAAATCAAAAGATTACACTGTAAGTATAGACTTAAAAAAAATAATAAAAAAAAAAAAAAAGAGAGACTGTCCATGAGATGGACAAGAAGTCCAACTGATGTCTTCAAACTAGGAGGCATGACAAGCTGTCCTGGACGCAGTCCAGCCAGCTTTTACGTTGCCACAATATAATTGGGAAAGCAATTTAATTGTATGGGAATATAATTTAGGAGACAGGATTGGAATACTATGAGCTGGCTGTATAGATTTATAGGGAACAGCGAAATCTGTAATGTATTATAGGCACGGTCATTCATCATCATCATCATCATTTCTTTCAAAGCAAGAAGTATGACTTCCCCTCGACATGTTCCAGGTATGAGGCAGTGAAATCAAGGAAATCTGTCCATTTGAACTTTGAAGACACTGAATGTGTTTAAACGAACGTCACATTACAGGACACAGAAAGTAACACATCCGAATGATCCTCGAAACACATCATGGGATATTGCTATTAAAACCACAACAGGTGGGATAAGTCTGTAACTACAGGATCTGAATGTGATACATTTTGTTTAATGGACTTATTGAAAACGGAGTATGAAAATGAGGAATGAAATGGCACATATTCGGCAGGGTAACCTGCTGTGGAGAGGTGTACTTATGAAAGTCATACTGATATAGTAGTATATTTTGAACAGCCCTCGATGAAAGAATATACCTCCTGTTATCAAGGCAGAAGTTGGTCTTATCTCATTCTCCTCTATTCACAAACATGACCCAGCTTTTGTAGAGAGATTACTCCAACATTCAACATGAACCAACAGGAAACTAGTCCAGAATATGAAGCTCCACCTGCAACCAGCTTCCTCGAGGAGGATGAAGACTCTGATTCAATGCAGTCAGCAAGTCAGAAGAACAATTACCAAATGTTAACGGTGACAGAGGAATAGTTCCTAATCCGGTGCCGCTGCTGGCCAATTCTCAGAGTCATCCTTAACCTCACTTCAAGTCTGAGTAAAGAGTTCCACGATCCGAAAAGCAACATAAATTCAAAGCAGTTTTTTCTGGTTCTTTGGTTGTGTGCATAGACTGCACAATGATGGATAAAACAGCATTTCAGTCACGTTTCCAGCACATGATTTGTGTGAGCCATTATCAAGTTCACATCATCCTTCCTCTAAACAATGAAATCCAAAATTCTACAGACAGATTATGCTAAATCCTGAGGATGGTTTGGTGATTACAGTAACGACCTGAAATAGCACATAATGATAGACACAGTGGAACAACATGAAGGAGGAAAAAGGCTTGAGGGCAGAAGTCTTTCCAAGTAGTATTATTGCTGACATCACACCACTAATGCTTTTTATGGACATCTTCATTATCCATGATTGGCATTAACTTCGAGAGAGCAGTGAGAAATAATCCAGGTGGGTAAAAGGCCTTTGATTTCAGCTTCGGCAGCGGGTTGTGATTTTGTTGAATTTAAGGGCGTGTGCATGTGTGTAAATACATGCGAACGTACATTGTAAATCTGTCTGTTTGTGTGTATGAGGAGGCAGACTGTGGGCTTGGCTCGATCTTTGCGTGAGTGTCCATAATTGGCGGCAGAGGGAGAATCTGTGAGCTGACATCTGCAGCTGATTTTTGGTGATAATAAATCAGGTCTCTTTCTCCACTGGTGTGCTTCCACACAGCTCTCACTCTCCCTTGTCTGTGCTTCTCTGTGTATTGCACACACATACTCCCCTCTTCCTCTTCTCCTTCTCATTTCCTCAATCCTGTGGAAACCCAAGGACTAGCTGTACAGAGTTCCTGCAAAAGTTTGGACTCAATCGGGCTTTTTGGGTGGCCACACAAGTCGAGTTGTGAAAGCTCCTTCCTGGCCAAAGCTGTAGCAGGAGAAAAGGAAAAGGAGTGTAAAAAGGAGAGACCTGCTCTGTGATTATCAGCGAGTGGAGGTGGATGGAGACAACGAGGTGTGAACAGGCCGCAGCAGAGGGGAGCAAAGTCTGGCAAAGCCTGCAACTGCCTGTGTGGAGCCCAATTTTTTGCTGACTGCACCCATCCCAACCATACATGGCTGAGTTAATAGTAAAGGTTTTTGCCACTGAGCCTTTTCTCTCCACATCAATTTCCTGTCTCGCCACAGCCTCGACACCAGATTCAGGGCTGAATGACTGCTGTTTTGATTATCCTGCTTCTTGTTACATTCAACATGATCTGGAGGGAGACCGAGTGGAAAAAAAAAAAAAAAAGAGGAGAAACCCTTCTTGGAGGTTACCTGAGTTCTGCTACTTTCAATACATATTCCACTGGCCATTACACAATTCATGCACTGAAACATAATCTGCATTCCAAAAGATTACCAAAGGTAAATTTAGGAAAACATTTTGATTAGTGTGTTTTATAGTTCACTAAATAAATTAAAAAAAAACTTAAGCTATGTTTACTTTAAATGTTTGTCATATTCAACTACATCCATACAAGATGTGGCACCATTGAAAACAAAAACATAGTTTTCCTTTGGGGGGAAAAAAGTCTGATCCTGAATATTGCCACTGCATCATAGATGTGGTAGCTCGTCTCATTCATCCACCGTCACTCGTATACAAAGGAAAGAGATCAGTGCTTACACTTTGAAGCAAATTTTTTAAATATCAACTTTTTGACTTTTCATAGTATCAAATACGTATTTCAAAATATACTACATGGAATACCGAGTCATAACTGCAAGGTTGCACAGGATGTTGTTATTTTACACAGTGGGGCCCTGGTGGAAAAATAAAATAAAATAAAGAATCAGTCCGAGGTATTCTACAGAACAAACAGTCAAAGAAAAAACAACATCTACAACAAACAAAAATAGAAATCTTTGGCTCAGCAAAAGAAGCCCATTTTCAACTACATACTGTTCAGCATACTATTGGTGTTAGACAAGTGTTATCATAAATACTATCAACTGCAGATACAGTTCAGACCAGTTTGTCAAACAGAGATTTAATGGGGAACTTTTAGCCATCGGGTGAAGCGGGGCTGCCGTTAGCGGCGGTGGGCATTTGCCTCATAGCTAAAGCCAAGGATTTTTTTTTTTTATAGGTTTGTGTGAGCCACACAGAAGAGTTATTAAAACAGAGTAAAATACTTAAAACCACTGGTGTGGATTCATCCCTTCAAAATGGAAACTAATTTGTATGTGAAGCGGGGAAACACTCATGCACAATTCAGTATGGAATAGGAAAGACAGGAATACGGGATTGACGCATGGCGTGTCAGCGTGTTTGTGTGACTGTGTCCAGCATGTGTGGCTGTAAACAGTGCAAACAATTAGGAAGCGACAGACAGCGAAGGAGCTCTCCAACAAGTGGGGCAAAGCAGAGCTGACAAGGGTGAGGAAGAGTCCCTGAGTGTACACAACAACACGGCACTCCTTTAGCGCGATAAGACTTTCCTTGGAATCATTCCGTCACAGTAATTTTACACATGCAACTTCCTTCCTCAATATAGCCAAGGCCAGACAGGTGAAATGATCGGGCTTCAAACCTGACTGAAGTCTAAACAGCAAGACAACTTGTTTGATTGGATCTGCAGATGTTGGTTTGGAGTATTACTTCCTGCCTACTCCGTCAAAACTCCCAACTGGAAGAAAACAGCATTTCTTATACACTGAAATATTTACAGCTGAAACAAGATGGGGCAAGAATGCGAAACTTTTTAAGTCTGCAATTAAATCTCCCGCAAGATACAGCACCATAGAACCGATGTCTTTGGAAATCAGCTGTTACTTCCATCAGGTGCAATTGTTTTACTGTTTATTAACTAGAACTCAAACAGCAAAATTGTAGATATATTGTTCTGATTGATCTTCAATCAGATCCTGGATGATCTTCAGGAACGTCACCAATTATCTGAACACACATTAACAGAGGAGGTGAAGTCCCCCCCCCACCCCAGCCTCTACAAAACTTGTCTACAATAAAATTCCCTCTGAGAGTCTATATGTCGTCGGTGTTGTTGTATTTGTGCATCTCATTATCTTTTTCTTCACCGCTAAAAAGCAGCATCGCTCCCTCAGGCATCTGTAAACACTGGGCCTCAGTGTGTCGACGCTGTTGTGTGTTTAGACATCTGTTTCAACCGCAACTTAGCACTGATCGTCGGTATCATGTGGCCGCAGCCTGGAGTTACATCTGCACGCCCAAATACATGTTGTCTATTACCACATTTGGATCTAATTCTAAGGAGTGTTTAGCGGTCGCGGTGGTGAAAAACCTATCCTCTTCTCGTTGTTATGAAATTTGTAAGAGTCGGTTAGCAACAGAGCGCGCGTGCGGTGCAGAGTTACACAATTCATGTGTTTTCTGACAGATAAAAGGATGTAAGTTGAACTGACAAGAATTTACCATACATAGCAAACACCGACACTTCAAAGGGTTCAGACATCAAGCCGGAAATGAGAAGTATTGAAAAAAGCGGAACAATCCAAGTGTCCTGATTTGTCAACAAGACTGGAGTTTTTCTCGTCCCTCCACTGCTGGAGATGGCGCTCACTAAAATGCGTACAGCACATCAAACCCACTGGCTAGACCACAAACCTTTTCCCCTACCATAGCTTTTTGAACCTCACATAGAAAGAGAAATATATGGCCTGGTCCAGTGTACCATTAAAGTTATATGGAGCATTACCCATACTGCACATAGGGGCCATGCCACAGTTTTATTGCAGGTTTACAACTTGGTGGTGGAATAACAGCAGCTTGTTTCCTTCGGTGGAAGATGGGAGAAGGGAGAAGGGAGAGGATGTGTTTGTGCGCCCAGTAGGACGACATTAAGGAAACCCACCAGAATATGAGGTAGATGAAAGTAGCAGTCTAAAAGTCCTTCATTTGTAAAGATTAGATGTACAATATGAACTGTGCTACTTATATTTGTAAAGTTTTATTGGGACCTACCACAAACCCAAAACTATATTTTCATACATAATACTACATAATTTTTATGTTATTGATGCCTAAACTTATCATCACTGACATGATACCCACAGCTAGCAAGGACATTGTTTGTAATGCTAATTCCCATCTGGCCGCCGACCCCTCTGTGCTCCCGACCTAACAAGCCTTCTTCGTTCTTGAACAGGGACGTTCTGCTACTCTTGAACCGCCACTCAAAGTACCTCAACCGGCTCATTGAAGAATCCCGTAGTTATGCTGTTATGTGCCTAAGCTGCTGGGGGACCTTCCATGATGCACTGAGCTCCTCTCCTCACTCTTTCACTGTCCATGCATTTAGATTCCACTTCTGTATCTTATTAACTTTATGCCCTTTCTCTCCTGAAGTTTTTTTTTTTTTTTTTTTTTGTCCGTATGCAGTGCTGTGCTTTTTCTGCAGGTAACCTTAGGTGGCCTTAGAGGTGCATGTTTCTGGTGTATGATGAACGGCCCCACCAACAGTCTGTTGTCTTTGTATCTCTGTGCTTTTCTTTTCCTTCTCGGCTCTCCCTTCACCACAGCCGGTCTCTCCACCCACCTCTGAGCCTGGTCCTGGTGTAGATTCGCTAATGTAGATCAAACTATGTAACTTGAAATATACTCACTAATTATTACTTCCCTCTGTTCCATGCACCTTAATGTGCTGCGCTCCATTCGTGTGCAACAGGAACGGTCTCTGAACTTTTTGATTGCTGAAAAGAATCTATTTGTTTCTGAACATCAATATGGATGAACATCCCCTAAATGAACTGGTCAAAATAAATAGATGTATACATGATAAGAAATTTATAATTTACTCTTTATATCTCACATAAAGCAGCTTCTTGTAACTGCCAAATATGATCCAGTATTTCATACTCTGGACATGTTCAGCTCTAACTGTGCTAGGGGAACTCTATCAACACCTTTCTGGGCGATACAGATCAATTTACAACATCCTAATTCAGTCCTTTTGGATGCAGCACAAACAACAACATGACTCCATTAGATTCTAGACAGATTTTTTTCCTATATCTGTGAAATAATGACTTAAAGCCAAAATACTTAGAAGTTTTCCTAATTCTTTTGTGTCATGTCTGTAGGACCAGAAGTTATTTTTAGTCAAAGATTATCAACTGACAGTTGAATCAACTTAATATTTTTATGGTCTTTTTGTTTGTCTCAGGAAAATGTTGGAGGCTTCAAAGGATACTTTGGTCACCGGAAGTGTAATTAATACAAACAAGCTAAGACAGTAATGAAAAATGCCAGACAGACACATTCTAAGTTGCCCCGTGGAAATGAAACCTGTGTATTCAGAGTTAATTTCACTGCCCATATAATAAGTAATCATATTAATCTTTCTAATGGCAGCAGATCTCAAATAACCGGACTGACTTGGAAAACAATACCTGGCAAAAGCCTTGTATATCTATGCAACACAGGACTTGCAGCCTAATCGCACGATTTAGTTTTTTAATCTATATAGAACTAAATCAATACTGGAGGGTGGTGTTAGGGATCACTTCCCTGAGGGGGAGGTCTGCCATTGAACATGACACCATGAGACAAGCGTGCCTAATCCATGTTTGAACTTTAAGTGAGCGTGGGCCTCTCTCTTCTTAACATGACCACTCCATTCTAACATATGCCCCCGAAGCTGGCTCAAAGTATGGCCACTCCGATGATCATATGCAAGAGGTCAGTGCCCGTGTGGGAGATGAGGTGCTCTGTAGTCACCCATTCACCCAAACATCTTGCAGCTCCCTGAGAAAAGCACAATTTGCCTACTTCCAGGTGTTTTGGTCATTAAGGCCTCGGGCTATTAGAAGCGCCGTGGCGCTTGCTTAACGGCTATAAGGCCAACCGTCGTGCTCGGATCACACCTCCACAGCTGTAAAGAGCAGCAGGGAGGGGTGGCAGCCGGGGAGGCATGCGCAAGGGGGGACGGGGCCAAAACGCCCGCTTTGTTCTCTGGGGGCTCCGGTTACCCCCAGCTCTCCCCCACAACCCGTGTGACATTCAATACAGCAACTGTAAATTTTACATTAAGCGTGTGAAATCACAGATGCACATGTCACAGCAGTGTCATAAAATGAATTTACTTAGCTTGACTTCAGCACGCACCTCAACTCTTTAAGTCTCTGTAGGGGGGCGGGATGGTAGACAAAATTACAGCAATTAATTTTTAAAATGGCCCCCAAAATGTGCACTATATTTTGATGTGTTCAGGGTGCACACCTGGTCCCATTCACTGTATTAACAATGGCCTTCCAGCCAGCTATTTTCTTTGGTATTGCATATTAGAGAATAATTGATATTCAGGCTTAGCTTGCAGCTTGTTAAAGGTTTAATGGTCTGTGAATGTGAATAACAACTATGGGGGAAAACTAAGAGTGAGAATGACCTCTGCAGTACACACAAATAGCACACTAGAAGTGTAATATGACATGCATATAAACAATCACATGAAGTCCAATTCAACAACACAATGTGAGACTGGAATATGTACCATGCTGTAACATGTCTGTGCTATGGTGAAAATGCAAAGCTCACATCCAAAGGTTTATTTCTCAGAGCATTTTAAACATTCACACGCAACAGAACTGCAAATCTGCCTGCTTACTGGTGACAGCGGCCGAGTCCACCTGTTCACGCTCGGATCATCCCTCCACTAAAAATACAAAGGGAGGAATCCATGCAAGTCTCAGTCGTAAACGGCAGCCGAGCGAGACCATACATAATGCGCCTCTATATTTCTGTTAAGCAGCCACGACTGCTTAAGTGCCAGAATTATGCTTCGGTTCTGTCTGGAGTATCTGAAACCAAGGTGGCAAAGCACTCAGCCCTGAAAGAATCTAGTCATTTACCACTCTTTAATATTTGGATATTTTCGGTCTAAAATTTCAATAATACAAAATTCTATCCGGAGCATGCAACATGTTGACTTCTACATTGTGCGTGACTCTGCACAGACACCTAAGAAAAGAAATTCTGAGGGTCAAGCCCATTAAATTTCCCCACTTCCTATGCATAAAATGCTGAATATGACTAATTCAAACATTCCTTTAACCCCTACAGTGCATTTGGCGATGGCTGAATAAATTGTGCAGGGCACCCTGTGTCGCGTACCCTGTAAGAGTATTCCCCAGCTCGAAGGGTGAGGGGGAGCCAACATTAAGACTGGTGGCTTGTAAAGTGAGATGGGAAGTTTAATTGATCTAAAAGAATTTAATGTGGCGTAGTGAATCGCAGCAGACAGCGTGGATTTATATCGCAACCCTGCAGAACCGAACATAATATTGCCAGAGTTTTATAGCAGAAGGGGGATTTTCTTTAATTGTGGCCACAAAAATGATTTACTTTGTGTTGAGTAATACCACAGTTCAGTAACAGCCCTGTATGCCCGTTTTAATTTCCCACTCTTGCATAAAAAGTTGTGGAAAATGGAAGACAATGTTCTTTACTTTAGACCAAAATAGCTTTTTTTTTTTTCTTCTTTTTTTTTTAATGACAGAATTTTTTAAGACTATTTTTTTGGCACTGACCCATTTCACACATCACAAAGTAATATTCACGCCTGAGCTGTATCATTTTAAACTAAGCTCTTGTTCTCTCAAGTGTTAAGTCCATCCTGTATGGACTTCTAGGAAAACACAGAAAACTCTGCAATGTGTTAAGAGATTTTGAATGTAAAACCGAGATTACCACAGAGCCACAGGGAAGGGGATTCAGCACAATCCCCATAGGATGTGTCGCGGCCAAGTCAAACAAGACTGCAGATATTTACCAATATGTCCTGGACACTTCGGCCACACAGACACAGCGATACACACAACAAATAACAGACGGATGTTGAAGCTGCAGTGACTTTTACATGTAAATGAACGTCCATTAGAGTCGAGTTCTCGCTAAACACGACACAGATTAAATCTATCACCGCCTTGTATTTCTTAAATCTGCTGTCTGTGAGACATTCTCGTGCTGGACAGACAAAATATAAACTGGTGCCCCTCTATCGGCAGAGCTGATGCACCGGAGATTCCACGAGAGCCAGGTGACCTCAGAGGTTTAGCTCTATGCTGCCTTGAGAAAGTTGACTTTTGAAATGTTATCAGACCGAATGGATCACATTCTGACAGTGAAATCAGTCATTTTGCAAAGGTCGTGATGCCTTTTATTCAATTTATCCACCATTTATCTACAACAGACCCAAGGTTTTACACCCGCAACAGTACCAATGGCATCCATGACATTCCAAAGGGGTATAAAGGTTTCATTTGAACAGTATGAAGGTAGACTTTGTAAATATTTCAATCTACAGACACAAATGCAGACATGTTGAGATGTTCCACGCTCTCCTCACTAAGCTATACAAAACCACAAAATGTGGTGTAAAAGTAAATGAAGAGAGAACACACATATTTGACCAAAATGTTCCTTCAGTTTCACTGTACAGAATGATGGATGTTCAGTGTTGCACAATAAAGAGCCGTTTTCAAATTCTTCAGCTGAAAGCAGTAAGTTCCTCTGAGCTCATGTAAACTTTTAGTTTAAGTTGTGTAAGTGTAAGCAGGATTGATTTCGTTTCTTATCCTAGCAATGCATATACACTGAGAATAGTCTTTAATATCCAATAATCAAACTTTAAACTTTTAATTCAAAATATTTGCATATTTATAGCTTCTGGATCCTTCAGTGAGGAACACGAGGATATTCTAAACAGGAACTGAAATTTGTATCCGCCTAAATTTACATACAGATTATTATTTGTATCTGATATATGGAGAGTATTTACATCCTCAAACATCTTTTTATGTTTTATTGAATACTACTTTGCAAACTTGCCCTCAAGTACCGATCATTTTTCTTTTTCTTGTTAAGAGACTCAGGGATTAATTGGAATTCTTAAACTATACAATTAATAAATTGAAAACAAAATCTTTAAAAACATCATTAATCTTCAAATCAAGCAAGACCTGCCGTAGTGAACTAACCTAGCAGTGGTGTGTTTGCGGTTGTAATGTTTTTGACATAGAGTAATAAAAACATAGATTTCGCCTTCCTCAATATGTAACAAATGTATCTTCGCCAGTTCTTGGCAGTGTTGATTTGTACTGGACATCGTGAATGCTGAAAAATACAAAATTGTTGGCAGAAGTTGTGAATCTACATTCTCTCTCTCTCTCTCTCTCTCTCTCTCTCTCTCTCTCTCTCTCTCTATATATATATATATATATATATATATATATATATATATATATATATATATATTGTTGTTCTAGTATCAACATTTTTTTTTTTTTAAATCACTTGTGAACTCTTATTTTAAATTGAAACTGACTGAGGTGGGTTTTTACCGGCTGAGTCTTTTCTAAAACTAAAAATGGATTTGAACGAGAAGTGGCTGATGTGTTAAATTTCAGTACCTAACTAAGCATAATCTGAAGCTCAACTAATATTCTTGTTGACTTAGTTTAACCATCGTATCTGGGGAAGCTCTGATAGACCACAGCTCAGCAAAATGTATTTACATCTCGGTAGGGAGCAATGGATGAGGAATATTGAGTCAGGGAAAATCTACGATGAATCATAAAAAATGTGATTCTTCTCTAAGGAAAAAAAAATGTTCCACTGTGACTTCCAGTTGGAATGATTTTCAGACAGACACAAGCTCATGGGAGGAAACCAGGCACTTGTTAAACCTACCAGACCTGGCTCAGACCACACCTAGACCTGGCCATCAATCAGACTGACTGGACAGAATTTATAGTGTGACCTGATCGGTCATCATTTATTACTTTTACTGGTCCTAAGTGGAGGCAATCACCGGCTGGTGTTTGTGTAAGAGGAGACCTCCACCTGCGAGGGTCTCCCATTAACATAAACCTAACTTGGAGGGAGATATGTCATCTGTCGATGTTCGTTTGGGCCTGGAGTTTGGCCTGAAAGAACTGCGGGGGATTTTTCTCCCTAAATGAGCTGCTGTGTATCTTTAATCAAAAAAGATGGGTGAGTAATCTTGGTTTGCAATACTAGCCATGAACGAATTCCTCAGGAACATGACTTTTCAACTGGTTATCTGGAGAGTGATCAAAGACAAACACACGCAACTGAATTTCCACATCTTGGCATTCAAACAACAGGAAACAGAGAATAATAGGATGGACCTTCAGAACAAAAATCAACCATGTGTGCAAGACACTAGCTCTGAAGCACAACTTGCTGCAGTCTTATCTTCTTGATCTTGAGTGAAAAACCACTGACTGGATGATGGTGTGACTACTGGAGCCACTCACCCAACATACCCTGAAGCTACTGGCACCTCAGGGGGTACAGATAGCTTGTGGTTTTGAAGTGCCACTGATATTGGCTTCTGTTCAAACACATGCCACGTCCTTTGGACGCTCCATTGAACATGATCAGTCACTCAGCAAATAAATGTTCAACCGAAGTGAGGGGCAGATCAAGAGACCTGGAGAGAAGGAACACTAAAACAACAATAGATGGGCGACACACACCACGAACAGGTTCAGAGAAGGTCATAACTTTCTGATACTTCCACAAAGTTTCTGTTAAACACAGTTCATGTTTGGGTTAGGTTGCTAATGTTTCAAAAAGGAGAAGAGAAACAGATTGAATGAGAGACAGAACCAGAGCATCTGATGAAAATATGTTTGGCCCGGCACCACATTGCTGTTTTAGATTATCAATTAGCTAAATTCGATGAAGTGCCACAGGTAAAGCACGCTTGACTGAAGTACATGAAGCAAATCTTTGCATAATGGGACTCCGGGGGACGTGTGAGGGGACACACAAGGTTAATAATTGGGCGAGAGAAAGAATGACAGAAAGAGTCCACCTGAGGCTCACCTTCTCTTCACTGTCTAATCACTTCCACATGCTGATGAGATACACATGGGAAGTCCCTCCAAAACATACGCATTCTTTCTCATTCACTTCATTTCCCAGGTTTTCAGGGGTTTAGGATTTCCTGAAAACATTTTTACATCATTAACTTACTCAGTGGATGTGCAGGAAATCTGAGTTGTATTTGTAGGGAACATCTAATTTGAAAAGCTAACATTGACTAAAGCAACTAATAAATGACATTCTGCCTTTTCATTAAATCCTTATACTGGAGACTCAATAGTGAGCGGTGAAGTGAAATTTCAGACACTTGACATCATTTTGCATCTGTCAACAGTCATTTTTCCTCCTGTAAAATGTTGCCCGGTGCATTGTGGGATTGTTAGCTGAAAGTAGCCTACATGCAATGGACAATCACTATTTAGAGGACACATTTACACACTCAAGACACTCACACAAAACGGCCAACGGTAACTGCAGTAAATGTAGTAAGGGTTTTTGACCACAGCCGTAGAGTTCAGAACTAGTAATGTTGAAAAGGTTTTGCCAATGATTGTGTGGGAAGTAAATTCTACCAGCTGTGTGGTGTCCCCGGCAGGTAAAAGCTACTAAAAGGCAGGAAAGTATCTCTTCCTGGTTTAGGCATAAAAAGCTCTGACCAAAAGCAGCCCTGACTGTACCAGTGAAGGTGTGGGAACCCAAACCACAGCCTGGCATTACATAGCTGACAAATAAATAGCATGCCCTGCCTCAACTCTCATCTAATTACAGGTATGGTTTACCAGCTACGGCTTATTAGCGTTTCCTCAGCAAACTATAAAACCTAATGACACCATTTTGTAGTTGCCTTGGTTTTCTTGCGCCTCCCTTTCTTTCCATGTTCTTGGACAGCGCAGATTATTTTTAGCCCTGAGTGGTGAGAGCTAAACGCTCACAGCCAAAGCTAATGTCTGTTTTCTCCCTCGGTCAGCATTTAACATCCTGCAGTTTTGCTCAGAGTTTGAAGACACTGTGACGGCAGCTGCTTTGACTGAATCCTACATGGAACGCGTTGAGAATAAAATAATACCTGGATGTCTACTATGGCAGTGTCTCTCGCCTTTTATTAAAAAAAAAACTAAAAAAAACTAATTAAGAGCATGTTATGAGGATAAATGTAAAACAGATGATGATATATTCTCAAATGAATTCACCACAGTAACCAGCACATATTCCCACAACTGTCTCCTGTAGTGAGAACTTATAATAGACTTGCTCCCCCTAGTGTCACTGGCTTTGACTTCAAGTAGAGCTGTTCTAAACATCCAGTGATGTTCAGTTTTTCCACTTCTTGCATTTCTGTAACAATTTCTAATCCTTCAAACGTGTGTTTGTCAGATATCATAAACATCCCGTTTTCAGCTACAGTTCCCCATAGTTTTGTCTTGGTTATTTGGCTGTTTAACTTCCTAACTTTGAACCTTAGAGCACTGACCCACAGCTGTCCAGTGCCAAATGTATTTAAATGCTGTGATACTTTGTCCAAACGTAAGCCAAGGACACTATGTGAGTGATCAGAGACCACAGGCTTGTACTCAGTTTCATT
This sequence comes from Brachyistius frenatus, assembly GCF_029030835.1. Classification (NCBI taxonomy): domain Eukaryota; kingdom Metazoa; phylum Chordata; class Actinopteri; family Embiotocidae; genus Brachyistius; species Brachyistius frenatus. The sequence continues at coordinate 9,554,967 of NW_027210605.1, read as the reverse complement.
GCCACAGGTCATACTTAAGATGTGTGTGAGTATCAGGGTGTCCACGAACTAAAACAGGCTTGAATGACTTTAGTGCTGTCCTCAGGGCAGCCGGTGTGCTCTGACCTTCCTGATCACACTTCACAGACAGTGCTGCTGAATACTTTGTGGGCATGTTTGCTAATGGTTGATTTTGCTTGGTCAGGAATGGACACAACTCAGTGGAATAAAATAATCCGAAAGGTCACCATGAGTTAAGTGGAGTTCTGCTTGAAATATAAATTATTGGGGATTTTTTTTACCCACCCAAAGTTATTATTAGAAAAACAAATGTGTTTTAGCATCATTTGTGTGTGTGTGTGTGTGTGTGTGTGTGTGTGTGTGTGTGTGTGTGTGTGTGTGTGTGTGTGTGTGTGTGTGTGTGTGTGTGTGTGTGTGTGTGTGTGTGTGTGTGTGTGTGTCTCTACCTTGAAATGTAGGAAACACATGAATTTCTCATGCAATGTTCACAGATGAGCAAGCCTACCTGTGTAAGCACTGAAAAGCATGTTTCGAAAATACATTAAGATTTGTGGAACATCATGACAAAAACTACAAGCAAGCAAAACTGTCAAAGTCCTTCTGTCTAGAAAACCGTGTGCATGTTGTCTTGCATCCATTAAAACATCTTGTTTGCTCGTTTGTTTACTTGCCCGCGGCTTGTCACCACCTAGTACACATTCCACCCATTCAGTGGTGTTTCAGTATTCACAATGATGTAAAACATGCACATCTAATATATTATTTAGTCATATTCCCCTGTAATAAAAACACATTTTTGATTCTCTCTGGTGTGATCCTGACATTGTATTTCCATTACTTTCTCTTTAAACATTAACCACGGCTTTGTTGGGGATGCATTTCATCTTCTTCTCCTGCTTAAATATTCAAATGGCCTGCCGGTCAGGATAGGCAGGCCGTGATGTTTAAACAGAGCTGACAGAGGAAGCAGAAGAAGGAATGTTTTGCCTAAAATCTGCTGAAAATTCACTTTTTCCAGGTCTCCCCCTCTTCCATTACATTACAGTGCTATGACTGCAGTTTAAGGCTTACTAGGTGCTGAGTTGGGACTTCTTCCCCCCTCTGGCTGATAATAACCTCACACAACACACATACACACACAAATACTGGATGTATTGTGTGTTTACTGATCTAATAGTGGTATTGTAAAGTGAGCAACTCAAATGCCTTAAAAGAATGTTCACAAAATTCCATGTTAATGTGGTGATATATAAAATTGAGTAATGGTAATATCTCTGAGGCTAAAGTAATAGTATTAATATGGTATAAAGTAACATGAAGACAATAAAGAAAGATATTTATAAACAGCCATTTTTACTGCGCTGTGTTGTAATTGATCACAGAATTATACAGAACATCCAGTGCTCTTTTTGAAGTCTTACTTCCACTGGATACTACATACTTTTAAAAAGCTAGTTGTAGTTGGGTATTATATTTTCTATGAGTAAAACCATTTTCAAAATCCATATACTGTATTTGAATTAATATGGAGGACAATATAATGTTTATGGACTGTTACTTGGAAGAAGCATTTTTTTTTAACGTCGAGGACAATGTTGAGACCTCCCAACCTGAAATTGATCACAGTAAATAGGGCACAGAATAAAAATTAATCTATTCTCCCCGTATGGCAGACATGCTGATCAGTTGGTCAGTCAGTTCTTTTAAGTCTTAAAACTCGATTGTGCTGTCCCTTAATGAATGCATTACTCATTAAATGATCACAAAATGTAGTCTAAACTTAAATTTATTTTTTCACAAAATGTTATAATACTGCATTAACAAAGAGTATTATCAGGATTTCTTCAGTTTTAAAAACTTAAAGGCATCACCAATTTAGAATCCATTTTTTTCTAAAATATCCCCTGCACTGTAAAACAATTTGATCTTCTGAATCACTTGACTGAGGTAGGCCTGAAAAGTGTCAAGACCACCCTGCAGGTAGAAGAAAAGAGCCTTGTTATCCCAAAAGTTCCCATTCTGCTTCAGTGATTATAGAAGCCATGGGTCCCCATCAGAAGTCCTGGATGTCCCCTCTTGCTGCTAGTAGGCTGATTGGCCAGCTGCTCAAAGCTACTTTCTCACATGGTGTCCTGACTGAATCTGAATGAGAACCTGATTGGATCAAATTGCAGAGAGAAACCTGTGTACCCCTGTGTGCCCACCTTTATATCGCCTTAGTGCCAGCAGTTAAATTGGACATCTGGAGGCAGAGAAGTACTGTCTTTGATTATCCACCCACCTCTATTGAATTTTGAAATCCACCAGGTTTTGTGTCTGTCCGTCATGAACAGAGGAGCTGAGACTTCAGGTGCTCGCCACCCATTTCATCTGAGTTGGTAGCAGACAACAATATGGAAGGACACAATGGAGCCACACCAACTACAAACTTCAAATACTGCACAATTACTTCTTAGTCTTTCTCTCGCCCTCGACCTCTGCTCAATGACAAAGCAGTGGCCATATATTCTCTATTATGACATCCATGCATCATCACAGGGACAGACAAGCTCATTTTAAATGCACTGAGGGGATATGCAGCCACCTCGCAGCCTGGTTAACATTACAAATAAGTGACATGGGTCTGTGTCTGATCATTTATCTGTCAGATGTACTCTTGGGATGGAAGCACAGCTCAAAAAGACCTAACGAATTTTATAGACCAAAAATGTTAATGTCTATTAGAGAGAATGAGAAGAGAGATGATGGTGAGGGGGTGTAACACTGAATTTGTCCCCTATCTATAATTGTTTTATTATGAGTGCAGCTCATTATTAGCCAAGGGGACAGGAGGGTAATGAATGATGCCACAGCTGACAGTTATATGCCAAGATGAAGGAGTGTCTCCTTGGGACAGAGACAGAGCAGAGGAGTGTGTGCGCATCTATGTGAATGTGTGTGCACGGTTCTAACACAGTGGACTCCAAGTATACAGACACCCTCCACTTTTTGCACACTTTATTGTGTTGTAGATGTAGTTATAAAATCATAAAAATAGATTTTTCTTTTTTTTTTTGCCTTTAATTTACAAATCTATGACCCACAAAGAATGCAAATGAGAACATGCTTTTATAAATGCTTGCAAAGTTATCAAAAATTTAAAAACTGAAATCTCCAATTCACAAAAGTATTCAGACCCTTTGCTCTGGCCCTCCACATTGTCTCTGAGTCCACCCGTGGCACAACAGCAACTAAACAGGTGCATCTTAAAATCATCAACTACTGCTCATCTACTGGCGCGTCTCATCAGCTGGCTTAATTTGGGCAAATGACGGTGGGTGTCATGTCTCCACATGCATGGTCATAACACTGCATGTACTATATGTGTGCATGCCATACAAGCGTATGCATGTAAAGGCAAGAGAAAGTGAGCCAACTGAGAAAAAAAAAAGAGGAAGGAGGAGGAAATGGATGACGTTCATTAGCTTTTGATGGATCTAATGACCGGGTGGATTTATGTAAAGCGGAGCAGGATAATGGAAAAGAGGCGAGAGGAAGGAGAAAATCATTTGGAAGAGGGTGGGAGGGGGGGGGTGGCTATATCAATGGCATGATGAGGTGGTAACAACAACAAGCTGAGAGGCATCATGACCAAAGATATAGATCAATAACTCCTCCATTATGTTATGAAGAACAGGGAGATGAGAAGAGGAGGGGTGGTAATGGAGGAATAATTTGCTTGATAAGTAGGCAGGGGGTAGAATATAGGAGGGGGCTGGGGGAGGACGGGGGGGGGCACTGACAGGGTCACGTAAACAAGTGGCAGCATCTCTCCCCAGAGGACCGGCAGTGATGATGAGGAGAGGAGGCGCCGCTGGAGTCGGGAAGGGTGAATGGCGGGACGCGCTCCAGCAGCATCCCTCTCTCGGTAGGGAAAAAATAAAAGTCAACAGGAAAGGGCTGGCGCACGGCTGCTGCTGTGATAGCCACCATCCGTTATGGGCAAATTGAACTGTCAACCTCTCGGTGTCATTTCCACGGCTGGATGAGAGGCAGAGGCAGAGAGAATTACGGGGGTATTCACTGGGTGATCACAGTGTGCAGCGGGAATGTTCCGGCAAATTAACTCCCGACGGAGAGGGGGTGGGTGGAGGGGGGGGACAATGTTAGGGCTGTCAGAGAGATAGAGGGATGGGAGGATAAACAGGCAGAGGGGAGCAGAAAAGTGTGTGCATATGTGTTTTGAAAACATATTTGCTCTGTTTTCTTTTGCTCACTTATGCTGTTAAAACACATTCGGTCAGTGGTTGCATTTGGTTCATGTTAGCACCCCGCATGCAGCTAAAACATAACTGCTGTTTATCCTACGACTATGAATGCCAAAGTCCGGCCTGCTGCATGTACCAAAAGCAATGTAACTGTCAACCTCATTGCCTGAACATGCAGATGCAGCGGTGAAAATGAAACTGATAACATCACCATCTCCACCCCCAAAAAATGGGTTTGAAAACAACGTGGGATAACTTTGGACATCTTAGAACATGGACGTGAGATTGTCTTCATGGACGGATTCCCAGTTTGCCAAAAAACACGGCCGCAAAGTGTCTCGACAAGAGGAAATACTTCAAGCGTCGTCTAGAATCCTTCCACACAGATCGAAGTACGAGTCCCGTTTATAACTTCAATGGCGAACAAAAAACCTGATTGTTCAAATGACGATAATGCGCTATTTAAATACCGCTGTGTTTTGTAAGACGGTTATCATACTGTGAAAAACCCAACACAAGTCGTCACATACAAAGACGTCCTCATACAAGTGCAACAGCAAATACCCATTCACATGTTAATGGAATAAAGTAGACTAGGCAGTATTTGGGCACACTTCTTGTGTTTTCAGTTGACATGCGTGGGTGTGCACAGCGCGTGCAGAGCGGTTACTCGTGCACGCAGCAGCACACACACCTCCTCTGACTTCCTGCCTCACCATCCACTCTATCCTCACTTAAATATTTATAAAGATTCCTATTATTGTATTAACTATTTATTGATTTATAATTTAAAAGATTTATACTGGACGCTTCCAACTGCAGGGGAGAGTGATTTTCAACCTATAGACATCCATGGCTACTTATTGTCTTTTAATGCTAAACCTTTGCCTCTTGGCATTCAGACATAGAGAAAAAAAAATGCGACTAAAAGATAGATCAACACAGAGTAAGACAGAAACAGAGAAAATGAACAGGAAGGACAATGTGACTCAATATTGTTCCTGGTTAGGTGTTGGTGAGCTTCGCTCCGTCTCCCTCTGGAGCAGGTCACGCACCGGCAGTTCACACGGAGCCTCCACAATGAAAATGTATCGCCCGGTTCCATCTCTTATTGATTTACATCTTAAGACTCTTTGGATGTGAAGCGCTTTTCTATATGGCTTCACCTCGGCTGCGCTGTCCCTGGGCCAAAATATGGACTGAGAGCAGCGAGTACACAAGGCATGTGTCTTGTGACCAATCCGATGGCATTTGGCATTTCACCTAAAGTTCAGGAAAGACGCATGAGGATATCAAGTGGATATTAAATGTCAGTTGTTAAACTGAAAAGCAAAATCTCAGAAGGTAAAGATTTCATTCATATCTGAAGCTGTGACCAAAACCAGTTTATCATCATTTGGCATGAGGGACATAAATGAAGGGATATTTCAGCCCCCATTTTATCCCACAAGCGTTTACAGTTTATGACTGTCAAAATCCTTGCTGTTCATAAGAAAAAAAAAACACAGAAAAAACATCTGTACTACAATTTCTTTTTTTCTTTTCTTTTTTTTAAACAAACAACACCTCCTTGGCAAGTCTACAATCTGCTTGGTGGCAACACGGGGTGTTTTACTTAACATAATCGCAGCGAGTAATTTGTCCACTCATTAGAGAGGCGAGTGAGAGTGTCCTAACGCAGACGAGGGGCAGATTCATCATAATTCAGGATCTCAATCAAAAGACAAGGGCTGCGGGGAAGGAACAAAAGGAGAAACCTGTTGTGGTCAGCAGGAGGAAGGATGCTTGGGTATGGAGTGGTGGGTGCGGGTGAGAGGGACAGCGCAGGAAGAAAGAAAGGTGTTGGGAGTGAAAAGCAGATCGTCCTTTCATGCGCTGCCCCGTGAGTGACAAGGAAGCCATTAACGGAGTAGCGCTAGCCAAAGGGATTAAGTCCACACATGCATGGCTATTATTCAAGCTAATTAAAAGGTCTTTTTTTCTAGGGGCCCAGGTTTACCTCTACAACAAAGACCGCAGAGAAAGAAGCAGGAAACGGCTCAGGAGATTTTGCGTAGCTGGCAAATCTTTAGCATACGGTGATCTGAGGGAGACAATGACGGAAAATGTGGAGAACCTTCTCTGTACTGAGGCTGAAATCGAATAAATGACAAGCAGTTGCAAAGGCCTCCTCCGAAAGTACTGATCTTTCACAATCCTTTATTCAATCCATTCTCATACAATATGTTCACAACACGGACATTTTCTTATTCCACTTCACTGAAGCATTAGTGATCAGCTGTAACACCGCTCCGAATCTGCTGATGGTTTGAAACTAAATAAAAACGTGACAGATTTCCTGCAACATTGTAAAATGAAACAACTACATGTGTTGAGGAAGAAATAGTATTACACTTGGTTACATTATATTACATGGTGAATAGTGTGTTTATTGTTGGTTTTTTTGGTCTTTATTACAGTCAACACTGAAGATGCTGACAGGGAAACCTGAGGTGAGAGAGGTAGAGCCAGGTATAGAACTTTGATCCTTGTAGGGTACAAACTAGACTGCTTCAGTAGTATTGAGTATCAAAAAAATGATAGCTTCCATGTGAGCTGAAATTGTAGCACGTGGTGATAGCTTTCATGTGAGGCGTTTAGGAGACATTGGTAAATTGTAGTGTCTACTTATAACCTGCAGGCGTTTAGGGGACATCTGTTAATTGTAGCTTAAGAAAACTACCTGGGTTACACTCTCCTCTCTAAACTGCTTGAAATCTATATATTTGTTCTGTAATGTAATTTTCTTCAAATGAATTTTATAAAATTGGTATAGAAAAAAAATGTTGAACTCAAGAACTGGTATCCAAGTAAAGGCATTTGGTAGCAGTATGGAAAAGCCCGACAGAGGGATGTACGTCATGAAACACAGATGATACGCTGGAACCTTTCGGCTACTGAGGGCAACATGACGTTTGTACTTCTCAGCTTCATGTAGATGTGATGAGTAACAGAAAAATGACAACGATTTCAAAGATGTAACTAGTTTGATTGGGTACTTTCTACACTGTGTCATAGTTTGTCCACCACTTCATTTTTCAACTGTAAAATGTCTCAGTAAATGTCCCAACAAATTTAGGGAATATTCATCCAAAATTTGTGGTTATGTGAAAAAAGATGCCAATTATCAAATAAAAAACCTCAAATACGTTTGTATCAGCAACAGAAGGTTTGCATAGATAAGCCTCTCGTTTTTACGTCACAGCGGTTGGTAGAAGTGAGGTTGAATCTAGGAAATATCCGGCTTTGAAGGTGATCTTTCTGACATTTAACACTCCATGAACTATGAGCCCTGAATTGACAAGTCATTGACTCAAACACTGTCATGGACCCGGCAGCTTGGCATTCTGGTCAAAGGAGGCTGTGACCAAGTGATGCCCGTGAGACAGCCTGCTACTCACCAGCATTGGTGGTACAACAGTGGGATCAGTCGAGGTTCGGTCCCTTGTGGCTGTAAATAGCTGCCAAGTATCTTTGCTGGGGGGATTTCACCCTAACAGCTCCTTGGAGACCGGCTGAGGGCCTGCTGGCCTCTCAACAAACAAGCAGGAGCTTTACCAATGCAGACAGCTCCGGGGACACAGGGAGGGATGTGGGAGAAAGGGAGCGAGCGAGGGACATCACTTTACTGGTTTTACACCCACGCACATGCCACAGCGGATCAGTCAGTTGGGATTGCACCTGACACTTGACATGCAGCCAACAAAGCAGACAAGCATGGCGGGATGAGAGAGAGTGCGAGTGAGAGCTGGAGAAGGAGAAGGAGAAAGGCTGGGAGTGGATGTTAGAGCGCTGTGAATGACAGACAACAGGCTGATAGGAAGAGGCGGGTGTAATGGGCTGTGAAGTGGAAGACCTCGGGAGACAGTGAGAGAGACCATCTGCCTGTCAGTACAGAGCAGCCTCTCGTCTTTCTCCCTCTCTTTGACATACACACACACACACACACACACACGCACGCACGCACGCACGCACGCACGCACGCACACACACACACACACACACACACACACACACACACACACACACACACACACACACACATTTCATTTCAAGATAGATAAATTAAAGAGCAAATTCCCATTCATCTCTTTAACTCTCTTTAACACTTGTTGGAAATCAGCTGCCAGTCACTGAACTGCAACACCTGAACAGTAGTTAAGAGCATAATGCAAGATGACATAAGGAATTAGAGAGGAATTAAGAACAAATAAATCATAACCGAGTAGTTCTGGGTAAATTTTCTCATGAAAAATTGTTTCGGGAAACAAAAAGGAGCGTCAGAAAGTGCAATCCGGTGTGAAGGGACGGTGCAGAGCGACGACTCGGTTGTTGCGGGCGAGAAACATCTCCTTCTTCAACACGTTGAGAGCATGCACATGTTTGAGAACCAGACTGCCGTATTGCACCACAGTTCAGGTTGTTTGCACTGCATGTGCAGAAACCTTAGAACATCCCAATTGAACTCAGTGTTGACAGTCTAACCGTGGGGCACTAATTCACGGTGCACAACCCCAGGAACATCAAAGAAAACCCACCTGCTCCTGACCTGAGGAGCCTTTTTTTTTTTTAGTCTTCGACAGTAACAGTCTGCCCCCCTCTTAAAATGTAAATGTCATTCTAAACACCATGCCTGGCTCATTGCTTCATTGCCGTTGATTTTCAAAAATAATTCCGATTTTGACACGAAATTAGATGTGCGCTCTGTGCTCCAGTCTACATCGTAGATGCGCATGTTCCAGTGGTAACAAAAACGATGTGTAACTCAGATGCTGATGTTGATTAAGCAATTACACTCGGATGACTTACTCACGTTGGTTCTGGTTTCCGCTGCTCCATGCACATCACAGTGCTACACACCGTTCACTTGAAACAGGAACGGTCTCAAATACGTTTTGATTGCTCCTTGTATTAGACCTAAACCAATAAATCAGCCCATATTAGCTCGTTCAGATACAATGACATCAGTCGGCCAATAAGTAATAAGAAATTGCTCTTACAGCAATTCCCAACTCGGCTTGAGGTTATTTGGAAAGTGCTGCCATTGCATATTTTGTCCAAAAGGGAGCACTGACAAGTGATTTCCCATTCAGTATGTATGATGCAAAATTAACAAATGGAAAACACAGGAAGACAATAATTCTGAGGAATGCATACAAACATAGTTTGTGGCTTTTTTTTTTAATGTATTCTTTTATCAATATCGGTATTAGTATATGTCTCCGAAATTCTGATTATGTCTAGCTATAATTTGAATGGTACAAAATCACAAACTGTCCTCTAAGGCTTTCCAACCAAAGCATTCAACATATTTTATACTTATACTAAAAACAAAGTTCCCAAAACAACCCTATGACAGGGGAAAAAAAGGAAGAAACCTCAAAAGGAGAAACGGACGAGGATCCCTCAGCCAGGACAGACATAGATATGCACAGAGCAGGCCGACGGCATTAAAGCCACAATATGGAAAAATGGGATAACAATAATATTGAGAGATTGCAAAGTTTTATGAAGACTATGGATACGCGAAACAAACGTGACAACAAACAGGACTTGAGCCAAAGCACAATTTTTAGCACAATATCAATCAGAAACAACACTCGAATTATAGTAAGAGTTCAACATGCGGAAACAGAGTTGAGCTTCAGTTAGGTCACATCAAACCCTTCAGGGCTGCATAAATAATCTGTTAATGTATCAATATACGTCTTGGTGCTTATTACTGCAAGGTGAGTCACTACCATTTACTGATATATACTTATCATAAAATTACTGAACATTAATTTGGTTGTAAGTCTTTAAAGACTGCTGATATCTCAGTTCGAAATGTTCATTATATTTAAGTAGACACTTTTCCTCTAATCACTGAATGGACTGTATTTGTAGATTTACTTCTTTTGTCTGATAATTCCATAAACCCCAATTGGCAACTTGTTTCATTTGTGTATATCATATGTATATATTCACCATCCTGTGGTAGTTCTCGTGTCACAATTCAAAGAAAGGGTAAATGGTAGATTGCAATTTTGTGTAAGACATTAATACTCACTTATTGGCATTCAATTAAATATTGTAAAAAAAATAAAAAAAATAAAAAGGTGAGGGGTTTTGTTATATAATAAAAGGTAATATATATATAAATAAATGAGTCTAGTGATGTGAAGACAATCATGTCGTCATTGTACTCCTCCCCCCTCCCCCCACTGTAATGCATAAAAATGAGAAATTGATATTGTATGCCATTTATACAAAATGTCATGACAGGAAAACTACTTATTACGACTAATTACTATTTATTGCTGTGTTCTTATGATGCTGCAAAGTGACAAAACATCAAATGTGGCCAGCCAACAGGTAAAGCCCCAGTGTTTGATTGCTGAGACAGACACCCCGATTTAGATGGGAAAAATGCTAAAGTTTCTTCATCTGCTCCTGTTCAACCATCCATCCATCCGTGGCTTCGTCTGAGGAATCTGTTTTTGTTGCCTAATTACCTCTCTACCTTCTGTTTGGTCTCTTCATCCGTCTATCTGCTGACTCTCGCTCTCTCTGGCCGTGATAAAAAACAGTTACACGGGAGGGGAACCAAACTGCTTCTTAATTTTCCCTGACAGCCTCCTTTAAACACACAGGGCCAAATCCACTCTCTAATTGAAAGCACATTCCTATTCCAAACAAATTAAGCACAATTAAGGCCCCTGAGTTATGAGTATCTATCACTGTGCGATGTTTTTGTAAAAATCACTGCGCTCTAGATCAAAGTCTCTCGACCCTTCAGCTTAATTGCCTCATTAAGAGCTCCCTTCTTTGTGCTACGGGCTTCATAAATACAAGGCCTGCTCGTTTCATTTGGGAATTACACTAAAAGACGCCCCTTAAACTAATCGCTTCCACGTTTTCAATAAAAGTTCATCTGTTTTTAGGTAGAGAACAAAATGAGATTTTCATCCATTTACAGAGCATAATTTGCAAGGCCCTTTGAGCTCGTAGTGTGATATATCATTTCATTGTGTCTGTGACAAGTCACAAACCTGTAGCCATGTTTAGCTACTTCCTAATGCATGTTAAAAAGGCTTCCATAACATTTCAAAAGTATGGTTAAACTAAATAAAAATGCAAGAGCTCATAACCCTGGACACATTAGCTTAGGGTCTTAGGTGTGGCATTTGACACATAATAACAGGTGACAGGAAGAAGGTGTCACCACCAGGAACCAGCAAATCACATGACAGGAAGATGATTGTGTGCAGCTGAGAAGGTTCCTTCCCCCTTTATAGCCTCCCTCCTTTTCCTCATCATCACAAAATGCCATCCGAGCATGGCTGGCTTTTAATTTAATCTTATAAATGAGGTGCGCACTCCTAGACAACATGCTGTTCCAATTTGAAATGGCTGCTTTATTGGGGGACAGCGACACAGGAGAGAGAGAAGGGAAAAGTGAGAGAGTGGGAGATAGAGTGAGAGAGGAGGGGGGGTTGTGAAGAAGAAGAAGAAGAAGAAGGAAAAAAAAAAAAAAAAAAGGAAAGACGGTGGTATGGAACATTTGTTAGTAATCCAATTCCACATACCATATGGCTTCATTACCATTATGCGGGAGAGAAGACTTCAGTCAGTCTGAAAATAAAGACCTACTTAGCCCCATCCAAACTGACCCCAAATGAGACATGTTTGTCTCCGTGTGACAGTGTTAGTGTTATTGCCCTGCTCTTGAATTCTTTGTGGTCGGTTCAGATTGAGCCTGCAGCTGTGCGTGCTTTCACCGTGTGTGTATATGTGCGTGCACGTGGCCGTCTGTGTCTGGGTGTGTGTAAGATAGAGATCGGGCGGTTTCCCATTGACTGATTATTACGGAAGAGAGTCCTTAGTCATTACTGCAGAGAGAGAGAGAGAGAGAGAGAGAGAGAGAGAGAGAGAGAGAGAGAGAGAGAGAGAGAAGAGAGGGCCCATAAGCCAGATCCATTCAGATGTGAAGATGACTGATAATGCAGGAGCAGCAGGACCCCTCGCTGGGTTCATTGGCCCCTAAGTGCTCCTTTGCTGAATGTGTCCCTTATCTTGCCCTGACAGCAGTAATAGAATATGCATAGCTCTATTAGCATACAAGGTAATGGCACCCTTGGGGGAGGGCACTGACATAAAACTTTAAGTAGAAATCAAAACATTGGTAAAGGCAGAAGCAGAATAAAAAGGGGTTATTGTCACCCAGTGCAAACATGGCCCGAGGCCTTGACTGTGACTGCATGCAAGGTATGCTGCCTTTACGCTCCCATGCACATCTGTCTGCACACACACGGATACACCGAAAATTTAATCATCTCGGCATCGCAATACATACAAATATGTGCCATTTTATCATTCACAAAGAACATGTTGCATATTATGTACATATTTTTGCACGTAGGCATGCATGAACATACTCCACTGAATCACCCTGCTCAGGGCATCTTGGTAAATGAAAGGAAATTGGGTGCAAAAAAAAAAAAATGCCACTGTACCATCTCACCTCGAAAGTCTCCAAAAAAAGATAATAACAGAAAATTCTCTGGCAAGAAAAAAAAAAAAAAAAAAATCTATTTCACAGCCCTGAGAAAACTTAAAATCTCTGCTGAAGTGACAAAATGAGCTTTAATGAAAAGGCACAGAGAACAGTCCTCAAAGAAGTCTGACAAATAGGAGAAAAATCTGGCTGACATGAATAAAGGTAGGGAGTTGATGGGTAAGGTAAAGTGAGGGTTTGCACATAAATTTGCTCATTGTAGTTTCCACCAAATGCCAGCGCTCAAATATTAAAACAAAGCAGGACAAACAACGCAGGACTGTCTGCAGTCTGCAGAACCAACATTCAGCATGAGAAAGCAATTTACTGGTCCTCACATGTCACCAAAAAAAGAAAAAAAAAGTATACAGAGAGGGGTCGAGTCCAGTGAGAAGTCTAATTTAGTCTGGTGGGACAGGCAAGGAGAGTGTTAGCTTTTCCACATATTAACTTTTATTAAAGATATTAACCTTAAGGAAGAGGCCAAGGAAGCCGTGTCAGCCGAGGTTAAGAATTAACACCACCGGGGCAAGCAGTTAAAGAAGTATAATGCTCACATACAGCACAACCTCTTCCATTTCTTTGTTCGGCTTCGGTAAGTGTACAAAACAAAATCAACACTAATAAGGCAATAATATCAGTAATTGCATCCTCAATTGTAATTATGGTGATTATGGAGTCCTCTTTGATATGCAGTTCTGCTCCGCTGTCGATACGAGCCATATGTGAACATGGGACAATTATGCTAATCATTCCACATCCAAGTATGAAAGTAAAATGAAGTTCACCACCTTGAGTTCACCCCCTCCCGCCCCCCCCTCCCATGTTGAAACTTGGGACCATTAGGAAATACAAATTAGGGTAAGGCCAGCCATCAGTGTAAGTCTTTGAAAGAGGAAATTCAACAGTGCCTGACCAGTTACTGTTTTATGTTAATTACCATGAAGAATGTGGGCTCGATATCAACAAAAAACTAATGTTGACGCATTCCAAAATACTTTACATTATAAGACTCACACATAATTAGACTTGGCCCAAGTTTTATAGGCCATTTTGGCCCCTGCTAATGGCTCTGTGCTCGGACTCAAACAGACCAATAAAGCATAGTCTAGCATTGTAGACTGGGCATTATTAAAAAGAGGCAGACACTATTAAGAGCCATCAAATCCATCTCAAACAGGGCAGCAAGATTTCTTCGCTAAGAGGCCGCTAAAAAAAAAAATAAATAAATAAATAAAAACAGGCTTTTCTAATCTGTGGTTTATTTAATATGTTTATTGCATGGGTGGCCAGTTTAATGAGCAGTCTCTGGGCTACAACTCTTCAGGAATATAATAGAGATCCGCTCCAGCAAGAATCCACCAGGCAAACACGGCACAACAACTGCATAATGTCGAAAATATTTGGTCTCCATGGATACCCCACACCATTCATATAGGCAGGGAGTATTAATTGAAAGTGGCTTTTTCATTGTACAGGATTTCAAGATTCGGCTCAGGCTGGGGTTCCCACCGGTAGGTTTCACCCTGTGGTTGGTCGGTTTAGTTAAAGATGGATAGGTGTAGAGCAAATACTGTTCGGAGTTTCCCTCTGGTCTGCACAGATGGTTTGGCAGGGTGACGAGACAATCTGTGCCTGGCATCGAACCCCAACCTCTATTTCATGGTGGCTTAACAGTTTCTCTCTCACTAGATCACACTTGCTGTGTTACGAGGGTCCGGCCCTTCAGACAGATTTACCAATCCAATGACCAATCCATTACACCAGATATTATTCTGGAGAGGTCACGAAAGGGCAGCAAATACAAAGTGATCAGAAACGCCACAGTCCAAGTCAATCCACAGCCTTCGTTATTTAATGCAGCTGCAATTCCTTTTGAAGGTGTGGTGCTAATATCAAGAATGATCTGTTGATTAGAACCATAACTGCTACATGAGTGTCAGCTGGACTCAGAGAGCATAGGCAGTGTAATGTGATACACATTGTGCAAATGACTGTATGAGCTTCTCTCTACATGGCCTTTCCTCCAGGCGCAGGCTGAAAGCCACTAATACAAGTCCAGAGCACACACAGGACGGGCAGAAAACACATATTCTTTAAAGAAATGGGACCCGAGCCTAGGATTTCCTGGATTTCTCTGCAGGCCTCTTTCTTGACTGCATATACACATGCACCGACGTGCATACACATACACACAAGCACACACACAAAAACCACAAACGCTCTTCAGTCAGCGGTGGGACAAGCCGAGGAATGAGGTGACTCATACTGGTCTATTAACTGTAGGGGGAACTGGGATGGTGCCTCAGTTCAGCTTCTGACCACAAACATACAGCGGCGGTTAGGAGGATTTAAAAATGAGACTGATAACCATCACGAGCATCTTAAACAACTTACTTCATTACATGGAGTGACAACCTCGCTAAGTGTGTCCAATGAACGCATTTGGTTAAAATACATCAATAAATGCTGGATAAGGCCCGGTTGCAGTTTTGATTGCAGTTTGATCATGTGTTTAATAATCAGTAGTGACCACAGTGATCCACATAAGCACTTTTCTCGATCTAATATCTCTTTCTAGAGACGGACATTGTATTTTATTAGCAAAGAAATAAAAATAAAGATCTTACTTTGAATAAAGGACAGAGTAAACTGAAAAGCGATACAATGAGAGAAAATTGCAGAAATAATAACACTGGCCCTCAACTCAGCAAAACATTTTCCAACACATACTTTACACCTTCCACAGTTCTATAAATGGATTTAAAGTCAAGAGTGCCTACTGACTGGCAACACTTCATCTTGCGCAATTTCTGTTCTTATTTTACAGACTGCATGGGTGTATAATAGTATCTCAGACCATGCATTAATAAACCTGTGTAACAAAAACTCAATCTTGCTTTAAAGAAAATTTGTTTTTGTTTTTTTACTGCTACTGAATTT
Source organism: Brachyistius frenatus (assembly GCF_029030835.1). NCBI lineage: Eukaryota > Metazoa > Chordata > Actinopteri > Embiotocidae > Brachyistius > Brachyistius frenatus. The sequence continues at coordinate 9,539,202 of NW_027210605.1, read as the reverse complement.
CACACATTTTCCTGGCTTTGTAAAGATACCAGTGAGATACAAAGAGGTCAAAGCTTTACTGCACTTTCTGCATAATGCCCCATTATGTGTGTTGATATGCATTTCCAAACAGACAACATAGATGTTTACTTTGACTCTCGTACTAGGGATGGCTAGAAAAATGTAAACGAAAAAGAGCAGCGGAGTCTAGTTATATTTTTAACATGGCAATTATATCTACCGCTATGACAGGCAACAACATGTTACAACTTGAGTGTGGTGAATAGACTGCTTACTCTACATACAATATTAACACAAGCAAGGCTTTCCCTTCACTTTTACTGCCCCTCTCAGTTTATTTTTTTCATCAAAATGGCCAGGTATCTGAAGGGGATTCGACGCAAGCTCAGCTATGGCTCACTTAACCATGAGATTGAGTGGAGTATGCATACACACAGAAGGAACTATTTTGATTACTTATTACTTAACCTTTAATGTATTCTGCCCCTTTTTTGTCTGCATGTCCTGCCCCCCCCCCTTTTCCTCCTCCACTCCCCGTAAATAAATGGAAAAATATTCACTGCCCTGGGCTACTGCTGAACTTCTCACTCTCTGCATCCAATTTGAAGCCGAGCTGCTGTGATGTCACCGGATCGTCCAAACAGAGAAAGAGGAAAGGGGAGGAGGACGATGGGAGGGAGGGGGAAAAGACAGAAGAGCTGGCAACCTTCAGACCTCCAAGGTCACACTTCTTAACCCCACTGCTAAAAATCCAATAACACTTTATGAATGTTTTAGTTAGAAGTCATTAATGCAGCGGAGCATCTGTTTCCAAAGGAATACAAATGAGGTGCTGTCCTGCTCTGCACTTTCCCAGCTTCTCACACTCTCACACTCTCTCTCACACACACACACACACACACACACACACACACACACACACACACACACACACACACACACACACACACACACACACACACACACACACACACACACACACACACACACACACACACACACACACACACACACACACACACAATGTGCCTCTAGGCACAACATCCTGATGTTCAGGGAAAAAGTGGCCCCTAGGACCTGGACTCCACAGTGCTAAGCCAGAACCATCTCTTTGTATTTGACTGGCCGCATATTTAAAAATCACTAGTCAGGTTAAACATCTGGCCCTTCAAATTCAAAGCTATGCAGCAACTACAAACCAACATGCTGGCTCACGTTACCTCTTACTGAAGTTGCAGCTCAAGAACAAAGGATCTGCTATGTACTGACTGTTTAACAGCAATTTATAAATATATATATATATATATATATATACACACACACACACACACACACACACACACACACACACACACACACACACACACACACACACACACACACACACACACACACACACACACACACACACACACACAATTATATCTAGTAAGTCTGAGCCAGGTAGCAGAGAGTGAAAGAAACTTGGCCTCAATGTCAAGGTCAGCTGAAATATTCTTTGGTGAAATTATCCCCGAGGTTTTAGTGGCACAGGCTTCCAGCAGAGGTCTGAGTGCTGCAGACCTCAGAGTGGATTAAGTGGTAGACCTATATTTCCAGATAGAACAGTCTCTCAAGCATAACTCAATACCAAACAGTCCCCGACACACTCTGCAAGCTACATGCTCCATCCAATTGGGAGAAATGAATTCGATACAACACGAAGAAAGCCTGCATTAAAGAATAAGAGCGGGTGTTGGAGTGTATTGTGCACATGAGCGTCTCTGCTGCACAAAAAGTGAGTGAGAGGCCGGGCAGTTTAAATAAGCGAACAGGGTTGCTTACCCTGCTATTTACCCGTGTGGGAGCTTGTGGTCACAGGAGAAAAAGGCCACGGGGAAGAAGGGAATAGAGGTGTCGCAGTGGCCATGATGATGATGGAGTGTCTACAAATATGACTCCAAACAGGGTCATTTTGATATGGCGGCAATACGCAAAGGCTGGCCCGTTAACTCCTGACCTTTTGAGTGTGACCTGTGGGGGAGGGGTCTATCCACCAGGAAAGGACAGAAAGAAAGGGAGAAAGAGAGAGAGGGGCTGTGCAGTGTCACGCCCATTATGACCCGCTAAAAACTTGGACCGCTCTCCGGCGAGGAGCCATCCATCATCGGGGCCTCTCTAATCAGCATGTTTGTCACTGTAACTAAACAGTGGGCTGAGCCACATTGCCACGCTATTGGCCCTGACAGGGAGAAATAAATCTGCTGCCGGCCAATGGGCTGCAGGCAGCCGAGCGTGACAGGAAAGGTGACAGACTCTCGAGGTCTCAACTAGTGCAAGATTAAGGGGAACTAGCCCAGACTCTGGGGTGGAGGAAACATTTGAACAGTTTTACTGGTCTTTAGCCAGCAGTCGGAGCTGCGGCTGCAGTGACGTGGGTGTTGAAAGTGAGAATGCCTTTGTCCCCCTCTCGCACAAGACAGGTCCATTTGTTCAGTTAGGAGGAACTCTTGTCCCCTTTGTAAAAGGTAACAGATAGGTGTTCTGTTCGCTTTCCCCATGACACCTCGCAAGTGAAAATCTTTTCTGTGGTGGTCACACAGGATTAATCCTGGCACATTCTTGGGGGGATGGAGGGTGCGCTTTTCTGAAAATCAAAGTGGATTATAGTAGAGTGCACATGATATTATATTAACACAAATTCATAATCATCAAATGCTGACCCCCGTAGTCTTTTTAACAACTGCACGTCGAAATGTGTAAGAATACGATGAGAAGTCCAATACATACTGGTCATACATATTTTACAAATATTACCAGGAAAAGGGGTTCCTCCGGACTTTTCATTGCCGTGATCACATTTGATAATGTCTGCACATCATGTTTAGGAGAAAACGTTGTTGCCCCTACTCGGTCTCTGCAAAGTCAAACCAGTGTGTTGAGCCTGCTTACTGTTGTTTTGTTTAGTTTTGTCTGGCCTCTTGTTTACATCTCAGCAGGCGGGCTGTACACAGAAGCTGGAAAAGCTGCAGTTATTTGACCACTTGGAGCAAGAGCCCCTTTTCCACAACAACTAGCAGCACAAAAAAAAAAAGGGGGGGGGGGGGGGGAAGAAAGTTTTCTTGACATTGCAATGACGTTTACTAGCAGCACCTAGAAAAAAAAATTTAAAAAAAATTCTGGGAAATCTCAGAAAATCACAACTGGCACCGTTATTTTGAAGGTTTGATAGCTTACATCATAACATTGTACTTCTTGCTTTCTCCTCTTGTCTTCAGCAAACTTGGCTGGTGAATGTGCTGTGCTGTACTGTATGGAGATTGGATTCCTCCCAAACACACATTTTTACATGCAGCCCTCAGCTTACAGGCTGAGAGCACTAATGCACATCAGTCCCTCCACAGTCTGTCACAGCCTTGTAGTTTGCAGGGTTTCTAGGCTCATAATACTACACGAAGAAGACAATTCAAGAGTGTGAAAAGGAAGGCTTGGCAGTGGGGAACTAGAGTGGCCTGTGCTGCGAATGCATTGTATTATAGCATGGTATAATATAGTTAAAAAAACAAATAAATAAATAAAGAACAGATATTTAAAAGGGGAAAAAAATGTGCATGTAGGAAAAAGAACATAGCCTACTCTTCTGAAGTATACAAAACAATTTCAGGATTTATGTTTAAAGAAGAACAAATAATTAGCCTAATTATACCATTTATGATATTAACATTTTATTCATTACTATATGCCAAATTTTTAAACCTAACATGAATTAAATTCTCATGAATGAAACATTTCTTTCCACTTTTGTTCAACACTTATGCAATGTACTGATGTCTATGAGCAGGGCCGAAGTGAAGTCCCATTCAAGCCTTACAACAGATTCTGTCCTTTTTGTCTCATCAGAATTTACTTCAACTGATTTTCAGGGTGACCAAACATCTTCAAGATCCAATCCATAACATTCTTGTGTCAGTAGACACATATAATAAGAACTGCGCTCTTTTTTTTAAATTTTTTTATTAACAGCACTGGTAGTAAGCATAGATCACATTTCCCCCTCCATGGGTTATAGTAGTGCTGGTGGTGGCTGGTTGCAGAAAAGGGGGAGAACTCCTGCATCTACTCATTTCTGCAAAGTAAAATGACACTATATCAAATCAAGCATTTCCATATGTGAACTGTTGCTGCTGTTATGGGTCCGGCAGCGTAGGGGCAGGGCAACAGACCAAAAGATGGGCTGTGCTCTCGGCTAATGCGGAGACAGGAGCATTCTGTGATCTCTGGAGCCTCCTACTGAATAAAACAGAAATTGTCTCTCATCCCATACTCAGCTTCCCCAAACTAGTGCATCAGATATAAGGCACCTACCTCTGGTCCTTTACTCTGCAGGCTCAAGATTTGAATATTGAGTAATACTGTTACGCTATTGATGTATTATTAAAGATAATAAACTACATGAAAATGTAGTTATAGAATTACTTTTTGCCCAAATCTCCTGTCCTGCAGAGCAGCTGTAGCTATTGTTAATCAGGCAGTTAAACTAAGCTTGCGCAGACACAAAAGTGGAGGGGGACATGGGTGCATGGATATGGGAGACAGACTTACTTTGAAAAGTTAATAACTTCTGCTTTACCATTAGACGTGGGAATTCAGGCCATAAATCTCAAGGGCACTCCAGACTTGTCTGGAGGCCAGCTAAGATAATTGGGCGGTGTTCTGCAGTGTTGGCCTTTCTACTATAAGAGGATGTGTTTCGTGTATAAGGGAGCCACATGTTGTCAACCGTTGCAGATTCGCAGCAAAGGTCAACATAACCCTCTTGCCTCTCATCAAAAGTTGTCTGTATGGGGCAGGAAAGAAAAACACTTCCAGGGGAACATCTTTGAGGCCCAACATTTTTCAGGATGGCAGATCATTTTTTTTCCTTTCGTGGTAATAGAGACATTACCGCTTCCTCCTCCGATCTAAAAGAAATTAAATTAGCCACTTTGCCGCATTGTGGGTCAATGGCTCAGGCAGTGGCCTTTTACTGGAAGCTCCCCTTTGCCAAGCTTGTCTTTAGACATAAATTAGCCCAGGAGTGCTTGGCTAAAACATGTCAGGGGGTAAACGAAGATTGAGTGATGAGGTCGAACAGGGGAGACCGAGGATCAGGAGGACTGGCAGAGCGGAGAAACTCTTGTCCTTCACCGTTTTCTCATTCCCCCCACCCCACCCCACAAAAAATAGAGGAGGAGGGGACCTCCAGTTCTCCAGTACATGAGTTGGCACAAGTTAGAGCTCAGGAAGTCCAGGAGACGCCTCTGCTTGCCCTGAGAGTGAAACCTAAAACCTGTGACATAGCCAATACATGTCATATTCTCTCAGTCAAAAGTAGTTTATTTTCCAAGGAATTTCAACCTAAAACCTGTTCTTTATAATTATCCTGATTTGTTTGAAAAACCAAGGTGGATAGGTCTGGTCCAATTGCCAACAAGAGACCACTGTTATGTTTGGTTGTTAAAAAAAATATATGCTTTTCAGCAAGACATACTTTTTTTCCCTCCCATTTCCAAAACAACGACAAAATGTCTTGTTCTGCAGTAGAAGTAGTAAATATCTTCAGCGGTCGAGTCTGTTCAAAACAATGGAACATTGGGGCATCAACATGCAGCCACAGCCCCATACACTCTCTGCCTATGGGTGCTTGGAGCTTCTCCAGGTGCTGCTCGCCATCGAAATAACTTCAGTCACTGAAAAAGGCCAGAGAGAGTCTGATCCAACAGCTCCCTGCTTTTGGCGTAATCTCACTCCGGTTCTCAAGGAGACATTTTTATGTAAAGCAACAACAAGGATTACTGGACATTTTCCCAGAGCCGTGTTAAACAGGATTGCAGGAAACACATTTAAATTTGTGCAACTGAAGGGTTTAAATTGTCTATAAAATCTGATGCTTCTCATTTTCCAATAATGTGCACAAGTATCGTTTTCAGCCAATGAGCTGTTGATGCCTCGTCCTCCAATGGTGTAAATAGAATATAATGGAATGCAAGTTTAATTCACACCATGGCCAGCTAATTCCTCATGACCAGCTTGGCTCAAACAATAATGACAGAAGTACAGTATTTATGCCAAGGCAGTGACTTTGCATGTATTTACATTCCTAATTTTATCAGCAATAAACTTGACACACTTTGGCAGGGTTAAATTACTGAACATAATTAACACCCAAGTCACAGCAAGACAGGTAAGAGTAGTACACTATCATGCCAATTATTATGAGTCTATACATTATTATGCAATTAACTGTCATGCGCAGGTTGATAGGAGAGTGCAGTGTTTTTTATAATGAATTAAATAATTGTTATTCACTATTTCTACCAGCAAAACGTAAAATAAAACGTCCGGAGAGCAGAGTTCAGAAGGACAAAAGATACAAACGTTAGATGTTTGCCAAGCTGCTTGTGATTCAGCATCTTAGGTGGCTTCCCTTTCAGTTTCACTGCCACAACTTGAGTTTAAGTCCCAAGCACCAAGGTCATTAACATGATGGGCATTTAAGCAAAAATACTATTTGATATTCGTTGGGACCTGTTTGACTATTATTCGAAGACACCTCCCTCCTTCTATAGATGCTTCGTGACCAGTCACCAGTAAATAAAAGGAAAACTATAGCTCACATTTTTCATAAGAATTCTATCATAATCAATAACTAAAATGGATAACAACATAAAAAATGGTGGTATATTTGTGTAAAGAAATACAATAAACATTTTGTATGATATGCAACATTTAGATTTTAGTTTAAACATCAGAATCCAAAGAAAGAAACTTCAATTTCTCAGGCCACTGGATTAACAGCACTAACAGGACACCATGAACTAAACAATATATATATATATATAAATATATATATATATATATATACACAAATATTCCAAATTAACAGTGTGTAGGAAAATAATAAAATAAGTATACAATTAATGATAATTCCAGCCTATCATTGCTTATAGTGAGAGAAAAAAAAAATATGTCTTTGCCTTTAAAAGTTCTCGTTTCACGATAAACACCAAGTTGGTGAGGCATGACGTAGAATGGGTGGGGGCTAGAGGGGCTCCGCTCCTCTGTTTAAAAAACCCTGAGGTATTAGGGCGGACTAATCTTTAAAAGGTTAATTTATTCATAGAGATTTTGACAGAGATGTATGGCTGAACCAACATCTCAGGCACCTCTTCCCAGAGGGAGACGACTTGCGCAAAAAAACAGAGAGGAAGAAAGGGAGAGCAGAGAGGAGGAGGGGTAGGGGGAGGAGAAGGAGGAGGAGGAGGGAGGAGGAGGAGGAGGAGGAGGGGAGGGAGAGGGGGTTAGGCAGAAAGATGGAGTGCAGAAGAGAGACAGAGTGGGGAGTCAACACACTATAAACACAAACACATAATTACTTCATAGGGGCTGACAATGACTCTGGCCTTTAACCCAGTACACTTAGAGCTCCCCAGCCCGTCCTTTTAGCTCAGGTGGGGAAATGTAAACTTGGTGTAATTTATGTTCTGCACATGATGTTTAAAAACAGACCACATACATAATGTTTGGATAGCGTGAAGCTTTGGTTCTTTGCGGTCAGTGTTTTGCCATCATTGCTATTGGCAGATAAATATTCAGGACAAAGACACAGTTTGTGTGTGGAGGAGGAAGATGGATGTTTTCTTGTTTCTTCTAATTATTTTTCATTCAATAAGTCTGTTTGTGAGGTTTATCTACTACTGCTCTTGAGGCACTTGTGTCTACGAACAAGAAAGCATCCCTAAGTAGAAATACTATAAGCCAATCACATGTGGCCATTGTCATAAAACTGTAAAATTGTGAATGGTCAGGACTTTGTACCAAACTAGTGAAGCCAGCAGCACTCCGGCTTTACAACGAAACAATTAAGTGAGTTATAAGTTATATACGCTGCAATTGCTAATGTGGTAATATTGCTTAAATATTGGCGTAGATTTTACTATCTCAGTGTTGTGTCTTTCTAAACATGCACACAGCATAGAAAGGGTCCACCAAGACTTGAAATAAATTTTCCATTTGTTGTCAAAGTCACATATAACTAGCAGAGTGACATTATAAGACCAGGCTTTGGGACTCAGACTCTATCACAGGCTTTTCCCACCATCATAACAGTTACAGACAGCGTCCAGGTGCTTTTTCACAGAGAAAGTGTGCCGTGTGTGTGACGGTAAGGCTGCCGATCAGACATCGGAGCAGAGTATAAAGTTAGCAGTATAGCTGTGTGGACGCAGCAGTGCATTGTGTGGACAGTTTAGGTTATTTTTTTAGTGAATAAATGCGAAAAGCCCTAAAGGCCCGAACAAAGTTCCTTTGCCTTGCTTGTTACCTGCTGATTCAAGCGAAAGAGGCTCGCCCTGAAGTTGTCGACAATGCGTTAACCTGACCAGGCTCCATTAAGGTGGACTGAACTTTAAAGTTGACCTGTAATTCCTATTTTACTGAAAACTGAGAAACAGAGCGCAAAGGGTTAAGAGTTAAGCTTAAAGTATATTCAAATTATCCAAATTCTTATGAAGTTAGTTGCTGGCTGCCATGGCAGCCCCCCTCTTATATTAACCCCACCATCTCCTACCTGCAGCAGAGGGAGGAGGACCGACTGGTAGAGAGACAGATGTTGGTGTTCTTCAGTCTTTATAAACTTCACTCAGCATTTCGATGTCAGGAATATTAGTGGAATATTATTGACCTTATAAAACTTTGCTATTGTAAACATGACTGTTGCTGCTGTAAAAACAATATTCAGTCATAGCTAAATTATAAATGTGTTTAACCACACCTGTCCCTACAGCTAGCTGCTGGATAAAGACTTTGAATGGCAGGATGACAAAATCACTGTTAAAAATTCACTCACCATGAGGCTGATTTATCAATGCTTTGTGATTATTTTAATAGCACACAGTACATTTGTTAAATAAATATGTCCATGAAAGTTGGACAAATTTATGTGATGATGCATAGTTTTTAGTTAAATGACTGCTCACCCTCCTCCCACCAGAACAACAGCACCTTGGACTTACCAAAACCTTGGAAAATCCTTGTATAAAATTATTCTGATAGAGGAATTTTTGAAAAAACACCACTTAACAGCTTAAACAGAAACATTACTATATATATATGTATAACAGCAAAAGCAATGTATCTGTCACTAAAATATTCTAAAGCAGCAATTTATCTGAGCCTCTTAGTGTAGCAACAGTTCGTCAAGCACAGCAAGACTTTATGACCTTTGGAAAACTATACACAAGTGCCCAAAGGAGTCTGCGTTTAAAGTAGACAGGAGCAGACTGCAGGAATGAAACTGCATGTATGTAAACCCTTCAGTCTGAGTTAAATGATGCTGAAAGCATAACAGAGATTTTAGCCTGTCAGTCATGTACGGTGATGGGTTTTCGCTAAAACATTGAGACACTGTGAAAATAAACATAAAATTCTAAACAATCAGGACTTTTGCATTGGTTGTGCAAAAAAAAAAAAAAAAAAAAAACAGGAGGGGCTGCCATTTCATACAAAAAGGCCTCTGGATTGGCAAGACAGCGAATGAAGCGATGCCTTGTAAGACTCCATTTACAACATCTGTTGGGGTTTCAGACTCATCTACTAAATTTAGAGAACTCACATTATCAGATTTAAAATGCATTTTTACTTACAGTATGTATTTAAATGCATTTGTTAACATTTTGTAACATTAACTATGTCATTTTATTAGTCAGGACTTCAGCAGTGCTTGAAGAATATCTAAAGAAAGTCTAAATAAATCTCTTGCGTTGGACATTTAAACAGCTGATGTACTTATGCAAGTCGCTCACCAGTCATTACTTAATTTGAACTGAGAAACTTTTTTTCCTTCAGGTGGCCACACATTCTCACATTTTCACTTTGCTTTGCTGTTTTCCACTTGAATTAGCACGTGTTGTGAACTGCGGAATTGTTCCAACCTGAAATATATTTTTCTGTTTTAGTTATCATGATTAATTTCTTTTACATTTTCCATCTATGACCTTCTTAATTTGACCTTCTCCGTTTGGTAATACATTGTGAAACTACCTAATTACTAAAAATGGCATGTCTTCTATTAGTAAGGCAAGTCAGTAGGGGAACTGGGCAAACAAAATACAGACAAGGTATGTACGTCTGTAACGTTCACAACACATCAATGCTGATGTGTGACAGCTATGATGTTAAGAGGGCCAGCTCCGGGTCATCGGGCAGACACATTACGGCTGCAGAACATACCGAGGTTAAACCTTCAGTATGTGCAGTGGGCAGCATGCCCAGTGGTTGTCACATACACAAGTGTCATGACTGAAAAGTTCAAGTTCCCTGTACGAGTTACAGTACATCTGTTCTGCAGTAGGTGTTCAGACTCGAAGCGACGTGGTAAAACTGGCATTGAAAAGCTGGTCCGATGTGAATGTGCCATCTATGATTATGGCTGATGTCACTGTGACACTACCCTTTGCAACTCCGTCTGAGGACATAAACAGTGAAAGCTGTTACTCTTCGGCCGGCCAGTTCCACATGCTTTCCTTGTCTAATTTAATTTAATTAAGTTACTGTACCTACTTGGTAATCATTTCTGTTTTGCAAAAAAACAAATGAAAATAACAGAAATTCCTCAAAGCTATGAATACGCATTCAAACACATATTGTATGTATGCAATGAAACAAATGGATCTGTCACTTGTCTGAATCCTACGGCAAGAGTATTTTGGTGACAAAAAAAGTCATTGCACACTTGAGCAAGGCACTTAACCCAGAGTTAATCCGGTGTATCTAGGGCTGGGCATCTTCAAAACTTTTTGATATCAGTACTGACACCTTGGTTTCGATACCAGTTTCTGAAAAATAACCCTTTGTATAAAAATCTGCAAAACAAAAAGGAAAAAAAAAAATCAAATCACACATTTTGGTACTAATGTTCAGATTTTGTGTAGTTTAGAGTGGGAGGAATGTAACCCTGGTTATTTTCTCTACAAGGTTGTTTTCTACATTAAACAGATGTCCATCACACAAGTTATCACAAGACACTAAATTTTATCGATGATCTATAAATTCCTCAGATGCTACCATAAGCTTACCAGCTGCCTCCAGTTAGAGCAGCGCAAGCAGATCAGACCCATACATGGCCAAAAATTAGTTTTTAAAGAGTAAAAAAAAAAAAAAGACTAATGTGAGACTTACACCAACCCAAGTTCGTGATTTTATCTATTTGGACTGGCTAAAGGCTGCGAATGATACGATGTTGGGATTTACTCGTGCAAATGTAGTAAAAGTTATGCAGTTTAAAACAAAAACCCATTATAACCAGGTATCGAAATGCAACAGCCAATACTCTATACTAGATGGTATTGATGCAATTCAGTTGGTGCCATAAAAGTATCACAGTTTTGGGACCAAGCCATAAGTGTAGCTCTGCTCAGTGGCCACAGAAAAGGAAGAAAGTGGTTGCTTTGGTAAACACCAAACTCACAATGTGCATTTGAAGGCAGAGCATCATTGGAGACAGAAAGCAAGCTTGGTCAACTTTCACTTCATGGTAGCAAGTTAAAACAGACAAAACTAGTATGTGGCTGGAAAACATATGAATCAATAGAGAGCTTCTAATGTGAAATGAAGGCTTTTAGTTTGAAATGATTACAGGAAGTTGCAGTATACAACCAACCAATATTTATCACCTACTCGGTAACAGACATTTATGGTGATGGAGCTGGCCACATGTCGCAGTCCAGCCAGATACAGGCTGGTAGTGATGCAGTCATTATGTCGGCCCTTGTGACATGGATCCTCTGTCCTGCGACACGCAGACATGACCCGAACGGCCCAGACTTTGGCACCGACTTGCAGGAAGAGGTGGAAGTGGGAACACAACCCTAACTTCTCTTTCACCTTTCCTCCCTCCTTCACCCAGACGTTTTGGGCCACGCTGGTCTCTCACCCTCCCTGTCTACCCAGTACCTTTGCTCTGGGCGCATCTAATTGAAAGCGATCTCGGGGCTAAGAGAGTTCCGTTTCTTCTCTAATCCCTCTACTGGGGGAGGCTCACATGGTCTCAATTACCCCCACTCCTCCCCAGAACACTGGGTCCCCTCTCTGTGCTCTCTCTCTATCCGTCTCACTGCCCTGCTCCTCTGCCAATGCACCGGCCCGGGCCCTTTTTCAGCAGTTTATGTTATTAAGCACACACTGCTGAGTTCCTGTCCTTCACAGGGGCCTGGAGATGTTATCTCCCCTGCCGCCGTATACAGTTACCTCCAAAATATTCCATAAATTAGATTGGGATTGGCAATTCGGAATATAGAGGTGGAGGCTGAGGTGGTCAGGGATTGGCTGGGGATAAGAGGGTGTGGGGAGGGTGAGGGGTGGGGGGGAAGTCAGGGGGGTGGAGGGGGTCAGTGCAGTGTATGTAATAGCACAGGAGAATCTCCATGTGTTTACACTGGATGGAGAACCACTGGGAGGTATGACACTGGCAAAGTGAAGGTGAACAGAGAAGAAGTGGAGGGTGCTTAAGGGCTTTGGGATAAGAAGGAGAGGAGACGCAAATCCAGTTCCTATTTGGATAAAGATTCTTTGGAGGTGGAGTTGAATATCTATTCTGAAAAGAGTTAGACTGGGCATTTATTGGGCTTGGGGGATTGTGTGCGATGATATGCATGCATCCCCCTCCAGTAATTAAACAAGGCTGTATTTGGACAAGTGACTTTTCAAGTCCTGAACAGCTCTGTCAATCCCCAGAGCATGGAGAAAGGTCCTGAGCCGGGACATCCGTGGCCAATTAGATTAGAGGAAACCTGTGAGGTCTTCAAACAATGGGCTCTCAGAGGATCTGCAATAACACAAACATGGCCCCTGACACACAGCTCCAGCACTTCAAAAGACCATTATGTGCCTTGGCTGAAGCAGTTAAAGACACATTAACAATCACAAATTAATTACACTGGTCCACTTACTGAAAAGGTTCACGGCCATTTTGACTTGAGATATCACATGTAATCGAGTGAAGGGCTTGTTTTAAAGCAGACCAATACTACAAAAAAAATAAAAATAAAAAAACGTACAAAGAAATTGAATGCAGCAACCTCTTTTAATTACAGTAGTTTTACAATCTGAGCTGAGGTATTAAAGGTTTGAGAGCGACATGAGGGGAAACACAGATGGAGAAAGACGAAATGAGACATTGCCTTCTATTTGGTCTGGTAAAAATGGGAATACATTCAGCGAAGGTAAGTCAAGTTTGAGCGAGCATCAAAAGGAAGAAGAAAATTGGGGCACTGGGTCTGGGTCAAGGGTTCAGCCTTAACCTTGGGGGCTGACTGATCTAAATACTGTTACCGGCTTGACTTCATGCATGGCTTGACTTCATGCATGGCTAATGTGGTACACTGTCCCTTTAATTAGGGTTGACCTCCTAGGGAGCCAGCTGTAGTTTAAAGTATATCAAGATAAGGAATAGGTCATGATTTTTGGTCATTGAAAAAATAAAAATGGGAATAGTTTATGCGCCAATTGTCTTGCCTTAACTTCCCTCGTTTTTTCCACCAGCGTCTGGTTGTAATATGTTTATTCTGCCAGATGGCGGCAGTAATGCACCTAAAACTACCTGCTGACTTGAGCTTGTCCAGATACAGCCCTGTTTTTTTTGCCCACAAACTGAGAAAACTTTTTATCTTTTGAAAAGATATTGTCTCCTAAGTAGCTCAATAGTGGTGTTCTTGATTCTGTTCCATGGTTGATTGGCATTTCATGTTTGACATGTTCTCTAAGTGTCTGTGAGCCATGGGCTGTTGGCAAGGAGACACATTTCAACAGCTACATGTGCAATGTTATACTGGTAATGATCAAACTTAGTAAGGTGCAGATTTCTTTTAACATCTGTTGAATAAAAGAATACTTCTTTAATATATATTTAAAAAAAGCAGCAAATGACATGTTCGGTTGAACTTAAAATGTGTCAAACCAAACGTGTCCCTTTGTTCTCTTTCCTCACAAACCCATCTGTTGCGTCATTTTTATAAGGGACAATCTGTTCTTGATTTCAGTTTCCTGATACATATAAAACGCACAACGTTGAACGAGAGTGTTGCATGGGAGTCAAAATGGAGCCCCTGAGCCCCTGATGATAGGGCACCAACTCCTGATGTGGAGCTGCAGAGGCTGCCTGTGTTTGTCTGTCGTACACTCAGGAACATGTGGTTTTAGTTACAGAATGTTTTACTGCTCAACAATGTTTCTGCCTTGGAGCTCGGCACACTGCATAAAGACTACTTTGTCCCCTGATGCCCACACGGGAAGAGCCCGCCTCATTGCACACACACACACACACACACACATACATACATACATACATACATACATACGGGTGATGATGACATCAGTTCAATTTCGATAAGGGTGCTACCCCCACCCCCCAGTCAGTTGCGCATTAAACCTGCATTGGCATATTGTACCCTTTCTTCAAAAGCACAACAACAAGTTAAAATGAACATATTGATCTGCTACCCACGTCAAAGTCGGTGCTTACTAAAACAGAACATGACACTACAATATTCCAGGCTTAAGATGGCTCACTTAAATAAAGCAAAAACAGGTATGCCACCATCCAACGTGCACAGTGCTAAGACCAATAAAGGTCAGACATACTGGGTAGTATTTTTGATAAAAATAATAAAATAAATGGAATTACACGTGTGTGTGTTTGCGTGTGTGTGTGTGTGTGTGTGTGTGTGTGTGTGTGTGTGTGTGTGTGTGTGTGTGTGTGTGTGTGTGTGTGTGTGTGTGTGTGTGTGTGTGTATGAACACAAGTAACTATAAATCAATGAATTGTAAAAACGAGATCTCATTACCCTATAATCTAGTCAAAGGGGTGACAAGTGAGTACATTTAATATCACTCACACGACATCACACCTGCAGCTCTTTTCATTCACAGTGGTCTTTTACAACAAGAAAATGTGAATGTGATCTCATGGCCCTATTTGAAGGAGGTGATTAGCACACCCAGGAGTGCAGCGTGAAAGGCTACGGGCGAGTTGGAGGATGTCTGGCATGAAGTCACTGCGGTTGTCACTTGGCACACCTAAATGGTGCTCTTCAGAACCAAAGTGGTGCTAAACACTGGTCATATGCATTGTCAGAGTCGGTGCTGAGGGACCACTTAACAGCTTCTACCCTGGGCTATGTTTAAACTCTATTTCCCAGCAACAATCATGCCCTCGCCAGCAAGCCCTGACTAATATCAGGGTGGCACAGGGCAACACTTAATAAATAACACTGTATTTCTTTGTTGTTTTTTTACATTAGTCGTTCCGCTGAACCGAGATTTCAGCTGTCACTTTATTTAGAAACTGTTTCTACTCCAGGAACTGAAAGATTAATTTCAATATGTAGCTGCAAAGAGTGCAGCCTGTGCGAGATGAAATGACTGCATCAGACTCGTTGCATACACAGTTAGTTCAACTGTGCTTGAACTGGAACGGTCCGTGCTCAGGCCAAATGTCTACCCTCACAGTTCATCACGGCATCAACCTCACACACAAAATATTTTGCTCGCACCCCGAAGGCCAACAACATGTGTAGTATTCAGCAGCCTTCTAACCCTGGAGATGGTAACAGATGGACGAGAGTCAAAGCAGAGTCTGAATGAGACATCCAAGAATTCAACAGAGTGCCAAAAACATCTCACCGCAGCACAAAGGAGGCTGAAGGTTACATTTGCTTAATATTACTGTTTGTTCAGTTCAGTGCACGGGACTGAAAACCTCACATGCTGGTGTCCGAGGATCAGACGGCCGCTGCTGCAACACCGGCCGTTTCACTTGAAAGAAAATCTTTTCAGTGTTGCAGATTTTGGATCTTTTCTGACATATCCATTTTGACATGTACACGCTGACGGCGTCTGACGACGCCCGTCACGAATGTTACATAATCAACTGATCACCATTATTTAAGCCGAGTACAATCATTTTGCATAATGTTTAAAAAAATGTCCAGTCATCAATATAAAAACAGATGAATGAAACTAACAGAAATGTCACATTTCCATCAATATGCCCACGTCGTTTTCCACCGTTTGAGGTTTGACCGGAGATCTTTTAATGACGTCATCTTTAAAACTCTCGCTCATCTCCCGTTTTCTTCTCGTATGGTTTAATGGTACAGTGGTGTGAAAAAGTGTTTGCCCCCTCCTGTTAAAACATAACTTAACTGTGGTTTATCACACCTGAGTTCAATTTCTCTCGCCACACCCAGGCCTGATTACTGACACACCTGTTCTCAATCAAGGAATCACTTAAATAGGACCTGCCTGACAAAGTGAAGTCGACCAAAAGATCCTCAAAAGATAGACATCATGCTGAGATCCAAAGAAATTCAGGAACAAATGAGAAAGAAAGTAATTGAGAACTATCAGTCTGGAAAAGGTTATAAAACCATTTCTAAAGCTTTGGGACTACAGTGAACCACAGTGAGAGCCATTATCCACAAATGGAGAAAACATGGAACAGTGGTGAACCTTCCCAGGAGTGGCCGGCCGACCAAAATTACCCCAAGAGCGCAGCGACGACTCATCCGAGAGGTCACAAAAGACCCCACAACAACATCCAAAGAACTGAAGGCCTCACTTGCCTCAGTTAAGGTCAGTGTTCACGACTCCACCATAAGAAAGAGACTGGGCAGAAATGGCTGCATGGCAGAGTTCCAAGACCAAAACCACCGCTGAGCAAAAAGAACATTAAGGCTCGTCTCATTTTTGCCAGAAAACATCTTAATGATCCCCAAGACTTTTGGGAAAATACTCTGTGGACTGACAAGACAAAAGCTGAACTTTTTGGAAGGTGTGTGTCCCGTTACATCTGGCGTAAAAGTAACACCGCATTTCAGAAAAAGAACATCATACCAACAGTAAAATATGGTGGTGGTAATGTGATGGTCTGGGGCTGTTTTACTGCTTCAGGACCTGGAAGACTTGCTGTGATAAATGGAACCATGAATTCTACTGTCTCCCAAAAAATCCTGAAGGAGAATGTCCGGCCATCTGTTCGTGACCTCAAGCTGAAGCCAACTTGGGTTCTGCAGCGGGACGATGATCCAAAACACACCAACAAGTCCACCTCTGAATGGCTGAAGAAAAACAAAATGAAGACTTTGGAGTGGCCTAGTCAAAGTCCTGACCTGAATCCTATTGAGATGCTGTGGCATGACCTTAAGAAGGCGGTTGGTGCTGGAAAATCCTCCAATGTGGCTGAATTACAACAACTCTGTAAAGATGAGTTGGCCAAAATTCCTCCACAGCTGTAAAAGACTCATTGCAAGTTATCGCAAACGCTTGATTGCAGTTGTTGCTGCTAAGGGTGGCCCAACCAGTTATTAGGTTTAGGGGGCAAACACTTTTTCACACAGGGCCATGTGGTTTGGATTTTTTTTCTCCTTTAATATAAAAACTGCATTTTGTGTTTACTTGTGTTATCTTTGACTAATATTTAAATTTGTTTGATGATCTGAAACATTTAAGTGTGACAAACATGCAAAAAAATAAGAAATCAGGAAGGGGAAAATACTTTTTCACACCACTGTACATGAGGGGAGAATTAGAACCACCATACTACACTATTTATTTTGATTATTGGTACATGTCAGAGAACAGTTTCTTTGTATATTTCGGGAATATGAGTTTGCCGTTTTTTACGTCATATCAGCCCTGTGCAATTTTTGTTTCCAAAGCCTGTAAGGTAAACAGAAATATAATGTTTAATTTATATGTTCAATGCTAATAAATGGCTCTTCTTATTCATAAGGTTTATGTGTATCAGTAAACTATGATCAGGCTTGTACTGTTTTAATGTCATAAAATAAACACAAAAAGACTTATTTGTACGTTATTAATCAACTAAAATATATTGAATATGATGGCGACTCTGGGTTTGATTAGGTTAAACCAGAAACTAACGTCAGAATTGTCATCTTGGTTGAGCCTTGTTGGGTATTCAACAATGTGAATAAGAATGCATCTATGTGACGGGAAAAAGCAGGAAGCGTCATGTCGCTCATTTATTAACTTTTGAGATTTCAAATTTAGGCCTCGATAACTTGGTTGTTCATAATATCACGGATAAATGACTGTCCCTGAAACAAGCTGAAAAGAAGCAACTGCAGTTCATAAATCCATCATGAGCTCCAATGCGGTCTGATCTGTGCTTCGTCTCAGTACCTGTTATTCTCACGTTGCAATGACAAAGAGCCATATAGCAGTAATCTGGCGCCATCTTGTGGCAAAAGAAAACACACTGCTAAATCCAACAGAGGACAAGTACTTCATTCAAGTGCCAAGGTGTCATTTTTGATTTTCATCATTGCATGGATAGTAACATTTAACAGGAAACATCATGTGTACAACGTATCACATGTTAGATATAAACAAGAAGAACAGTATTACCTGTCTGTTAAACCTCCGCTGACATCCGCTGAGCAGAGAGAAGTGTTGCATCATGAAATTCCACTTGGTGATGAAACCTTGAGACATAAAACAAAATGATGACTTTTAATTTGTAGCTCATATAATCTATCACACTTTTATCATGAATAAAATGCCTATTTGTTTATTTCATCAACAAGTATCTACCTAAAGCTTAATTCTCAAAACGTAAATCAACTTTCACAACATTCATTGTGTAAAAAGATGAAACAAACGAGGAAATATTTTCACTTAAAATACAAATAAGACTCCTATTAGATTGATTGTTGCTTGTCAATTCAATTTTCTTTATAGTGTCAAATCACACAATAAGTCATCAATTCCCTGTACATTGTATTGTTCAAGTCCATTATTATTACATCTTGTGACCATTGCTTAACTTTCTCAGTGTAGTTTGTCTGTTTGACCCGAGTGCTTTTGATTTCATAGTTTCATATGACCTCCTCACGGCTCTGAGCACTTTGATAGCTGCTTACCCGCTTTAAAATCCTCACAAACCAAAGTTCTATTTCCAGTCCTACATTATTGTAGCCAAAAACTCATAGCAGACCATTTGAAATCAATCTGATATTATCCATCTTTCTGCCAGTGTTCACTGCAAAATAATAATAATGTATTCTTCTTATCAATGCCCTCCTGGCAAATGTATTAGTAATGCAACTGACATATTTCTTAAATTGCTGATCTAGCCAAAAAGCATAGTCATTTGATAAATTAAAATCTCTATCATATTAAATCATAAGTTGTGAGTCAAATATGAACAGCCACAGTGAGAGCTTGAGATCTGATATTTGATAACGTCAGAGGAATGTTGGTGGAGCAGCTGTGAAAGATAAGGTTACTTATTTAACCGTGATGACTTGTTTTCCTGTGTGGCTGATGATAATTAACATGCAAATGAGCCCTTGGAGCAAAATAGGGAAACAGTGCTTCTCTGTTAATAATTACTGTGTAACATCACAGTTACAAATGTGAGCTCTCCTGGTAGAAGTCAACACAGTAATTGGGGTTTTGAGTGAAGAACCTGTAACATAGAAAAATAGTATTGGTAAGTTGGAATAATTATGGTTTCTGGTAAATTTTGTAGTAAGTAAGTATAGAAAAATAATCTTGTTTGGTCCAGAGTAGTACCATTTTACCCATCCCTGTCTTTCATTTTAAAAAAGCCTTGTTCTCCTTGACTTTTTAGTCTCTAGTATTCACTTGTGCTATTTTGCAGAACAAGAAACTGTTTAAAGGGCCAGCTCAGGTGTGGTGTTGCACTTTCTGAAAATTGCATAAGCAGCATTGAATGGGTTACAAATTGGGTTTTACAGTTACATATCTGTTCTTATAAAAAAAAAAAAATCAGTTGTAGCATGTAGCAGTTAATGTTACCCTGTGATAATAATGTCCTATCGAAAAACACTTGTACCAAATACTTGTTCAAAATGGCCTGTCCTTGGCAACTATCGAGCACAACCTCTTTGTAAACTGAAATGAATTTTGACCTCTCAGATCAAGGGTGCAATCCATACAAAGATGAAGATTAACTCCGGGAGTAACTAAAAGGTCATTGGTGCGATCAATTAATAGAAATGTTGAGTCAACAACATATTTTGTGTTTAGAAAAGAATTCCTAAAGAAAAAACCTGGGATTTTATACCACAGAATCTCAGAGTTCGTGTCTCCTTTGCTCCTCATACATAGATATGGATTTCAGTACAGTGTTTTCAGAGATTCTAATATTATTCTACTTACAAAATAAAAGATGTTTTGGTAGTTCACACCCCATCTTGGCTGAATGCTGCAGCAGAAGCACGCAGGATCTGAAATACACAAGTAAATGAACCAAAGTTATAATCAGATGTGTTGCGAAGAACTGACAAAAAGGAAATCTACTTCTAATGTTGGCTTGCAAACGTCTGCTCATCAAATTATATTTCTAATTTCTTTAACTTGATGTTTGGACATAGTACTGTAGTACTGCTTCAAATAAAAATTAAAAAAAACATTGTGCACATAGCTGGACATCATTTAGCATGTTAGAAAAAAAAAGATGGAAATTTTTGTTTAAAAAGAAAACATTTCAACCAAAATTCAATAATAATCTAATAAATTAAAGTCAATGTATTTTCCAATCACATCACATTGTGGTCAGTCCACACTGGGCCTAATCTACACCAGTGAGATCATTTAAAATGTTGTGTCAGCAAAAATATCATATGTGTTTTGGACAAAGAATTTATTGATTATTATCCTAATTATTTTTGAATAATTGCATATAACATCATCTGAAGTGTTTGATTTAAAAACCCACATGGTTTCTGCACACACGAGACAATAAAACAATTCAAATCAGTTAGGTGTAGAGGAGCTAATGTAACGTTTTTAAACCACCAGATATTGCTGTATCTTTCATTTTAGTGAAGATAAGAAGTGGCTATCTTTGTTTTTATTGCTAACAGATCCTGGTGCACCCAACAATATAATAAACAAGGACAAAAAGATCATGAAATGCACCTCATCTGAACCTCGATAAAAGTCCTTATATCACTTTTCGTCTGAAGTGCCTCCACCTGTTAAAGGCAAATTCAAGTGTCAGTTAAAGGTAAGTAAAAGGGACCCACTGGCTGAGTTTGTAGACATAAGGGGGTTAATTTAGCCAAAGCTTGATAATGATAAAGCTATTGGAACAGGTGGTGCAGAAGGTGGGTGTTAATACGGTCACTGTAATTGACAGCAAGTCAGACATTAGGAAACAATATACAAAACATTTTAGAGGGTTAAGCAAATTACACATGAAGCATATAAGTTTGCATGGAGATGAGTGTGTAAACTGTGGCACGACCCCAAAGACCTGCCAGGAGGGCAGTTGAGAAGGAAATAAACCAGCTACTGGACATGGACAATATAGTAATTTGTGAATCCAATTTTTAGAGACCCAAACCCATGAGAGAAAACAAAGCCATTAAACCAGGGATTCCCGTGACATCCATGGCATGTATGGATCAGCCACATTCAGAAAGTTGGATTAGACCGTGTTATTTAGAGCATCAAACCCATTTTTGGAAGAATAAAAAAAAAAAAAAAGCTGTGTTGAAAAGACTAGTGGGCTGTCACTGAACAACAAATATGGACACGCTTGTGTTCATGAACACCGGCATCAGTCCCACAGCTGAAAGAGTGAGAGCAATTGTGAAGTTCAAGAGCCCAAAAATGTCTCAGAGTTATGCGTGTGCCTCATCAGACTAGGGCTGTAGTCTCATGATCCAGTTTCAGTTAAATTTGCTTCCGAGCCGTGAAAAGATTTCTGCAGCTTCAAAAATAAATTGGCTCAGACTGGATTCGTAACATACTCTGACAAAGAAGCCCCACACTGGCATGTAAGAGGCAGGACTTGTGAGCACAGGTAGAATTATAGTGCAAGAACAACAGGAGAAATGCCTCTAACCTGCAATGTCAGCAGGAGCCTGACAGACTGTACAACATGTATCAGTGCACTTCCATGGGTTTGGGTCTGTGAGAGACGACACTTTGAATAAGTTACAGACCACAAAGACTTCAGGGCCATATTCACCACATTCAAACTCATGAGCCTGAATCCAACGTTGGATGTTGAGGGTGCAGCCATAGAGTTGAGAGTTGTTCATATCCCGGGAAAATACAACAGAACTGCAGAGAAACACAATTGGTCCTGTCAGGGTTGTTCATTTTCAGTTGTTGTGGACTCCCACTAACAATCCAGTCAAACAATGCGGCCGTGCTTGAGTCACTCTAACAAAACAACGACACATAAAGACAACCCAAAAATGGGAACAGGCACACACACACACACAGAGGTGGAGGGGGGTGGGGGGGGGGGGGGGGACCTCCGATAAAGAGAAACGGCACTGAACAGTCTGTTGAACTGGTTTGGGGGGAAAAAATAGCTGTGGAGTTATGTCACCATCTACTGATCAATCACAGCACTGCAGGTAAGACGAGCCCAGCTGAACTAATGATCGACTAACAACTAAGGGGGAATCAACTGGACATCACAACACCTCATATAAATATGGAGGTAAAAGAAACTCGCAGAACACAAAGGAGCGGCTGCAGAAAACATCAAACATCTTCATTGAGGGGCCTCGTGTAGATGAACCACTCCTCCCACTCTCTACCTGGCTGAGCTAACCACACCCCGCCACCACAATATGATAGTGTGAGATTACGATATTCAGATACCTCTGATGTGTATGTTCTTTATGATATGGAAGCTGTCAACAAATAGTTGGTGACATCCTGTTTGAAGTCATTCCAGCTGTATGTTGGCTGTTCGTGGTCAGGCGCTGGCAAACGTCGCCATCTCCGCGTGTGCACGGTGAAAACAGACAAGACATCCACCGAACAGAAGCACTGCATGTTTATATTACATGTATGTTTGTTTGTTTGTTTGTTTCCGTTATCATTGTTGATGTTTTTCGTTGTTTAGTTTACCCAATCTCAGGTGAAAACACGCCTCCTTTTTCCTTTCTCGCGCCTAAACACAATTCAAACCGTGCGTCTTGCTTTCCTCCAACCTTCATATTAAACTTCTCCTCACTTGCTTTTCAAATTGGTGATAATGCTTAAAGGACTAAAATGGATAAAAAGGACTTACTTATCGTTTAACTTATCGGTGATAGTTTGGAGATGTCGCCTGCAGACAAGTGCGTAACAGAAACCCGACTAACGAAAACGCATTCCCTATGAACCAAGATGGCGACCATTTCTTCCTCGCGACTTTTTTGATTGGCTCTGTCCCTGGAACAGCGTCAGACTGTGCAGTAATTTAACCCTAGTGGACACAATTTAAACTGCAAGTCGTTTCGCTCCATTACATTACATTACATTGAGCTGATGCTTTCATCCAAAGCGACTTACTGATGGTACACCATCGGGAGCAATTTTTTTTTTTTTTTTTTAAGGGTTCAGTGTCTTGCTCAGGGACACTTAGGCATGTGGGCAGGAGGAGCTGGGGACTGAGCCACCAACCTTCCGATTAGTGTGCAACCCAGTCTACCGACTGAGCTACAGCCTCCCTCCCAGGGCCACAGAGAGACTGACGGAAACAAAGACCATTCACACCTAAGGGCGATTTCTAGAACCACCAATTAACCTGAGGTGCATGTTTTTGGATGATGGGAGGAAGCCAGAGCACCCGGAGAGAACCCACGCAAGCACAGGGAGAACATGCAAACTCCGCACAGAAAGGCCCAGGACCGGATTTGAACCCTGAACCTTTTTGCTGTGAGGTGACAATGCTTAACCACTGCACCACTGTGCCGCTCACAAACGGGATTTCATAACAAAGATGAGGACAAATTCGTCTTTGAGCAAAAATTGTAATCACTGTTTTTGGATCATATTTCTCCCAACACAGTGGAGATGCAAATTTCAACACACCTAAATTTTATATGCAATGATTCTCAGGTAAAAACAATATTCCTATGCAGATAGTTAGTTCTTCTGTATTCAGCTGCACTGTAGTACTGGGCACTGATTCTGAAAAGTGATGAATTTGAAGTGTATTTTTTTTTTTTTTTTTTTTATTTATAAGCATAACAAATACAATTCAATTTGTTTACAAACAAAAAAAAACTGGAAAAAACACTGTGTAAATGACTAAAAATGTTTACTTTAGGCTTAAGCAAATATTGTTATGTGACATATGTCTCACCAACACATCAGTACCATTCTGATGTCTAATTAAGAAAACACAGAAGACACTGTATTAGCTACTACAATTCTTTATTTGACGGTCAAGTGCAACAACCAAATATCTATAATTCTAACCAATCCACATCTTAGTTAGAGGCCATCACCTGGAGAGAAAGAAAGAAAGTAAGAAAGAAAGGCATTAAGAAAAAGTTTTCAGTTGCTCCAGTAAAAGGCACTGAAACATTCTTTCAATAATATTTCCACTTTAAATTTCTAAGATAAGTAGTTAAAGTACAAATTCAAATAAAAATAGGAACACTGCAGTATGTTTTCTACTTACCTTGTTGATCCAGGAGATGTAGCTGCTGACCTTGGTGAAGACAGAGGGCTTCCTGGGGTAGTTGCAGCCCATGCTTGAGCCAAAGCTCACCACTCCGTGGACGTCCCAGGAGCCATCAGGGTTCTGACAGTTCAGGGGACCGCCAGAGTCTCCCTGAAGGACAACAGAGACAATCGTGACATTAGGCAGAAAATTGCACAGAATGTAGAAATAGAGGTATACTTAAGTGTAAAGCTGTGTTTTTTTTTTTTTTTTTTAGGAACTAGATTTAAACATGGTATACGATTGTTAAAGTTTATCTGACTCACATTGCAGCTAGCCAGCACTCCGTCTCCTCCAGCACAGACCATGCTGCTGGTGACCAGACTGCCCCACCAGTCAGACCTGGTGCAGGTGGAGTGGCCGACCACAGGGAGGAGGGCCTGCTGCAGGATGTCAGCAATGGGACCTCCAGCTTTAGAAGAAAACAAGGCATTCAAATTCAGAGCTGAAGTCAAGACCATCATGTTCACGATCAGGTCAGTTCCAAAACTAGGTCCACTTGGCTCAGTTTCAATATAGACACAATTTCTTAAAAAGCAAAAAGTTATGCAAGAATCGTAATATCTTTATGTTTATGTATGTTTATGTAAAATGTGGATTTTGGAAATTATTGGGAAATTAGTGAGGTTAAGATCAGAATTATGAGGCAAAGACAAAAACCAAGACATGACTATGAGTGATCCTAAAACCAGATTCAACTACTTGAGCCCTGTTCAAAGCAGTGTACAGTGACATTTAGTTTGAGGATGAACCTGTGCAACTCAATCCTCTCATCTCACCCCAAGTGTTGTGTTAACACAAATTCCATGGGAAAATTGATTAAACACTAAGGTGAAGAGGGCTGGGTTGGCAGACTGTACAGGCTCCCATTCACTGAAACTCCTTTGATTTAGTGAACAGAACTCACTCCAGAGACGTCCCCAGCCGGTCACGTAGCAAGGAGCACTGTGAGGCAGGGTGTCACCAGAGTTGGGAAGACAGGCAGCCATGATGCTGTTGGACAACGTGACGGGGGTTGACAGCTTGATCAGAGCAATGTCGTTACTGGAAAGTGAATACAAATGGCACATTTAGAAGCAGATCACTACTGAGCATTAATAACAAGGATATGGCAAAATATTCAGTCCCCTTAATATTGTGGGCTCCACATTATGGCTCACCGGATTCTGTAAGAGTCCCAGCTCTCATGGACGATGATCTTACCGGGGCTGAGGGCGATGGATCCAGCCTCGTTGTTCTCCTTCAGGTTGTGTTTGCCCAGGTAGACTCTGTAGGTGCGACTGCTGCTTAGCCACAAAAAACACAGAAACAAGCATCAGTTGTGTTGATCTCATAACATGTTATAACATTACTCTTTCAGTCACTTACTTTATTAGAACACAAATGTAATAAGTACCAGAACACTTACCTCTACTACCGGTACATTAGTACAGGACAACTGCTGAGACCATAAAGTGTTCATTTACTCTGAAAATCTCTAGATCTGTATTTTCTGCATGGTGATAACAGATGTTGGATTACCAGTTACTATTCTGATGTCAATGAAATAGCTTTTTCTTAATTTAATTAAAAGTAAGTATACAGCGACAGTAACAGTTTACTAAATCCTATTTAAGTTTAAAGACTTAATTGCATAGTTTTTCCATTTCTATGTATTTTACTCATCAGATTACTGAAGTACTTCTGTGTACTTCCTCTGTATCCCATCAAGTACCCCCTCTACCATATGGTTGGTCTGTCACCGTCTTCTCTGTCTTGAATGCACTGTAAATTTTACAGGACTTTAATATTTTAAACACACCCGATGCAGTGAGCAGCAGTAAGGACCCATTGGTTGGAGATCAGAGTGCCACCGCAGGTGTGGTAGAAGTTGCTGCCACTCTTGTACTGCAGAGACACCTGCAGAGAGCGAAATAATGACAGCACATGAATGTTTTATGATTTGAGGAAAGCACAGAATTTTAAAGAGAAGTTTGAAAGGTCTATACCTGCCAGGGCCAGCTTTTCTGACGGACATCATCTCCACCGACCACCCTGGTGAGGACGGGGGGGAAGGTGGGCAGGCCACACCCGTAAGCTGAAGGGAAATGATAGAAAATATGGTGATATACAATGGTTTCTTAACATCAGTCACTATATAAGATTGTTAGGTTCAGCAACACATTATTTTCTAGTCAGAGAAAAATAATTGTCTTACCACCAGCAACAAACAAAGCTAAGATCACGAACTTCATTGTGTCTGTCTTCAGCAGAGGGTTAGAGGGACTTGCTCCTCCTTATATAGTGTATTACCACACTTATTTACAGACCTCAGATGTGTTGCCTAACATTGACCTCAGCACAGCCAAGAAAAGCTGATGGGAAAAATAAATCAACCTTGGAGATAAGTAACCCCAGATATCCCCAAATACACCTTATCTCCACCACCTCCACCTCAGTGTGAACCACACAGATGCTTCCTGAGTTGTTCAGGTCTTCTGACTACAGATGATGGTCTATTCATTTAAAAATGATCAGTCCATTTGTATTTCTTTGTATGAACGAAAATAAGGATGTTCACTTTACAAATTTCTAGTTTGTTATGTAATAAAGTGGGCACTTTGTTAAAGTTTAGAAATTGCTGAGAACAAATTAGATTGAATAGAGCAAAGGGATTTTTTTTCTTCATTCTAATGTATTCTACTGCTCTTTATAGCCTACACATGAAATATTTGGGTGGAAAATTATAAAACGGATTTTTTTTTGTTTGTTTTGTTATTATGATCATTATAGGAGATAGAACTTCACTAATGTTTGTGTTATTCATATTTTTGCAAGGCTGTGAATTGATATGATTAAATTATTAAGTAAACCAATGGGGTTTTATGACTTCTGATACAACAGGTACTGTGGTTGTAGCACATTGGTTAAATTGTTATGGACAGCATTAATTATTTGCATCGTTTGAACTTGTTTATCGGAAAATAAATGCAAAATGTTGACATTAATTTGAAAAATAAATCACTCATTCATAAACTGTAATTTTAAAAATTTTAATATTTTTGCAGTGACAAAAAAATGTTGGTGGATTAATGCAAAGGAATTGCTACTTTATACAAGCAAACATTACAGCACTTACAGATCTATTTTTATGTAGACATACAAGGTAAGTAGAATTTCAGTATTGTTCTAATAACTGTATTAGTTAGTAAATAGTTTGTTCGTTAGCTAATACACCTCAGTCAGCTGTTCAATGCTTTGATGTGGAATGGAAACTTCAGCTGCTGGAATAGGCACTATTTTTCCTTTAAAAGGTAATCAGAATAGGGAGTGTTTCATTTGATATGGAATCATGCACTTTGTGTGAACTCCAGCTTCTGATGATAAAAGCTAAAAACCCATAATTCCACAGACATGTTCAACAAACAAGTTAAAACAACATACAAAATTCAAGGACACTTTTATCCTTGGCCGGGTATTTGTTTTCTTGTCTGCCAGTTTTGAAGTCCACTAAGCTCCACCCCAGCGTTAAGATTTGTTAAGCAGCACATTTCCAAGAATTTGATTCAGTGCTGGCAGGTTACATAACATTGTGAAAGGTATAAATATGTCAGATGTTAAGAGAAAACTGCAGAGATACTGACATGATGAAGTTTGTGGTTCTTGCTCTGTTTGTCGCTGGTGGTAAGGATCTTTTTGTTGTTACAAAACACAACACTCTACACTCTTACGGCCATCTGTCTCTGTTCAGTTGTTAGCTTTCTTTACAAACTGCATAGATAACAGCTGTGTGATCTCATCTAAAATTTTGAAAGAGTCTTACTGTATGTCTCCTCAGCCTATGGGTGTGGCCAGCCCACCTCCCCCCCTGTGGTGACCCGGGTGGTTGGAGGAGAGGATGTCAGGCCTAACAGCTGGCCCTGGCAGGTAAGGACATGCTGAGGGAGGAAGTTCATTCACAAAGTAGGATATCTGATGTCTGAAAAAAATACTCTGATATTATTATAAAAATGCTTCTATTAAATATATATAGTGCAGTGTGTGACAAACAGACTGTAAAGCACTTTGTAATTTTATGCCTGTGAAAGGTGCAAATAAAATGTACTTACTTACTTACTTGGAACTAAAACTTGAAACAGTGTGGTGTAATGGAAAATAAAAGTATTCATTTTTAGACAATAAAGGTAAGGTGGGCTTATTTGCACCTTTCAAACACAGAAGCATTTCAAAGTTGTTTAAAAAATGCGAATCAATTCATTGAACTTTTAAACTAAATAGATCAAAACGGAATAAAATTAGATACAATTTTAAAAAGAAACACAGTTTAGTGTTATTACAGTGTACTAATATTAATATCTTGACACAAAATCAATAAGAAAATAAAAATGCATAAAGAAACCAACAACAACAACATTAAGTCAAAGACACAGGACAAAGAATGGATTTTTTTTTTTTTTTTTTTTAAATAGAAGTGTGGTTAATGTTGGGGTGCATTTAGATCATCAGAGGGTTGGTTGAAAAGGAAACACTAAAGTAGGAGGCATATAGCATACTGATTGAACAACCAACACTGCTAGGAGCATGAAAAACAACATATCTTATAGAGAACACCAATACAACGAAAAAAGTATAAGATAAAAAAAACACCTATAGATAATTCATTGTATTCTTATGAATGTTTCAGATTTCCCTGCAGTACAACAGAGAGGGGGAGTGGAGACACACCTGTGGAGGTACTCTGATCTCTAACCAGTGGGTCCTCACCGCTGCTCACTGCATCAGGTACAAAAAAAGAGAAGTGGGAGGTTGTTATCATACCTCCATGCAGCACAAATATCTATATTAATCAGTGACATGGTATTTGGTCTATAGTATCACCCATAAACTGCTTCCAATAAATGTTGACTTAATTCAGTAAAGTCCAACAACCAAGTAAGTGTTAATTATGCAGGCTATTATTCAGCAAATTAGCTGGTGGGTAAATTATCTCAACACATGAGCACATTTCTTCTTGTTTATAGAAAAACTAACTTTTAGGACTCAACAGTGGATTAAAATGCTACATACATAACATGGTGGTTAGAGATTGTGTTTTGAAGTAACTTTCTGCAAAAGTAATCATTCAAATGGATTTATGTTCTAATATATAACTGCTTTATATTGTGCTGTGTGAACCTGCAGCAGTGGCAGAGAGTACAGAGTGGCCATGGGAAAGCACAACCTGAAAGAGACGGAGGACGCTGCTGTGTTCATGGGTACCGCCAACATCATTGTGCATGAGAAGTGGAACCCCCTGTTCATTCGGTAAACTATTACCTCTCACTAAGAGCAACGAACTGTAACACTTGAAAATCAAACAGATTGTTTACATAAATATTACGGGCAAAAAAAACAGTAGGTATAGTAGTACTTGATGAAACTAAATGTTCATGTGTTTCTTCTCCAGTAATGACATTGCCCTGATCAAACTGGAGTCCCCTGCCGTCTTCTCTGACACCATCATGGCTGCTTGTCTTCCTGCCGCTGGTTTCCTCCTCCCTCATGACGAGCCCTGCTACGTCACCGGTTGGGGTCGCCTCTTCAGTGAGTGGCTTCTTTCCTCTCTTAATTCAGTTTAATTATTCATCTACATACAGATATAAGTATATAAGGTGAATGCACTAACTGGATGTTCTTTTTACTACTGAGTGGTCAATTATTTAGCAGAAAATATATATTTTTTATTAGTAATTTTTTACAATAGGGTAATGACAGGATGGACACTGTGTTTTGCCTCATCCAACACTCATGGTTTGACTAAATGCTGCAGCTAGATGCAACATTTGTCCTGTTAGGCTGTGGTTTATCTCCACTCCTCACCTTAGCTCAACTTGAACTTGTTTGCATCTCTCTTCCACACAGCCGGAGGTCCCATCGCCGACATCCTGCAGCAGGCTCTCCTTCCCGTGGTGGACTTTGCTACCTGCAGCAAGTCTGACTGGTGGAGTTTCCAGGTGAAGGAGACCATGGTCTGTGCAGGCGGAGACGGAGTTGTGTCCGGTTGCAACGTAAGTCTAAAATAATGAACGACACAATCACATTATTGTTACAATAAAAGGAGCCACTATACTGTTGCAAACTGTAAAGTAGACACATTAGGTTACATTCATGTTTCCTTATACAGTACAAAAACTGACTTGTTGTTTTGTCAAGTTTTTATTCTGTATTTACTATGGAGAAGAGGGCACATACTGTACATTACCCATCTCAAAATTTGTTTTTCAATTACAAATATAAGCAATGTAAAAAAAAAAGAGTGCAACAAAGCAAATATTTTGATGATTGGTTTACTGTCATTTTTTTCTTCTTTTCTTCTTGTGAATACCGGCTGTCTTGACATTAAACTAAACAGCTGTAGGTTTTTTAAAAGTTGGTCGGACAAAAACAAGCAATTGGAACAATACAAAAAAAAAATTACAATTAAAACTGTCCTTTACTTAAGTCCATTAATTGATAGTCGTCAATTGTTGTTCTCCCCCAAAATTTGACAGCTATCTCTCGTATACTGCCTTTTTTTTTTTAAATGAATAACATACAGGACATCAGATGTGGAATGTCAGTTAAAAGGTCTAAAACAGTTAAAGGAATCCCGTATGTAACATATCATGAATAATATTAGATGTAAACCATCAAGCAGACACACACTAACTGTCTTTTACACTTGACTGTAAAATGAGGAATTTGCACGTGTCATATGTTTTTCTGTCACATGACTCAGGGCGACTCTGGCGGTCCTCTGAACTGTCAGAACTCTGACGGTTCCTGGGAGGTTCACGGTATCGTCAGCTTCGGCTCCGGGCTCAAGTGCAACCTTCGCAAGAAGCCCACTGTCTTCACACAAGTCAGCTCCTACATCGACTGGATCAACTCTGTAAGCTCTCAGTTATATCTTATTTCATTTTTACTTCATTCTTCCAAGGTTAAAATAGTCCAATAATCTCAAACAGTTAAAACAAATACCCTGCATATACAGCTGAAAATGTTGCACCTAATCTAACATGTCTGTATCATCTCTTTCACAGAAAATGGTGACCTACTGAGAGAACAGCCTTTTGCCACCAAAGATACCATCTGCACCTGTAAAATAAAGAGATATGGAGTAAATGAAATAAAAGATTTTGTGTTACTTTTTGTTTTATCCTACCTTTGTTTTATGGGTTAACCGTTTTCCCAAAATATTACAAGGAATCTGAGGGGAGGGCAAGAATATCTAGTTACTTTTATTCTGACAAATATATTAATCAACTATCAAGTTTTATTCATGGCACTTAAATAGCAGAATAGTTTCTTATTTTCGTCAATGGGAACACTGATGGGAAATTGCTATCACTGACCACCTGCTATGTCCTCAGTTTCCAGCATTTGTTTGATTTTCTTTCCCAGGACAGGTCTTTACACTGGACAGAAGCTCCTAGCATACGGGAGGCTATAAAAACAAGACGGGTTTTAGCACGAATTTAAGCAGACACTTACACAAACATCATCCATCATGAGGACACTGGTGGTTCTTGCGGTCATGGTAGCTTGTGGTGAGGCACTTTAAATCTTCTCACATATGTTGCTTAAACCTCAGTTGCAGTATCAAAAAACAGGTGGTTAGTTAATGATCTCATCAGAAGCACTTATAATACCGTGTAAATTAGATAAATATTGCTTAACTTTTTTTTCACTTAAATGTTCATAATTAATCAAAGGTATAGGTTTAAATATTTACTATCTTTTTCTCATTAGTCTGGTGTGAGAATTATAACATATGCCATGTGTCTTAAAAACTGCTTTCATTTTGCATTGTTGTTTATGTGTGCATATATTTATTGAAATTGATCATTCAATAAGCTTTAGTGTACCACAAAGTATGACAATGTTGTTTGTGACATGACTCGCCATGTCCCAGTCTCTGGCTGTGGTCTTCCCACCTTCCCTCCTGCGCTGACCAGGGTGGTGGCGGGAGAGGACGTCAGGCCTCACAGCTGGCCCTGGCAGGTAAGGTCTGGTCTGAATGTGTAAAAATATCTTTACTCTGATCAGCACGTAGTCTACATTTTCACTTTACTACCGCAGACAGAAAAAGTGACATCTATTTTTACACATTTCATCTCTGGAATTTATTATATAAATTTCATGAATGTTAAAATTCGGACAATGATTTATCCTTCTGAGCAGAGCTAGGAGAATTATAGAAGGTTTAGTAAAGTTCACCGTATACTGAATGTCTCTCTACTCTGTCCAGGTCTCACTCCAGTCAGACAGCAGTGGGCGCTGGAGGCACGTCTGTGGAGGCACCCTCATCTCCTCTGACTGGGTCCTGTCTGCTGCACACTGCATCAAGTAAGTTCAACCCAACACAAGAGGGAAGGTTGTCAGTGTAATTAAAATGATAACAGAGCATAATAATTTTTAAAACCTCACATACCTTTAAGGTGGAAGATTTTATGGTTACAAATGTCTGTATTAGTGATATATTAGTACTTGGAATAAAGAAATTGTTAAATTGTCTGTTTTGTTAAATTGATGACACAGTTTTATGTGAATAAGAAAAGTTGCTACTGTTCAGCATTGATTATTACTCAGTAGTAATTAAATAAGCCACATAATGGTCTGTGCCTGTGCCAATATTCTTCTGCCCAACAGAATATTATGCTTAATTTGGATTTTTCTGTAATTGTAAGAGCTGCTGAACACATTAACAAGGATGTTCTTCAAGAATCAGCAGGAATGTCTGCCATCAACGAACAGAGAAGGAAGAGTGTCATGTTTTGGTCACCCAAACAATCATACATTACCACTACCATCAGCTCAATCTTACTTTTGTACACAAACAGTCAATACCACTATCTACACCCCGAAGCCAATACAATGTCCACTGCCATCCCACAGTGACCGCTACAACTACCAAATGGAGCTGGGTAAACAAAGCCTGAAGGCGAACGAGGAGGGCTCGATAGCTCGGATAGCTAAAGTCATCTCTCATGAGGACTACAACAACCTGCTCAGCCGGTAACAGCAACCGCATTCCACACAGCTCAATGTCACCTCATGAGTCCAAGTAAACAGTGGAATCAGCAGGCCACCATGTGTAAGAGCACTATCAGTGATCAGTTAACTGAACATAAAGGAATTGTTTGGTCTTTTGCAGGAACGACATCGCCCTGATAAAGCTGTCTTCCCCCGTCAGCTTCTCTGACACCATCATGCCCGCCTGCCTTCCAGACCAGGGCGTCATCCTGCCACACGGTGCTCCCTGCTACGTCACTGGCTGGGGTCGACTCTCCAGTGGGTGAATGCACCTCCGCAGGATAAATCACTACATCAATACATCAATACAAATGTTCTGAAGATTTATTAAGTAGTATTTCCTGTTAGTGCCTTTTCAGTCAGTTTCCTTGCACATCAGTAAAATATAGGTCAATTTAGCAAAGCAGAACATTTCTCAACCGTTAGTTGATCAAAAAATTTGACAACAGTTCATTCAACAATCAACTGACCAATTGATCCCGATTTATAGGCCTACATAGATACTACAGGCAATCAATTGGGAGAAATGAAATGTTTTGTCAGAGAAAATAACTGAAAAAACACACAGGAGGGCAGATACACTGACTTCATGGTTTTATTACACAAGTAATATTCTACGTCATTAATTAGTATTAAATATATCTGTGTCATACGTGAACTTTGAATTAGGGATACTTTTTAAGCCCAGAGCGTATTACCCTTTTATCTAGAATGTGCTACACAGCTGCACACACTGACCGATTACAAACACAGTGAGGTAAAACTTTTGGCTTCAAGAACCAGGATGAATCTTGTTTTGAAAAACAGTGAACTCACATTTTACTCAGACATGCCCGATTTGTTCTGTTGATAAAAAGGAGACAGAAGCACGCCTTATTATAAGATGCATCAGTGCGACTTCACTGACTCAGCTGTCTGCCTTCTGGCAGAGGTAGTAAAAACATAATGAAAAGTGGAGACTACAGTTGCAATACTCTTATCATTGAGAAATATGAACATTATGAACCTCCGTCAAAGCTGTTTCTTACTTGAGTTAACCAAGTTTCTTCTCCACAGCCAGTGGTCCCCCCACTGACATCCTGCAGCAGGCTCTCCTGCCTGTAGTTGCTCACGATATCTGCTCACAGCCCGACTGGTGGAGTGTCCTGGCAACAGAAAACATGGTCTGTGCTGGAGGAGATGGCATCACTGCCGGCTGTAATGTAAGTTCAGACTACAAAGAACAGGCCATCTTAAGATCTAACAGTAATTTAATGGGCAATTACAGTAGTCAGATATTTAAATTTAACACAGTATGAAAGATGGAAGGAGATTCACGGAAAGGAGATTTATTTTGAAACAAAGTGAAAGCTAATTTCAGCATGACTAACTGATCACTGATGGCCACACCTCCTAGTGTCTGTACATACTATGCTGACCCACAGGGAGACTCAGGTGGCCCCCTGAACTGCCAGAATGATGATGGTTCCTGGGACGTCCACGGTGTGGTGAGCTTCGGCTCTGGTCAGGGCTGCAACATCTTCCAGAAGCCCACTGTCTTCACACAAGTCAGCTCCTATATTGACTGGATCAACAAAGTAAGGAACACTTCATTTAGTGAATAACCTTACAAGCACAAAAGCCTTGACACTGAATATCAGGAGGGGTATTTTAATTGTTTTTTTTCTCCTGGTCATTCCACAGGTTATGACCAACTACTGAAAAGGCTCTTGATTACGTCAAGAACAACTTGGATTTATTATTTGTTGTCTCCTTCTGTGTATCAGTGTTAACAAGTGGAATTCAGAGCCAGTGAATGTGCATGAAAAGTTGAAGTACTGTCCGTGTCCTACAAACCTGACAACATCAAGCTGTTTTTTCTCACCTTCCGCTTTCAATACAGAAGATCCTTTAAAACCGAGAACTGGAGAACAGCAGCAAAGTAAAAAAATATGGATGTTGGAATGTCCAGCAGATGTTGTCATTTAGGCAACATGGAATATGACTTATAATGATGTGGTAATTGCAGCAGAATACACTTTGAAAACACTGAGGTTAATTAATACTTCCTTTTATTTCTCATAAATATTCATGAGTTAAATGTGGTTTTTTTTACTCTTCAGGAAAAAAAATCTCATTAAAATTATCATAGAAAAGCACATTTTCATGGTACATATAAAAGAAACATTCAAATGATAAAAAAATAAAAAAAAAAACAATAAATGAAATTGAAAAATAGCCTTTGTTTTGGGATTTCATGGACATAAAACCAAAAGTGACTGATAAATCCAAACAATTTAAAAAAGTTGTACAAATAAATTGTGTAGTAAATTGGTCAATTCACAAATGAGGTACAATGCTGATGTCTGCGGTGCAAACATGACGAATAAAATAAAGGATACACTGTCGGATAAGCTTTGACTGCAAAACAGGTAATGACAGTCATGAAGTGATGTGATGACCTTGCTGCTGTTTGCTTAAAAGTATTTTTTCCTTCAACTGACATAAAACTGGGAAATATATAATTGAATTAGCTGACAACAACAGAGCACTTTTAATGCACGTTATTTTACTTGAACAGAATGTAGAACTGGGGGATAAAGACACTAAATAAAAGTGCCTTTTGTCATATAAAACAAAGCCATAGTTGTGCAACTTCACAAAATTAGTAACATTTAATGAAATGACTGAGAAGTAAATTCGTTTGGCTTAAGCTGTTCCTATCGACACAAGTGGAATTGCAGTACAATAGTGTGGACTGATGCAGCTCGAACCATTTCCCTGAATAAAGCCTGACGCAGCCTCTTTTCTTTCTCTGCATGCTTTAGAGTGAAAACAGGGCTGCAAGTCAAGCTGTGGTTGGAGGAACGGTGATCAGCAAGCAAGTGAGCAACAGTTGCTGTCATTATGGCGCAGCTGCACAGTCAAAGAGTCTTTCTGTTGGTCATCTAGAATGAGAACAAAACTGCGAAGACTACACTACCGCCTTCACAACTCACCATGGCAACAGAGCAATGACTTTCAACTATTCACTTCCTTCAAGCTCTCATACTTCCCTCTGGGCCTGCACGCTATTTGCAAGAACAGAAGCAACACTGCATTGAAAGAGCCACATTAGAACAAGCTCATGTTCAGTCACACAATATGTTTTGAAACGTTTAAGAAAATGTGGTTCTGAGCACAAAGACACATAACTGTACGTTAGTGTGAACAACTGTAGGGTAAATCCTGCTGCATCTGCAGTCAGTTAGAATGACCACTGCTTAAAGGCGCCATAAAATGACACCTTGAGCTTCCTGGAAAATGATTTCTTCCTGGAAAGTAATGACTCTTTTAAAGCAATTGAATCATGACTTTATTGGTGGCCTCTGATGCTGCTGCCCTAGTATTTGTAAATATAAAATGTTAACATTTAATGATGACTTCTTTTTTGGGTTTTTTTTTAACAGCAGCCTCTTTCCTTTCTCTCCCTAACGACGTCAAGCCAGATGGATGACCTTTAAATTGCACCTTAATAACAAGCTCTGACATTTTTGTGCTTTTTTTGTCTTTCCACATGTAGATGGTTGAGTCTGGTAATACATGTGGACTGCTCCTCAAGCACAAAGTGTGTCCTAGTGTTTTTCAGTTGATGGAAACCAGAGTTAAAATAGAAACTTGGACACTTATCAGGTAGCCAAACTACCTGATTTGTGGATGAGATGAGAAAATGAGGAAGAGTTTTTGTGTAGCATGATACGACATCAGGTCTAGCCACCTGAGTACATAAGATGATCAGTCACTCACTGTAGTAAAGCCGATCCAAAGCCTTCCACTGTGAAAAGCTGCCTCAACAGCAGCTACCTCACAAAATGAAAGCTCTGCACGTTGCTTTTAAAGTGTGAACACAAGTCCTCACTGTAAGCTCACTGATGTCCCATGATCTCTTCCACTATCGACTCATGTTTACAGTCAGTGCGCAGTGCAGGCGCCTGTTACATAAAGGTTGTCTATTAACGGCAACCGACCACAACAGAAAAGAAAACTGCATTTGCTTTTTACTAAATCCAATGTGCCAGTGTGACCACATCTGTCACAGCGAGGACAGATCCGGCAAAGGTGTCCATTACCATCTGTGTCTGTTTTAGAGATCCAGTGACACCCAGGACAAAATAAAGGGTTCCTCCGTTCAGTGCTTTGGAGTGATGTAGCATGATGAGGAATTTGAACAGTGTATTTTATAACAAAGTGCCACAGAGAACATTTTGTAGGGAGCCTTATTCAAGTCTTGGCTTCACGAGGATAATCCAGATCCACGACCGGTGCTCATGAAGGAATCCAGGCTTTTCACTAGATTGTTTTAAACATGATTATCCTGATCTTAAAGTGGAGGCACTTTATCCTCATACTGCGGTGGTGGGGTGAGTGGTTCAATACTGATTCCAGCTGCTGGCTGAGAGTTATCAACGTTTTTCATGTGCAGCTTCTCCGATTTAATCCTGCGGATCTTGATAGGGAGGAGCTTGCAGCTGTTTTTACCAGGTCTACGATTCGATGTGGAAGAAACAGCAGCAGTGGGAGCACCGGAGGCCGGGGCAGGCTGCGATCCGGCAGTTGTGACCTCTGACCCCTCGTTCTCAAACTGCACGCCATCGACTTGGACCAGGTCATCGTAGGAAGGTAGCTGGGAGGTGCTTGGGCGAAGGTTGCTCTGACGGACGGGGTACTGGCCACTGCCTACGGCCTCTTCATAGGTTGGGACAGCATAACGCTGCGCTTGTTCCTCAGCACTGCAGACATTATAGACGTGTACAATTAAAAATGACACATGAACCGCACAAATTACAGCGATACGCCCGCTACAAAGGTAAACACAGGTAAGTGTAGGCTCATAATATAATGTTATTTTCAAATGTTTAATGTTAAATGTAGTGCATTGCATGTTTTAGCCCATTTCCCACAGATTATGGTCTGTAAAATCAAATCAAATATGCAGTAGCTGGAGGGAAATATTCAAGACTTGAGAGCCTGAAACCCTACAGCGTGCACTTTACCAGCTAAGACGTCAGTTAATCAAACTCCGGAAAGTAACAGTGTAAAATGTGAATTTGTTTTCTTCCTCAAACTAAAGTTTCCTTTCATTTCAAGCCTTCAAATGTATCTGTGCTTTCAACATTGTTACTCAGACATCGGTCATGTGATGTTGACGAGGCAAATACCAGCTATGTTTTTTGGCGTCATACTTATCCGAAAAGAAATTGTGTCCCATAAATGACAGAAAAAAGTGGTGCTATCTTTAAAGAAACGTATGGATCAGACAATATAATCCACCAGCAGCTCTTTCTCGCATGTTTGAAGGGGTACAAGCTTTCCGGAATCTACAATACGCTCAACATTATTTCCTGTCTAATGTTTGTAGTTGACATAGTTACATCAAGTTTCTGTTCACAGAAAACTCAACAAAAAGAAGTCACCGTGATAAAACATTACTCCTAAGCTCCAAATGTTGTTTAGCAAGAAAGTCATAACTGAACTCACGTCTCTCGCTGCTCCTGCTCCCTTGCTGCCGCTCTGTGATTCTGGGCCTCCAGGAGTCTCTGCTGCTCTCGCTGTTTGTTCCTCATCCCCAGACACAAGGACAGCAGCAGCATCACCACCCCAGAGCCCGTCAACACAAAGGCCACAGAAGATGTTTTATTCTTCCTCCCGTGAACATCATCGCCTCCCCCTGAGCTGCTGCTGTTACCAGCTGCGTCTGAGGGTACCACGCTCCACACGATCATCACGATCCCGAGTGCGATAAGCCCGACCCCCAGAGCGCACAGTGCATACTGCGAACCCGAGTTCCCACTGCTTTCGTTGCCGTTGCTGTTGTTGTTATTGCTGTTGCTGCGAGTGTCTCCGTTGCCGAGGGGGCCCGGTGGTCCATCCACACGGGAACGCATCATGTCAATCTCTAAACTTCAGTCAGACCAGCTGCACCGAGGTCAAAAACAGTAGAGAGAGAGAAAAAAAAAACACAAAAGTGAGAAACCAACATATCATAGCACAGGATGTCACAGAAAACAAACAAACAAACAAAAAAAATCATTCATTTATTTTCCTAAAACTCCTGAACTGACCAGACTGAATATGCCCCTCACTCTTGTGATCGGTGTCTGCAGGTGTGAAGCTCTCACCAGACACAGCTCTCCACTTAAAAAAATAAAACATCATCGACTTTATGAAGGTATTCCGGCACATGTTGCTGCTGCTGGGAAATTTGTTTTATGAGAGTTCGAGGCCGTTTTGCCGTAAAACTGACAACAACATAAAATACCACTGAGGCGCATAGGCGTTTTACATGGTAATAAATGTACAGCTGATTCATCTTTCAGAGTCACTAATGTCATTGCACAAGTCACAAAACAGGTAGATAAGGACCACTAAGGGCACTGAAAAACAATGAGCTAAAAAAATATTACAAAAGCTTATATGCAACTTAAATACAGGTTTACTTGCTGCCTTGTCATTCATTTAAAACTATTACATGCATGATGTAGTGTTTCAATGTAAATCTAGAATCTGAACATTACAGGAAACATATTTGTTAAGAGTGAAATGACTCTTTGAAATGCAATGGGCCTGACCAATGAGCATACATACATGCCCTTTTGCTGTATACTTGGAACATGCCATTGATCACAAGGCCAGTCTGTGGTATAACTTTTTTTTATGCTTCCGCGCCGACAGCTGTGACCAGAGGCATTATGTTCTCGGTTGTCTATCAGATTCTTGTAAACACTTTGAGGGGAATTTCTCAAACTTGGCACAATTGTGAACACAGATTCGAGGATGAACTGATTCGGTTTCAGTGGTCTGAGGTCAGTGTGACCTGACCAAACAAGTTTGTGGCCATAACTCAAGAATTCAAATGCCAACTATGCAAAAATTACACACAAATGTCTAATAGGATGAAATGATGAAGGGTGATATTTGATGTCCAAAAGGTCAAAGGTCAACTTCTCTGAATTGCCTACCCTAGTCTTGGGTGTGACTGTGATTGAGGCTGATTGTATAGGTCGTCTCTGCTGTCAGGTTGAAGATGTTTGTGAAACATCCACGTTTTAGAATATGTAGCTTCTTGGCAGCAACATCCATATTTAAAGCATTATTCTCTGTCATGGCTACAACTTTATGGTCAACCAGAATCAACATTATTGTCCCAGGATGTGTGCATATAAAAGGAATTTGACCCAGTTTTTTGTTTCGCCCAATGAATTTACACACTAATACAGCAGGCACACAGCACAAGATACAATACACAACGAAGCTTAACAAAGTCAAGCTCAACCAATTTTATTAATCAATAGCTTTAAAACTACACTTAATATGTTCTAATAATTTGCCCGAAAGCCTTTGTTCAGTCTGGACAGACAACAAAGTAAACTGTATCTTGACTGGTTGGCGGTTACGTGCAACCACGAGTTGATGATCCTAGTTTATTTTTGTTAGTTAAGAGAGTAGAAGGGGTCTATAAATATACTCGGACAAAAGTCTGAGAAATGAATCTGTGACCATTCAGGAATGTCATCATGGAACACTCTTGTCAGAGATTTACCCTACTACACTGACAAAGATTCTTAGTGGGTCTAGTCTGTAAACATGCCCAGACCTGCCACAGGGGAGGGAGGGGGTTAAAGTAGGTAAACCCAGCTCCAAAAAAGAGATAGCCCCCTCACTAAGGAATGCATGGCATGAGACTGCATTATACTCATCATGACATCTGGGCAAAGGTAAAACCACAATACCATCCAAGCTCTGCTCTGCTGGCCTTATTCACAGGCATGCTGTGCAATCCAGAGGAGTGAAGGAATTCATGTGAAGATGTCCCACATCATGAGCCTGTGCAGAGCTTGTTACAGTCCGGCCTAAAAGGTTATATTTTACGGTATAATAAGACATTCACAGGCCTGCTCATAAAAACAAACTTGCATTTATTTATCGTGTGTGTGTGTGTGTGTGTGTGTGTGTGTGTGTGTGTGTGTGTGTGTGTGTGTGTGTGTGTGTGTGTGTGTGTGTTGTGTGTGACAGACAGACACTGAGTTTTATTAATGACTCCAGCATCTCATTTGTTAGTGGATGTGGAAGTCACCCACTAACAACATGTGAACACATTTTACTGAAAGATATGCAATTTCACATCACTTTTGACCATTATTATGACCCTATCTGTGTAAAATTTCGAAAGATGTGGAAATGCTGGAGCAGATAGTAACTAAGCGACACCTAAAAAGTCTTGAAGTTAGTTTTTGATGCTCTCCACAACGCTTTTTATAGTGTATTCGGCTTAGGTGGTGCCCCAAAACAGCTGCAGCTAACCGTTGTAATAGTAGGGAAACCCTGAACATGCTGCAGACGGTGATGTGTTGGTGGAAGTGTAGTTGACGAGCCTGTTTGTGCATTAGTAAATATATTTCACTATTGTTTACCGTGCACTGTCAATCTTAATAAAACACCGGGGGGGGGTTGACCAAAGTTCGTAATGAAAACAAAGCTACTTCAAAACTTTCGCTACTGTGTAACTTTGAGCAACATTACAGCGATACAAAGTGATACTTCAGCGAGCCAGGATATCGAAGTTGCACTCACCTCTGCATCGTTTGACAACAACTGACTCTTCTTCTTCTACTTCTTAAAGCTGGAAGGTTTATTATCCGACGCCGTCAGCACTTTTAGGTGGGTGTAATTTGATGTCAAATTAGCGTTTGAGGATCAGGGACTTTCCTGTTAGTCGGATGGGCCCGGGCAGAGGCAGAGAGCGAGAGAGAGAGAGCAGGGAGGAGGGGCTCCAGCGGCCGCGCTGCATTTCCAGCTTCATTAACCCTCTCACTCTCGGCCGGTTGGTACGAGCGGAGAGGTGCTGCGTGAGGAAATGTTTCTGGTATTTCACTTCACTCGGCTGCACGTAGTGTGAGATTCTCAAGTCTCCTATTGGGCCTAAACCCCACCAGCTACTGCAACACGAGTTGATGTTGTACTGTTCCTTTATTTGAGCTGCTGCGTAAATTGCCGGGAAAGTACAATTAAACTGTCAAGGTTTATGGAATTGGTTATAGTTTGCAAATGCCCTATTTCCCGGAAAGGTTTAGCCTACACATACCGTAATATTTATTTATTGACTGCGGACCTATTTAATTTCGCTTAAATGCTCTCTGGACAAGACTTCAGTCAGAACACAGAGGATCAGCTTTGTCTGATTTAGCTATAAAAAAAAAAAAAAGTATTAATTTGAACATCAATAAATAATAAGTAGTATTTTAGGGCATTTTTTTTTTCAGTTGCTTGTAAAAGCAATTGCTGCTTCCAACCCTGTGTCTATGAGTAATGGAATTAATGATGGCAGAATTCCATTTAGTTGACTCACTGTCAGGGTCTCAGGACAAGGTTTAGGTTTCCTTTTCATAGCAGACATTTTGTTTGTCACATAGGAAAACGGTTCAAATGAATCCAAATGTGACACCGAAGGGTCAACCTTGTGTTTAAAGGGTTAAAGTCGTGTTTTAGTGACTCCCTTCTTGGGGGGACAAGGGATGATTTCAATGTGAATGGCAGGACCCAGGTTCCCTGCTCCATTACCAGCCTGTGAGTTACTTGTAATGTATCTGTCCCTGGTTGTCTAAATTGCCATGACCCGTGATTAACCTGTGATCACTGACTTGGTTTAAATTGACAAAAGAAAGATGGAACATTGGTCAAATAACCCTGGTCACTGGTTTGAAATTATAAATCATGTCAGGGCCCTGAAACTGAAGCAGCTTAACGGGATTTAGCCATCATTTCAGTTTCTTTTGTCAAAAATCTCTAGAAAGACTAGAGATTTTTGCGTGCGTGCGTGCGGACATTTGCTTTTCAGATGTGAAGTCTCTAAACACACTCAAACACTTTTAGTATTTTGTACTCACTTTGGTAAACAGTTAGCAGTGTTCACCGGTTTCCGTAAATTCCACAATTAGCTGGCAGAAACATCTGGCATCCTCGGTAGAAAAATTAGAGTGTGTGTTTTCCCATGCTGACATATGGTGTAGTCATCATTTTGATAATACTACAGAGGGCTTATTGAACTGAATGGAAATTCTGGAATATCTTTGAAGAAACTAGCCTGAATAAATTAATAAAATTTAAACTGGTTCATCTTTTTGTTGACTGCCAGGCTTCATTCTGACTGACACTGAAGCATAAAATACTAAGAGCAAGTCCATTGGATGTACACCAGTGACTGTCAAAATAAGTGCTGAGGAGGGTCACTTTAATGGGTTTAAAGAAGTCTAAAGAAAATGGGGAATCAGCAGCAGAATGAATAACAATAACCTCAGCTGGTTTTGTCTTTACCACACTTTGACAGTTTTGCATAAATCTCTTTCATGGCCAATCCAACCACAAACAGATGACAAAGTGTCTATGAAAATGTATGTGACTCAGTTTTATCACAGCTGTTATTGGCAAAGTGAGAGACTAAATGTCAGAGACACACACTGTTTGC
The DNA here is from genome assembly GCF_029030835.1 of Brachyistius frenatus. NCBI lineage: Eukaryota > Metazoa > Chordata > Actinopteri > Embiotocidae > Brachyistius > Brachyistius frenatus. The sequence goes on along the minus strand of NW_027210605.1, from coordinate 9,495,163 downwards.
TCAACACTGTTTTATTATTTTATAACATTCGTCTGTGATTTATACCTTCCCTTTGTAAATCTACCACCAACTCTTAGTCACACCTTTCGAGCCCTTTGGACAGGACCATCATTGAGGACTGATCCTCATGTGACGCAGATGGGATTTCATAATGTATTTAGTCATGTGTCTGTGTGCTTGTGCATTAACAGAATGCAATTTCCAGACTTACTCAAGACAGCAAACATGGGCTCCACTTCCTCGTCCTCGTATGCTCTTCTGTAGGAGCCTGCAAGAAGGAGAACAGTACTGTTTTACAATAATTATAAAACCAGTCCCAACCCCGGCAACTCACTGTATTGTTCCTTTAAAGTCAGGCAACCTTGTTGTTCTGGGCTCTGGGGAAGCTGTCTTCCTTCTGAGCTTTTGTCTGGTTCCTCTGTGTTCCCACACACACACACACACACACACACACACACACACGCTCAAACACGCACATACACACACGCTCACACACACACACACACACACACACACACACACACACACACACACACACACACACACACACACACACACACACACACACACACACACACACACACACACACACACACACACACACACACACACACACACACACACACACACACACACACACACACAGGGGATGGAAAGAAAGAAAGACAGAAAACTACTGTTAACAAGCCCTAAGTACATCTGGCAGTCTGGATTGATTCCTTATCTCTATCAGCCTGTAATCATATTTGGTGGCAGCTACAAAGGAAAAATGTTACAGTAAAACACAGATCAACTTGATTTACATGGCCTCTCAGCCTTCAGTGTAGCAAATTTTCTAAGGCGATAAATATGTTATTGTGGGTTTCGATTTCCTCAAACAATCAATAACCAATGTCTTGATTTGTTTCCAACTTGTAAACTCATTCACATCTTTGTTGAGCCTGTTTTTTGTTTTTTTATGGCTGCTACGAGAACATGCAATCACATCTTTTTCACTGAATACTTCCAGGTGAGTATTTCAGTTTATTTCCCGGGTGGAACTTCACCTATCTGTCCTCATCCCTCTAATGTCCCAGAGAGCAAACAGGCGTCACCCAACCGTGGGTGGATTACCAGAATGGTTGTATGTGAGGTCGAGCTGCCGTCTCATGTTGGTGCTGTGTCATTCTTGGCACAAAGATCGAGTCAGCGTGAATAAGTGGAAGAACTTTCATCACGTTGGATTGCGTAGACTTGAACTGATACGTCTAGCAGAGTAGAGAACGGGGTGATATCTGGGGTGATTTACCAATATTGTCAAAGAATCAGTCAAGTGTACAGAGGTAACAACGGAGCATAGTGTGGATGATCATTTGCATCACAGTGGAGGCAACGAACCACGCACATATCTTCATGCAAATGAGTTCAACAAGGAAACTCTTTCACACTTTATCCACTCTATTTAATGGAGCTTTGAAAATGTTTGTGATGGTAATTCTGTTTCTCAGACCAAGTGTGGCACAATCCTCCTGCTCCCATCACAAGTTTTTTTTTTTGTTTTTGTTGTTGACTGTCCTCAAAGTTTACGTCATCCATTTGCAGTGTGTCAGGAAGGAGAAGTTTATTGTTTTAGTGTAATCTAATCCCAATCCCTCCTGCTGTTGTTATTATAGATCCACATTTATTTATAGTCTTTATTTTTATGGAACTTCAGGCTGCACCCGTGCAATTAAATGTGAGATGTTATCTTTATTTCATTTTCACAAAATTACATCCTCACACCTTCTAGCCCGTTGGCTACCATGGTCATACAGCTCTGCGGTCATGTTTTTTTTGTTCTGTTTTGTTAGCATTTCATGTTTACTGCACAGTATAAAACATCAGAAGAGGTGCTACATTTGTTTAGACACAACAGTGTAAATGTGCAAGATGAAAAATGACTATCAAACATAAACTGTAGAATTACAATTCAGTTCAAGTCTTCTTTTTTTGTCCTCAGCCACATTGACAAGGCATCACAAACAGCAGAATTGAATGAAACAAGAGCAATTTACACTGATATGAAACTTCTTCTTTTTTTTTTATCATCAAGTACCCTGTATCATACAAACAGTCTTTTAAAAATTCAATTTCCCTCACAGAAACAGACTGTCCTATAGTCAACAAAAACAAATTGGCAAGTCAAGTCTTGATTCACACACAAAGAATAGAAAAATAATCATTTTGCTTGAGTGCTTCATTTCTTGATTCTGACATTGACGGAGGGGAAATTACTGTCCTCAAAAACACCAGAATACAACCTGTCGACAGTTTTCTTAAAGCAGGAAACTTGTAGAAAGAATCCTGTCCATTTCACAAAGTGCAATCTGTCCTGTAAAGGCTCATCTTTAAAAAGAAAAAAAATAAATAAATCCCCTGTTCAGGTGAGCATGGATGACAAATGTCCATGTTGTAGTTTGGTGTTTGTCGCACTCTGATGACATCACACATTGGTGACCTCGATGCTGGTGAAACCGCGGATCGGGCTTCCGTCAGTTCTGGGCGGAGTGTGGTCTCGAACTTCCCGAGGCAGGGAGCCATAGCTGCTATGGCAACTCAAGTCCCTCCCACTGCGAGCTTTGGGGCTGAACCCTGCTGGAGGCTGTAACAGAAACAAACATTAATTTACACCAAATACACCCCAAAACAGCTCCCTTTTCCCTGATTACGAATATGTTTATCTTTCCAGTTAATGTGACAGTATTAGATATGTATTTGATGGAACACTCTCTGTGATTTAAGCATCTTTTGCTATTTATAATTCAAGATTTTTCTTGTATGTTGACAAGACAACCTGCCGTACAGGTTGTCTTGTCAACATGTTCACTGCCTCATTAATATTGCAAGTCTTCTGTGTCAGATCTGTAGTGTGTAATGTGTCAGAGCTAAGCACTGTGTCTTCTGCGCTAAGCATATTTTCTGTTCAGCAGCTTGATTCTTACAACAAAACAAAGGCTGTAATTGAGGGAAACAACTCGGTTACATTATATTCTTACGCACCTTGACGGCCCTCCTTCTCAGCGAGCCTTCATCATCAGTGTGTCGGCCGGTGGCGCTCGGCGGCCTGCCCATTGAGTTCTGGCGGAGGAGGGTTGGTGGTGTTCCCAGACCTAAACGCTCATAGTCCTGCTTGGCGTCCGCTCTGCGGGGAGCATGGGAGTGTTGGAGACATTCACAAATAGCATTTAATAGCCACTACAAGACACCTTTATATGACATTTACAGACAAACACAGTGTATTTAATCAGAGATGGACTGTGAAGGCCTCCTCTCACCTGGCTGGGCTGAGTAGTATTTTCATCTCCTCCACAAGGTGTCTGCGAACCATGTGCTTGTTGTTGGGGATGCCCAATGCTGTTGCCATGGTGTCTGTGTTGAAAGTGGGGTCTAGCACCATGACGGCTCCATGAACTCCACTACTCAGGAGGCTCTCAGCAAATTCCTGGGCAGGCGGACGGAAAGAAGGCCGAATAGTGACCTCTTTCATTCCGAACATAAATCTAAATTTCATGGTGGAATACTGTGGCCATTAATGGTTGAAGGGAAGAAACTGATTTAGAAATTGATGTCAAAGTTTCTTCGAGATAAAGGGCCTGATTTATTAAGATCTCAAATAAAGGGTACTAAATTGCGTGTTTATTCCAAAGGTTTTCACATTTATGTTGCACCCGTTTTGCGGGTGATTTACCAAGAGTAATTGCATCACAGATATCAGGTGCAAATCGCTGTATTTAAATGAAGGGTTTGCGTGTGTTAAAATGATTCCAGACATGAAAAAACAACAACCGCAAAAGGAAAAGTAAATCTAATCCCATTGAAATTAAGAAATAATTTTTTTGCAGGTGGTGTAAAGTTTCCACGTGCTTTTACAAATGCAAACTTTACCAAATCAGGCCCAAAGAGTATATGATTCATTGACATCAGTATATGACATCAGTATAGATTCAGACTTCCTGAGGATTTGAATGAACAGAATGTCAATCCAGACAGCCTTATCTTTACAGAGTCTGGATGTAGTCAGTGTTGACAAGCAACATTCATATTGCAACATCAACACACAGGCTGTAATCTGACAGGTGTTGTAATTGACCAGAAGCAGTTAAATAACAGAGGTCCTCTATCACTCTGTGGAGACAGGGAGCGCTGAGTAAACACAAGAGCCTCCATTACCCACATTATAGTGGTTTTTTTTTAATGAAACTCAGCATGTGTGCACTGAGTATATATCTCTTTATCATAAATATTTAATCACAACTATTTGCTTTATTGCATGAGCAGTATACTATACTTTTGATAAAAGAAGTTTCAGCTTCAGTTTGTGTTTCAAAATGTAAGTTTAAGAAGATACTACACTGTTTATCTTTTTTAAACATTGATCTACTAACATGTGTTCAGTGTTTAAGGTGCATACTCTCTCTGTCCCACCTTAAGGTCAATATCTTTGATCCATTTCATGACCCGATGAGAGGTCCATACCAATGGATCCACATTCTGGTGCTCACACTGTATCCGGCGAGCCTGCAGCGCCTGGAAACCATTTCAACAAACACTTTTCACTCAGCTGATGAGTTCTGTTTTTACCTGCTGCTTGAGCACATGACTGTTGTTGTTTCACTGTTTCTCACTCACCTCCTTGTCGAAATTTTGTAAGTGCAGCAGTTCGATGCCCAGCAGCAAGCTGACCTGATGGAACTTCTTGGTGATGTTGAGGTGACGTTCGAGGTCACGACGGGTCAGGGAGTTCAGCATGCGGCCATCTACCAGGTGAGTGTGGAAGGCCTGGGAGTACTGAGGCAAGCCCAAGTCACTCAACCAGGCCTTTGCCACCCAGTGGTGGTCCATGTCTGCAGCTTTGGACAGCCTGCAGACAGACAGTGGAACAATTCCTTAAAGGGTCAATTCATTTAAACATTTTTACACTTTGGTATCACATGCAGTATCTCGCCATAAAAACAGCTTTAGCCAACCAGTGATATGGCTTAAACCTGCTACTTTGATGAAGAATAATCTCAGTAGCCACTGCATTGCTTACCATGAAATGTTGAACAGGCATTCGTGTTCCCTTGATGTTAAAGGGTACTGACTTTGATGATCCACTGACCATTCTGTTATTGCACAAGCATAAGGTGCATAAGGTTTGTAGTTTTGAGCGTGTTTACTTGACAGCTTTTGGATGGATTGTCAATAAATTTGGTTCAGTTTTTCATGTTGCCCACAGGATAAATGATATTGACCTCAGTGAACCCTTGATTTTGCTGGTATTTTGCTCATGTGAGAATGCTAACATACTAAATAAAGAGAATGAACATGGCAAATATTATACCTGCAAAACAGCAGCATGTTAGCATTGCCATTGAACATAGTATATTAACAGATCAAAGAACTGCTGCAGTGAGCTGCTAGCACTCAGTCTTCTTGTGTTATGTGCCTCCACGGTGAAAAGCATAACATTTGAGGTTCTTAAAGCTTTGAAAAAATTAAGAACTTCAGTGACTTACTGATAAATATATTACTCAAATGAAATACAAATAATTAGTGATAATTTTGATAAAATAATAATCCTTTTTAATCATAGGATTAAAAAATATTTATTGATGGAACCCCTTTGAGGATGAGATGGTCTCAAGAGGTTTACAGTATCCTAGGGAATACATCTGTGACAATTTGAGACCATTAAGACAGTTGGTAAAACAAAACAAGCTGTTTGAATATTTTATCAAAGGCTTTATGAAAAATGGGGGAAAAAAAGCTAATTGTTAGATTAATGTATAGTGGAAAATAATTGTTAGTTCTAACCCTAAAACTTATATTAAAAAAAACATGAATTTCCCTCCCAAAAAGTGTGGCACTCAACAGATCTCACTGTTGGCCGTTTTCAAAGGGACTACTTCTTTGATATAAAGTAGTTCCCAAGAAAACTATTCATTTCAAAGTTTCAGGACACGGATTCTGCAAAGGCACACTGCTGTTAAATTTTTCACACAAAGTTTGCAATGCTTTGAGGCTACCGAGCTGAATATTTCAAAACCTGGGCGTATTAAACCTAAACTAGCTGCATGGTTAAATACCACAAGGGGTAGGTGAGACTTCAGTATGGATCCTTTAACCTATTTAATATTGTTGCTCATGATGCCAGGAAAACACTTTGGACAGGTGACCAGATTATTGCAAAATTTACACAGAAATTCATATATATATATATATATATATATTCATATTTTCAGTTCACTGACCTGTATGTCATTCATCCACATTGGAGGAAACTGTTCATTAAAACTTTATCTGTAGAGATTTATTTCTCTCTTTAAAGTCAATATTATAACCTCTAAGAAATAATCCCACACTTCATTATGTAAATGTTTTTACTGTAACTCACCAACAGATGGCCCCCCTACACTACCATATAATATACAATAATATATAAGAATGTGTCTCCTCCTCACCCTCTGCCGTTCTCAGCATCTCTGTAATCTTCAATGGCTAAGCGGAGCTTCCGACGGTGCATTAAACTGCTGACACCTAAACCCAGCTCCAGGTCTTCATCCGTTAGTCCCAGTAAAACCTGCAAAATGTCAGAGGGGACCGGTTACAAAAATGACTCAGTCTAGGTGTCCAAACGATTCACAATAACAGTTTAAATAATGCATGCGGAAGAGTGTATCTGCTTCATGTAAGTGGCGCTACCCTACCTTGCCACTCTTTACATTTTCTGAGCAGGTGCGGATGTACATGGGCATCGCCATGACAACCTCCAGCCAGGCCTGCACAGTGCCTGCCCTCCACTGAGACATGTGAGTTGACCTGGCCAGCTCCACCTGCTGGAGGCGGTCCAGCTGGTCCTCCGACCCGTCTGAGAGGCTGAGGCGGGTGGGACTGGAGAGGCTATCTGAGTCTGAGTGGGTGGGTGAGAGGGTGGGGGTATACATATGGGTGATGTAGTTGAGGTTGTGAGTGAAGGCAGAGGTGGCAGTGGGTAGAGTGAGCAATGAAAAAGAAAAACGTTAATGCATTGCAAACCAAAAGAAAAAAGAAAAATTCTGTTCGATGTAAAACCATCCCAGCGAGGGAAGGAAATGAACATGCTTTTAATAACAACATGATAAGCTTTGGCTGCATGACAACAAGCCAAGTGTGCCAGTTATGCTGTAAACAAAGTTGAAGATTTTATAAACAAGCTCCTCACTTAAGAAGTCCATTAAAGCGGCAGCTGTGTGAGCTGTTGAATTACCATGACTCATCTGTCTAAATTAGTTTGAACAAACAGCTCTCTGAAAAACAAAAAACAAACTGCAATTAGGAACTGCATGTGATATTTTGATGCATTATCACATCTACCTCACATTATTATAATTTATTGTGGGTAAATTCTGCTTCGAAATTGTAACGTGCACTATAAGTGCTCCCTGATTTATTCTCTCTAGTTTTGCAATACTTACCTGTTACGTCACTAAGTTGATCCAAACATTTCCTGTTTACATTTTTCTTGATATTTCATGTCTGGAGGAGCAACCAGGCCAAGAAAATATTGGCCAGGAACACAGTTCACTTGGTTTAATTTCGGCAGGTCACTGTCCCCACCAGCAGGAGGCAACATAGTAACAGTTTCGGACTCAGCAGTTGTTAAAGCATCATGTAATGCTTACGGTTATTCAGCTCAAGAGTATGCTCAACTGTGCCTGTGCAACAACAATTCATATTTTGCTGTGTGAAAGTCACCTGTCTCATCTAATACTTTCTGAAAACCTTCTACATTACCAGCAGCCTTCAGATTATAGCTCGCTGAACACGAGCTCTGGCCATCAAGACTAAAACTATAAGGACTCCTGTGAAGCCAATGAGCCTTTGATAAAAGCCTCCAGTTCCCTCATAATGGACAGAGCAGAATCTCTGTCCTTCTAATTGGTCAATACAATCTTAACATCCACTCTATTATTTTGAGGAAAAATAAAAGAATGATGCTGTCTAACTAAATCATTCACTTTCAAATTTTGCCTTGGGGATTCAACTTCAAAATAGAGCTACAACTAAATCGACAGGTTCTCCGCTTTCTTTGTGTTTCTGTCACTTTCTATATCTCATTTCCAGCAAACAGCAGCTGGAAGCCCAACTTTTTTGACAAGCTTTACTGAACCGCTGTGTGTTTGCTCAACAAGAGATTCATGACTTCATGGTCAAATAAACAGATTTTTTTTATTAAACTTGCCTTCAATGATTCATCTCAAGCTGGATGCTTTTATGTGCCCTCCTAAGAGCGATGCATAAACCGACGGTGCACTTCGAAGTGCCCTTCTGAGAGCAATTCATATTACACTGAATAAATCGGCTCCTGTCCATATACAAGTCCTGTTTTTCACTCCAGAGAGAGAGAGTCCTAACAAAGAAGACCTACTGAAAGCGGAGTGGGTCAGAAGAACATCTCAGCTACGGAGTCTTGTTACTGTAGAGAGTTCAGTATCGTTTTTCTGAGGCCGTGAGTGTTTAGTGTCTTTTGGAAAAACCTTAATGGCTTGTTTATACAGCACTTTACATTATTCTGAAGACACTGTTTCATTAAAACTACAAATCCTTGAACGGGCCCCTTCAGTAGCTTGTGTAATGGACCTTATGGCAACAATACAGCAACATTTCTGATGTGAAGACTGTAAGAAAAATAAATATCTTTAAAAATAATATTATTTGCTGTCTTGTGAGTGTTAGATAAAGAGTTCGATAAGGTGCTCGTCTGTCCAATAAATATGAAGGTCTGTTTCCAGCCTTGGTGCTAAATTAATGAGCTCACTATAGCTTGAAATGTATTTAAAGAATATTAAAGGAATAATTTCACATTTTGGTAAATAGGCTTATTCACTTTCTTGCTGAGCAACAGATGAGAAAATTGATACCAATCACAAGGTAAATATGAAGCTACAGCCAGCCTTGTTCCAGTCTATGCTAAGCTAACCACGCCTGCCTGTGGCTTCATACTTAGCATGTATGAGAAGTGTAGCAACTGTTGGAAGAAAAAACAAACAAGTTAATTTTCCATAAAGGACTAACTATTCTTTTACGTGCAGATATTTGATAAATGAGAGTAATAGTAAAGTTTACGCTGAGCTAAGTTGTACATCAGAGAAAGTTCCAGGCAGACGCTGCAGTTCAGATGGATGTTGTTGGAGTATATAAGAAAAAAAAACACTTGGTGTTGCCCTCGAAAGAATATTTATGCGGTAGCACTCAATAGTTTTCTGGAGAACTAAATTCAACTTGAAGAAGTGCTAAACTCAAAGGTCATTTTGTGACCTTGTTGGAGAGTTAGAAGGCATCTGCGAACACAGTTTGCAACCCAGCACAAGGCATTTTTAAAGCAGCTGGAGGCGGTGTACCTCGGTCCTACTGAGTCTGATTGATTGCTTCTTGGGTCGCGTCACTGTGTTGAGAGTCCGATGGAGTTCAGACAGGAGGGGTCAGTGTTAGAGGTCAGGGGTCAAATCAAGGCAGAACATTATTGGCACCATGTGCTGACACATATGAGGTCTGTTCCAACAATCTGACATGGCTTCATCTCCCCTCTCACCTCTGGTTTTTAAATTTTTTTTTTTTTTTTATCAGATTATCCAGTATAATTCAAGAGGAAGAAAAGCTTTCCGCAGTGAGGGAGAAGTTCAATTCGGGAGAGAGAGGAAAAGAGGCCATTCGGGCGCTTTTGGGATGCAGTCCGCTCACAGATGGACTTGCAGGGCTGAGGGAAGCTAACGCATATGTTAAAAATGGCAGCCCCCCCAGCATAAAGGGACGAATCAGGATTAGAGTCACAACAAATGAACACTTACACACACACATACAGACATTGACACAGGCAAAGAGAGGACAGCCACATGGAAATTCATCGGTATTTATTTTATTTTAAAATAATCTTATTTTTCTCATTTAGTTCTTTTGAGTGTAACTTTGTTGCCATGCCTTTGAAAGTTTGCTACTATCCACTTCTAAACATCTCAGGGCTTCAGAATAGAAGTCCTCCACTGAGGCCTACATCTTTGACTTTAAATAAAACTCTTCATAATAATAGTAATTTTCATTTCTGTATTGTTTTCTCATTTACAAAAAGTAAAGTATTTGTGGTAAATAAAAAATAAACAAAGAGACTGTGGCTCAAAACATGAAATGATACAATGTTTTTTCATTTGATATGTTGTTTCCTCATCAGTAGAGGACCATAAAAGTTGTTTAAATGACAAAATAAAAGCCAGGAGTTTCTTACATTTCTTTGAATGTTGAATAAAATAAATGGGTAGAGCTGTTGTTCCTATACATACAATTAAATACATGATGACTTATCTTTGAATTACCTTTGTGATTTACCTCCAAGTCCAATATCTGTACGCACAAATGTAGGCTGAGCTAAATCTCCTCACTGTTTACATGGACGCCCTTTTGACAAGCGCTGTGGTTAAATACAGCTCCGATGTAATGTGGGACTCTATAGTGTTTCAGGTGAGGCCAACAAATACCCAGTGTTAGTTTAATATCAGGGAGAGAAAAGATTTCCTGAGGGGGCAGTGCAGACTCCGACTCAATCCAATGAAAGGATAAAAATAATCCATCGTCTGTAGACATTCTTTTGCTTGAAGAAATGCTATTAACCTTTAGCGCAGAGTTAATTGCTTTTTTTCAGAGATGGCTTGAACTCGGCATGGGAAATTTTAGTGAGTTCAAAGGGTCGTGGGAGAAGGTATGCATTTGCCTGATTAGCATGCTTAAACCATGATTTTTAACCTACAGATTTGGCACTCAGTAATGTCATATAGTGATAGTTTAAGGTCTGTACCTGCTCCTGGTTATCTGTTAAAATGGCTTTAATTCCAGAGGTCTGGAAAAGCCTTGACCATCAGTCTAACAGCTAATATTGGAAGAATAATTGTTGTTTCTGTGAACACCTCTTTTATTTTAATAGGATTTCTTATTTCAGGCTTAAATTTCCCAGAATCATTTTACAGCCAGCATCTTTTTAGAGTATTAATATACCGATACCTCGAGCAACTGTAAGATCCTAAAGACAGGAAATGCCACAGAGCCTCGAGAAAAGGTGAAATAGATTCAAAGTATAGATCTGGGTTTTCTTTGCGACTCTTGACTTTTAGGTGGAGATGAAAACTGAACTATGTTTCATTCGGGATGTTAAGCTGTTAAACATCAATCAGAGCACTTTCTGAATAAAAGAGAGTCAAGGTTGCAGATCTAATAAATCACTTCATTTAAATGGAGGAAATCATGAATGAACATCATGAAATCAGTAACTGACCTCTCTTTTTTTTTCTTTCTTCTTTTTAAACACAGTTTATCACCTTCTCGACAACAAACCCAGGGAAAGATGTTTCTCTTTAGTAGGGTTTTCTTCAGCATGCATTTGGGGGACTGGGGCTATGTGCATGCACATCACACATGTACCTTCAGCATGTATCTTCTATCTGAGCAGATAGAAAACACATTTCTTACATTTCCTGTTTGGCTTCATGGCGCTGGAACGAACCGTTCTGCATAGAAAGTTCATTCCTCTCTTAGCAGCTTCTTTGAAGTCTCTGTAAGTAAACATCAAGGATTGCCTCTGCAAGGCTTTTTTTTTTTTTGCGGTCGAGGGATGTGTTCCCCAACAACCGTATTGGTGATGGATTTGAGGAGTCTGCATGTTGCCTACAGGAAACTGTTCTCATCATGACAGTGTGAGAGGGGGGTGGGGGGTGGGGGGAGGGATGGACCAAGCAGGACAATAAACAGGGAGGAGTTTAGGTTAAAAGGTTGTGTGAGGAGGGGGAGTACATGTCAAAAATAACAAAAGGCATTCAGGACAAGGAGACGTTTACACGCACAAAGTGCACATCAACTGTTGTTATTTACAAGTACAGCAGTCCTTCAAGTTTCCAGTTGAGTGAAAACAAAAAGTCAAAATGTAAAGAACAATTAAAAGATCCAATAACACAGCTGTTTTTTGGAGGGCAGATACAATAGAACATGTCCACATTGTTGCTGTGTTACACTCTGCACGCTATTTACAGGACTGTACATACATACTGGTGCAATTTGCTCGTTAAGGTTCACACTTCAGCGAAGCAAGACGCGCCTCCGGCTTCTGACATGGCCTCTGACCATGGGCGACACACACATGCACGCGCTCTCACACGCATACAGTACGCATGCATGTGAGGCTACACAGGCACACATACGTTATTTTATCTGTACACACTGACATCGAACTCACACCCATCCTCTCACGCATGCGCACTTCAACACAATGTTGTCCTCTGATAATTGCCACAGAGGCTCTCCAGGTGGTTCACTTGGACGTGTGTGCTTTACCAGTCTGCATCCTCCTCTATGTAATAATCAGGTGTTGAAGTACCATCAAACAAACCGGGGTCGAGGGACTTGCGCTGCTTTCCCCGGGCGAAGACGCGCGACAGAGAGCCCAACCCCATCTTTTCTTTCTTCTTCTTACGCTTCGCCTCCTCCAGATCTTCTAGGGACTAAAGGAAGAAAGAAAGAAAGAGAGAGAGAGAGAGAGGAGGGAGTGAAGAAGAATATGAAGAGATGGGCAGAGGAACAGAGAGGTGCAAGAGCAGAGAAGTCAGTGAAGGGGTGCAGAGTGGGCGATAAAGACCAGAAGATAAAAATCACAGCACAAAAAGGGAAATCACACTTGACATGCTGCAAGGCATGCACTTATTCAAGAGTCACAACTGGTTTTCACATAAATCCAAGTCACTGCTGCAGAGTGAGTACACAACAGGCTGCGTGGGGCGAACATGAATTCAGCCAGAAAACAATGGTGGAAGGAAACGACAGCGGCCAGGCGGCGGGACAGTCGGCAGTTACAGCAGAGGAGGTGATTACTTGGGAGGGATGTGGTGGGCAGCTCTTACATTGCAGAGGGAGTGAGTCCGATGGCGCGGCGAGTTGATGTCGCTGGGTGTGGATGACCGGTCTCCCTCCACAGCAGAGGCATCGGAGATGATGGAGGGCTGACGCGAATGGCACGGGCTCACCCGCACGGCGGCCACTAAACGGGGTGAGAGGGAGAAGAGAAAAGGCTTGTGTCTTTCTTCGGTGTTTGAGCACCAAAAAGTAGCGAACAGGGAAAATCGGATTCTTCTTGATTACTGCATGACACCCTGCAAATGGAATTTTTCTTTAAAAGTCCACAACCAAAAGCCTGAAATTATTTGCAATCAGCTGCAGTTGCTAAGCAACAGGGACAACAGCTTCACAGAGGTTGAGAGACTGTGTGAGACTGATACATACAGTACAACCAACTGCATAGCAATTTGGGGTTCATGACTGCTCACACGTTTCCTGCGTTTTTGGTGTTGGTCTGCTTCGTTCTCCGGATGCCCCCAATTAGTTCAGCATCCTGTGAAGCTGTAGCTGGCCTTTAAAGCAGGGAGCACTGGGATGGACTCTGGTGGCTGCCAGGTTAATGTAGCCAGGTTAATGTATGTAGAGCTTTCTCTTTAAGGTAGTAGAAGGTGCTTGTTTGTCCACTTTGGTTAAATGTAGTTTTATCTATTTTGTCAAAGTTGAGGATGAACCTCTTGGCTGGAAGCTTCTGTGTGGCACTTTTCAGTATTTTTCTATTATAACTTGAATAATGCTTCAGATATCTGGAATTTATTTGGCTTTTAAAGTACATGTTGCTCAAATAAAGGGCATGGTACCGACTCTGTGTGCAGACATTGCCTGCTGAAATCACTGTTGAGTGTTGCAACAGGAGATGCAGTTTCTCTTCCTTTTCCTGAGGTGTGTGTCAGTCAAATGGTACAGCTACAGTGGTAAAGTTGTGAGGGGACTGAGAAGTAGAAATAGAGGCTAAGAAATAAAGCGTCACAAAATCAGGTGACAAAAAGCTGAAAGTGGCAACAGGAAATGTGAAAAATAAAGAAAATAAAGAATTTCCCTTACAAACATGGTCGAGTTATTACTTGGATTCCATTTTCTTACATTTAACCACAAACATATCTTTACACTCAACTGATCCTTAGCTGCCACCATCATCACATAGAGAGGAAACATTTGGTTGCAGCAACGACAAATGGAAGCCGTAAAGCCAAAAATATCTTCACTTTAACTGCTACATGAAGCGCATGACATGTCACAACTGGAACGTCATCGGTGGCCAACAACGTGGTCAGACTGAGCAGATGGTAGTGAATGCGTGTGAAGCAGCTTCACATGAGCATGCAGAGGGTAGATGGCGGTAAAACAAGCCTCGCGGCAGGCAGTTCATGTCCGGGATGTTATCGGTGTTCATGTCGAGGCCTACCTTGTCTGTCAGTAGGATGCCCCGTGTGGACATAGAGGGTCTGCTGACTCTGCCTGATGGCAGCGGTCAGGGGAAGATCAGCCTGCATCACCCACTCCTGGTTGTTGCCATTGACGACCGCCTCCGTGGGCATGACCATTGAGTGACGCTTGGGCACGTCCTTGGTCAGTGTAGCTAGTGACTGTTTGGCCTTCAGAATGTAAACAGACAGATGTGATCAGTCAGAGAGGAAACCAAGCACGAGCAACAGTCCGTGGCAGAAGTCTTCATTTTATTTCACTCATTTATGAATGAGCTGCTATTTTTCTTTCACCATTATTGTTTTTGCATTTGCTGTGTTTGTGTGTGTGTGTGCGCGCACATATACATGTCGAGTTGTGTCCAGAACTGTACTGACTTCTCCCCTGGGCTCCTCATGTGTCTCATGAAAAATGCAGCTGTATTCTTGTTCTCTTGTGTTATGTGAAATCTCTCGCTACCACTCCGCTGACAAGAAAAATGGACAGAATATCTGGAGGAGGTGTTTATTGCTGTTTGATGCCATGGGGATTGAAGTGTCGGGGGCTGGTGGGGTGTAAAAAACCCGAGAAACTGGAAATAATTAAGCTTTTCTCTAACTTTGATGAATACATTTGCTCGGCGGTGCCTTTTAGCAGGAGCAACAATGAGCTGCTGCAGCCTTGGAGGAATTATTTGTGCATGTTTATTTTGTGTCAGAAAGAAGCTTTTTTTTCCATCTTTGTGTCTACAGTTTCTGATTAGCCTTAACGTGTTGATATTTTACAAATGATTGGTATTTTGTTTGTGCACATCTTATCATCATGCCAAGCGACGGCAGGCTGCAAATCACCAGCACAATCAACTTTACTGCAATCATCTCAACCTACGAGCAGTCAAACGCTTATCAATCACAGTCTTTGACATGCAAAACAGAATACAATCACAAGTCTTCGGGGGTAACCATTAGTTGTCAGAATACTGATGTATTTCCCCCGCCCCCAAGCATCTCAATGTTCAATTAGACCTCGAACACATTCAGATCAATCACAGTGGGAGTCTGTGGGATCACTCGTGTTAGGATCACTGGGATCAATCAGGGTGGGCTGAGAGGGTTAGTCAAAAAAAGACGTGCATCTGAGGGAGAGGCTTTCCAAAACGACAATTGGGTCACAAGTGGGAGAGATTTCCAGGGAGTGGGAAGGGCAAGAGAGGTCGGATTTTAAAGCTGGGGTCCCGTCTTACCGCCATGAACCTAGGAGAGTAGTCCCTGTCCACAAGCCGCTCAAACACCCGGAACTCCATTCTCTGATTGACACAGTTACTCATCTGGGGGGTTGGAGACATGACGGAGGGCTATACTGTACATTCAAAGGCTTTCCATGGTTTGATTATATGTAATACACCCAAAACTATATGCAGAGAGTCCCTTATTTCCCTTGTTTACACTTTTTATTGGTGAGCACATTTTACACATAAATCAATTTGAGAAATCATTAGTTATGAAATCATATTTTAAATATGGAGAATATAAAATTCAAAGAAGAGGCTGACCCTCCACCGGTCTGCTTGTCTGTCTCACCATGGCCAGCTCAGCCTCCAGCTCCTTGATGCGGTTCTCTTTGAGGTCGAGCTGCGAGCGCAGCGTCCCCGTGTGCTCCGTGGCCTCCTTGGTCTGCCGCCGAAGGTCCCACTTCTCTCTCTCCAGGAGGTCTTTCTCCTTGGCCAGCGCCTTCACTGCATCCTCGCTCTCCTGGTGAACACACACATCCTGATGGATCGGTTCACAAATCGAGCGTAGCTAAACAGAATGAGTCAGACGTGCAAAAAAGTGGCACTCGTGTTGTTGTGAGTGATTTTGAATTCAAATGTAGTTTTTGCCTGTTAGGGATGAAACAGTTTTTCTGCTTGTGTGTTGTATCGGCCTCCTCAGACCTGCTGTAGATGTCACGAGACGTTCTTTTGCTGAACATTTCATTTTAATGTAAAATACGACAGGTATACAGAGAAGCTAACAGATATCACCATGAAACTTCTCCAGATGATTACTTATATTAAGACAATACATTTTTGTAGTCCAAGTATTCCGAAATTTTGTTTTTTAATAAGGGAATGAGGAATTAAATGATTCAAAATTTGCATACATTTCGAGAAGAGAAATCTGATTAAAAAAATTATTGTTGAATTTTGTAAACATTAAAATCAAAATGTTTTTACAGAGGGATTTCAGGTTATGCCCTCTTTTCACTCCATAAATCAGAAAATAATGTCAAGAACCATAAATTCTTTTATTTTTACTATCCTTTCAGAAACACAATGATTTATTTTGAATGCTGTAAAAACAAACACCTTTGTAAAGACCTTCAGAGTAAAGAAAGGAAAACAGCTGGGAAGCTTGGTGTGTCTAAGTGCTGCTGAAGTGGAGATTTCTGGCTCAGAGTATGAGAAAAAACTCATTTTGAGACGGCTTTTAAAGATGCAAAATAAAAGCGATGGGTTTTTTGCATACTCTGAGCCAGAAATCTCAACTTCAGCAGCGCTTACACACTTACAACAATGCTTTCCTGTCTATATACAGAAGTTTTTTTTACTGAAGGGATTGTTAATATTTCTTTCATAGCCTGATAACTCTTGTGAACTCGACAGATGCAAATACACAAATGGCAGTAAAATAAACACTTAACTGTGTCTTTTGGATGTTTTCTTTCCACCAGTCTGGGAGAAGACATATTATAGAAGCTAAATAGTGCAAAATTGACCAGTGTGTGAACATTTTAAATATTTGCCTGCAGTATGTCACTCATGTCAAGAGAAGCTTCTAATTTGTAGTAATGTAAATTTCCTCAGTCACTTAGGTCACATGTGCGGGGAGGGTAACCATTTGTCCTTTCAATTACAGTAGATTAGTACATGTATACACTATACACATCAATTAAAAACTCTTATCCATAGTGTAAGTACTCACTGATTACCAAAACCAGTTCGGAACAAAGCCTAATTTTGATAGGCTGTAAAGTGGCTTGGACACAGATGATGTTTTCACATCAGATATTTTTGGTGCATCCAGCCACAAAAGAAAGGCTTCTGTATGCACGTTTGTGTGCATGCATCTGTGTGTTGCTGTACAGCCTACAGTAAGACCACTGTTGTGCCATACTTTTCTGTGCTGCTCATAGTTGCGTATGAAGTCACGGAGCTGCTCCTCCCGGCTCTCCAGTGTGGCATAAAGCTGCTGCATCTGGTTCACCAGGTCTGCTTTCTCTGCCTTCAAACGCTTACGGTCCGACTTCATGGCTGCCGGAAGGAGAGGAAAAAGAGAGAGTGGGGTGTTAGTGAACATCAGAGACCTACCAACATTTAGTTGTGTGTACATTTACATGTAGAGGGGAAGGAGGTGTCATGAATGCCCACAAAGGAAATTATCGATACACATAAATGTGAAAATAAAAGTGAAATTACTTTACAAGGGGCACATACAGTCCTTCTAAAGGTCTGTTTACGGGGTTTCAGGTGATTCAAGTATTTATTATTTTTGAGACTAGACACCACAGCGACACATAAGCCCCTTTTCCACTGCCGTTACTGTTTCCACTCGATTCTGGTAACAGTAACTTTTCTGGATTTTGTTTTCCATTACGGACCCACTCAAAGTGGCATAGCGACGCTGCACGAAACTGCTGTGTCGTCATCTTCATCGCGCCACACACACTCGCGAGATCCTTTCATTGGCAACCAAACTAAGGAACATCTGCATCTCCTCAACAGACCACGGTGTGATTTTGCAGGTTGCCATTAATCGAGTAGTCCACTGTGTAAAAAACAGGCGGTCACTCGTGGCTTGGCTAGTTTAAAATAGCGGGTTTGTGAAGGATGACCTACTTCGTGATTGTGATGATTATCTCTGACCAATCAGTGGTCATCGTCTCAGCTCGCTTAGAGCCCAGATGGACAGTACCAGGTACCATCCACAACTTTTGCCCAGTGGAAAAACAAAAGAAGTGAGAAGAGTCAAGCAAGCCGGTACTGGCAGTACACAAGAGGCGATACATGAAGAATCTGTAATAATGCCAATCCTTCTAGAGGCAAGTAATCTGGGCATGTGCTGTCCACACTGTAGCTGTTTCTGTATGCATTATAACTAAATTATTAATCTCCTTCAGACATGAAGCGTGCGAGTAAAAACATTACATACACCTGCTGCTCTAATACGGCGTGACTCCATGTCGATAAAGAGGTGAATCACACTCGAACCCTCCTGTCAATCTTCTCTCTGCTGCTGCTTCATTAGAGGCTGAGTCTCTCTTTTCATCTATCTCTCCTCCACACACTCTCTCTCTCTAATCCTCTGGCAACTCACCCACGCATCGTGATAAAGAATATGGTTTCGCAGTGGTTATTCACAGAAGCTCTAATTTTCTCAAAGTCTCCTGTTCCCTTCTTCTGCAACTGCCTCCTCTCCTGCTTTCTCTTGATCTGCTCTACCTCTTCACGCAATGTTTTTGTTTAAAGCCGAGTTTCCCTCCAGCTACCTTTCAAAACAGACAATATAGGATTTATTTATATTTGATGCATTCACACTGTGTCTGTCCACCTTTGTCTGCTTCACTTTGACATCTATTTCCTTACAGCACAGCAGCTCTGACTTTTGGACATTTCATAACATCACGTGGTTTCCTGCTTGCTATCATGCATTCACCTTTCTTTTTTCCTCCATCTCTTCCCCCCTCTGAGCCAGCTGTGTGTCATTAATTAACTTATATCACAGCCTGGTTAATTGTGTGACATTCACAAGTGGCGTCTGGGGATCATGCTCAGGCAACTTGAATGGAAGTGTCGTTTTACAAGGGCAGATTCACCCTCTTATTTCCTCTCTTTTTATCTGTCACCCTTTCTTTTTATATCTCTTCCTTTCACCCGTTCTTAAATGTGCAATCCCCAAGTCCAAGGAATACGCAGGCCGCATTAACTGGCGAATGAAGACAAAACCCATCCCTCACTGACCAAGAGAAACAGGAAACCACCCAGCACCTGCCTCAGGAAGTGAAATCAAAGCCGTCTTTGAGATGAGCCAAAAAAACCTCTGCTGCTTCCTCTCATCCTGCACCTGTGACCGCTTGGCAACAGCAACCCTCCTGGTGTTGGAGGCAAGAAAGCCCTCACTGTGACTCCGTGAAAGGATCCATTCACAGCCACAAATCATGTTAGCGCTGTTACTTACCATTTATAACATATGTATGAACACTTTAAGATGAACAAAGATGGCCCTGGGGCTCAATGCCGTCACGTTACACTGAAGAATGTAGGAGAGATAGGTAAGCACTCGCATGTCTCCTCCTGGTGACAGCCATATTAATGACCAAGAATACTCTGTGGTGCCGTCCAAGCCTCCAAGAATTATTACCAGATGAAACAAGCAGGCAGCCACCTGGGAACCATACAGAGTGGAGGCTAATGTGTGTGTGGAGCTGGAGGAGGATGATGACTTGGAGAGGAAGCAGTTTAATGGACTTTTTATGGAGAAATGATTCGTATCTGTGCGAGCACCTGTCTTATTTTTGGCCGTGCATTCGAACACTACAGTAAGATCCCAAACTTAGAAGTCACCAATGAAGATCTGTTATATTTTGATAAAATAAAATTTCTTTGCAAATAAATAATTTCAGTGAGAAGTTAAATTTCCGAATATCTTAGTATTTAGTTTCCTTCTTTTTTCCTTAATGAAAGCAGCACTCGAGCTGCATGGACTCCAGACATTTGTGTAAGACGTTTGTGTTATCCCAAAATATTCTGACAATGTCACGTCAAAGATCTTCTTGTGATGTCAGGAATATTTGGCTTTTTCAGTCTTCAAGTGCCCCATAAATATTCAATGGAGTTGAGATCAGGTGACTGTGGATGAAAGTCCATGACAGTCAGCACCCCTTGGTCTTCTTTGGTCTTCAAATAGTTATTTCAAAGCTTTGAGGTGTGTTTGGGCTCATTATCCTACTGCAGTATGAATCCTTCTCCCCAAACATGAAAAACCAGAGGGTGGAGCAAATCTCTAAAGAACGGAGGGATACTTCTGTTTATTCGGGGTGGAGTCAATTCGGTGATTCAGATGTCCGACTCTAGAGTAGCAAAACTGAATGCTTCAATGTGGGTTTTATACACTGCAGTATCATCCTCTGTCCTGTTAGTCTCCTTACATACACACTTCTGTTACTGACATCAAATTTCAGACTTGAGTTCAGCATTTTTCTTTCCCAGATGTATGTCTTAGCCCAGCCCAGGTGTTTGTCCTTGTTTCCCTTTCTGAGAAGTGGCTTACAAACACTCGCCTGGTGTTACCGGACCTTAGTTCGCTGTTTAAATCTATGGGTCTGGTTAGGCTCCATAGTCATTTGCAGTTGTTACATCTTAGTGGGCACGGGCCTGGGGTTGATTTGGAAATGACAAGAGTAGCTTTAACCAATAGGGAGACTCTACCACTGCTGCAATGTAAACACTCGACTTCAACGTCATCGTACTTACCCAACAACACGGATCGCTTAATGATCTGTGCTTCACAGTGGCTGAGCAAACATGAATGCACGCTGCGTTTCCAGACTACAATCTCAGTGAGGAAACTGAAGCTGTGAGCAATAATCTGGCGGCTGTATCTGATGAAGTTGCCTTTTTTATGCCTCAGTGAACAAAGCTTGATCTTCTGATGGTGTGGTTACTTTTGGTCTGCCTCATTGTGCTTTGAATAAAACTGATTCAGCTTCCACAAAGTGTTTTAGAGAGCCATGCACTGCCTCTTTAGAAACCTTCGGTCTATTCATGATTTGATGCTGATAATGACCCTCTTTACTTAGAATAATAATCTGACTTTTGACACTTTGATGTATTTCTGATGCCACGTTTCCAACTATCAGAGTCAACTCAGTAAGTAATATTGTGCTGAAAACTTTGTGCTGAATATTTCTTCATTTTACATTGACTATTTCCAGGTTTACCTGAAAATATGACAGATTTTCAATGTGGTCTCAGACTTGTGGTCCCCTGTATTTTGGGTACTTTTTATTATATTGAGGTTTTGTCTTTGTCTCAAATGTGAATCAGTGGTTGTCTTTGTTGTCAAACTGTGTGAGCCTCCATACAAATACAGATATTAAAAGCTAGACCAGCCTGTGTGAGCAGAAAATATGCAGATCGGGACTTTTGCAAATTAAACATTCACCACCAAAAGTCCAGGCTACTGTCCCCACTGTGCGGTATTAAAAACAACACCACCTGCCCGTATCACGCTCTCCTGAAACATTCTTTAAAATCTGTATAAGTGTTTTTTAGCTCACCACACAAAGGCTCTTCTGCTACCAAAGCCCTTGTGCTCATAAGTAGTTTAATGTGAACATCTACCACTGCAGTGTGCTAAAAGCCTTTGTCTGCTCAGCACCTCTATGATGCTTCGCTACTGGAGGACTTAATGAATGAGCCAACTCATTAGTTACCAAACAGAACCAACGGATTCCTCAGGGAGTTCACTCCAGTATTCAAAATAACTTAAAGCACTGGTTCTTAACCTTTTTTAGGAGTGCGACCCCCTTGTGACGATGAAATATTTGGAGTTTGTTAAGCTTGTTCTCAACAATTAGTTGAAATTAGCATAATGAACACTGCGTGGCTGTGTAAAACTACTGGTTTAGTGGTGAAGAGGGGACATTGTTGCTTTCTTACTGATAGTTAAATGTAAAGATTGATACAATTCTGATATCTGTAAGATAGGAAAAGCAGCTGTGACTCTGGAAAATTACAATCAGTATTTTGATTTGAGGGGAGATGAGGTGGTTACCATCCACCTTGTTAGGTAAAATGATCAAAATGCATCCCCATTGTTAACTTGCCATTCCTCCTCTTCATCCTGTGCAGCAGCAACGAGAGCGCAGGAGTAGAGGGGTTGTTTAGCAGAATATGTTAATCTAGTCTGCCTGATTCATTGATCCTTCATCTGACTGAGGTTTGTGACCATTAGCATCCACAGCTGACAAATAACTGTGTATTGATGAATATCACTGTATTTATAAATGCTCCCATTGGACCATCCACCCTGTTAAAACAAATAACAAATCATCTATACTGATTACCATGTACCATATGTTGAAATGATTAAACAAATGGGATAAAGCAATGAGTTTTACAGACAGGTGATGTAGCTTCATATGTATTGTAGTGTACAGATAATGAGATTGGTATCAGTGTCTAAAGTAAATGGTAAATTGTCTGTACTTACATAGAACTCTCTCACCTTAGTGGTCTCAATGTGTGCTTTAGATTTGACCTCTCGTTCACTAATTCACACACTAATGGAGACAGGCTGCCATGCAAGTTGCTGGCCTGCCATCAGAAGCAACTTGTGGTTCAGTGTCTTGCTCAAAGACACTGCGGCATGTGGACAGGAGGAACCAGAGATTGAACCACCGAGTTTATGGTTAGTGGACAACCCTATATACCATCTTATATGCATAAACATCAAAATGTCAAATTAAGCCTTTGAATAAATAAACTTATGGGTAAATGAAAGCTAAATCCATAGAGAGGAATATTGATAGACATTATAGCACATACAAGGATGAATCAATAAATTCAGAGACTGCTCCAGTTGCGCACGAATGATGTGCAGCACCGTGACGGGCACGAAGCAGAAGGACGGTATAATCCTAATGAGTAAGTGTTTGCAAACTTTGTCTCTTCAAAATCAGCACCCAAGAGACTTGAACTTATTGATCCACCCTCGTACTAGATATACAGTAGATATGGACAAACAGTTCATGAGAGGATTTACACATATTTGTGTGGAGTAGTTGTCTAATTAACGTTGTTTTGTGTTTTGGTCATTGCTTTGAGTGTACTCTTTATTGTGCTGCTTCCACTGAGCAGTATCAGTACGGTCGTTAAGGAATGTTGCAGTCATTGTTTGTGATTGCCATCTTGTCTCTCCCTGATCATGTTTGGACAGAAAATGAGTCGGTTATTCTGCAGAGACGATTCTTGTATTCTCCCACTGTGTAAACATGTCACCAGAAGAATCCCTTCTGTAAATGACTTCATGTAAGTGAATTCATGCTGCTGTTTGTGAAGAAGTAAACTACAAACTTATTACATCTACCACTCAAGCCTATAGGGGGCTGTTGTTTGATACTCAAAGGTAAAATTTTTGGCAAACTACCAACTTAAAACACTATGAATACATTATTATACTGAATATTATGAGGTTAAATAGTTTTCTTGTGGATAATAATGTGTCATATAAGTTGCAGGTAAAGACCTTCTGATCATCTTGATTGTGAGGAGTCAAAAATCAACCTCAGTCATCTTGTTTGCTGCTTGTCTTTATTACTGTTACGCTTTTCCATCCCACACACCGCTTCCCTCTGATTGAACACCAGCCCTCATTATCTGTTGGGCCCCATCTATTAGGGCACAAATACAACACGATTCCAGCCTGCATTTCAGCTGAATGCCACTTCCTGCCTTTCTATTTTCAGCTCAATCTAACAATCACTTTATCACTTGGTCTCTCACTGAAGAGGATTTCTACATGGATAAATATATGACAAGAGAGTGTGCTGACAATACAGGGGACTCAAATCCATGGAATCCAAAGCATATGATATTTTCATGCATTTCAATGAGTTTAATATAGGGCTTCAGCAAAGACTGCTATCTAAGCAAGTTCAGCCTACCTGCCACGACAGAATCACAATGACACACTTATCAAAACCCCCTCGGAAATTGACGTTCTCCACGTTAATGAGAAACCGCTCCTCTCTGACACTCCTCCATATAACTTCAGTCCTAAAGAGAAAGGACAGGCTTTTAGTCAGCTCTTAACATAATTATTTTGGGAGAGAACAAAAGAGACACTGGCTCATTGGAGGGAGTCCATTGTTCACGGTTTGGGGTTTTAAATCTGCCAGCTGAATAATGGAGTAGGAGCCTCAGAGCAGTGCCGGTGCATTCACCTCCTCACTTCCTCCGTGAAAACAAACTCACGGGTTGGACGAGGTTCATATCTGCACTGCTACTATTCAATAATCCTTATCTTAGAGCAGGGTATGTTAGTACTCTATCAGACTTCTTTGCAATCATTGCGACACTTAAACATGCTGATTTAAGTTAATTAATGCTTTAATTACAAACTTCAGCAAGGACATTTGACTCTTGGATGTATGCACAAATTATAAGTTAGCCATTTAAAACACATTTAATATTTAGTCCAAATAGATGATGTAGAAAAAGTCTGTGTGTGTGTGTGTGTGTCCAAGCTATATTTACACATTAGGGAATCAAGGGGAGAATCATCTCCCATCACAGTGTTGCTCACCTCTCGGTCATCATTGAATCCAAAACTCAATCAGCTGCTTCTATAATGAATGATTAGGCTGAGTCTTATTGTTGTTTGGAGGAAGGTAGATTCTGATTGGCAAACCATCTTTTCATGTAACTGAGGATGAGTAGATGACTACGATACCCCTGATCACCACTAGGGGCCACTGTGATCCAAACATGTGCTCTCACTTATACCCATCCAATTTGAATAGCTTCAGGTGCAAACTGAACAGCAACACTGTCCTCATTACCTACGATGATAAAGAGTCTCTCTCTTTAAACTTTTATTTGTTTAAAAGTAAAAGACACCAAAAACTGCAACTAATTTAATGGTATCAGGTTATCAGGTTAAGTAGCTTGATGATATTTGGCAGCACTGAGTGTGTGTGTGCTTGAGTCTTTGTATGTGTGTGTTGGTGTTTATATGCCTAGTGAGGGAAGAGGCCTTGTAGTCAAGGACAGAGCTGCTTTCTGAGTACAGTGTAGCGTGAAATGACACTAAACAGAGCAGGCAGACTGTGCTTTGATGATACATAGCTGTCTTCTGCTTTCATAGGAGCTCTGGATTGAATGGGAGTCCCTTACTGATAGTAATTATCCAAAGCTGAAATAACTAATTAAAAACAGCAGCCAGGGCCAACTATACTTTGAAAAATTCATTAAACAAAACTTTGATGAGAAAGTCTGAATGAGAGTCGTGTAAACTTGTAAACACCTTTTGAGAACTGGTAATAGCATTAAGCCAGATGGGGTTTAGTTTCTCGTTGTACCTCCACTTTAAGATGAATAAGACTGTATCAGTTCAGTGTCATTTGTGCTCTTTAAGGTATGAAATGCAGCTTGTGGGTTAGACTGAGTGTCCATGGGCATCATAACAAAAGCTGCATTTGTAAGAGGTTGGAAATCACCGAGTTACAATTACAGTGCTCACAGGTCAAAGTGTGGTTCACAGTGGGAGTGACGTGCCAGCATGACACCAAACAAAGGCAGAGGTGGAAACAAAGGAAGAGACAGAAGAATAACTGGTGAGAAAACAGGCTAAAAAGTGGTGTGTTCACCATTTTGTATTCATAAGCACCAGAAAATCAGAATGCAATTTAGCCACAAACCATCTGGACCGAGGTAGGAGTGGCAACACAGTTTCTGTGAACCGTTCCAAAAGTAAACAGGTATTATCTTGAGTGGCAGAGAGCAAAGGAGGGAATGATGCATTTCTTTCACGCTACTTCATCACTTGTGCCTTTTTTTCCAACCAGAGCAGAACCACAATAAAATAAAGAAAGACTTAAAAAAAAAAAACCCACAAAGCTACTCTGCTTCACAATAATTGTTGGGAGTACTTCAATAAAAACTCCCAGGGTGCTTAAGTTCTCCAAACATTGCTCTCATTCTTCTGGGAAAAACACTTTGCTGGAGCATCTGGTGGGATGTTCACAATATGCCAGCCTTGTGAAAACTGGGGGAAATCAAATAGAGTCAACATCTCGCCTCCAATCAATTGGCAGCACACAGAAATTGCTGTAGTTAATGAGGTATTCTCAAGAACATTTGCTTTATTTTTTTATTTTTTTTGATCATCAGAAGCCACTTTAAAACCCAACTATTTCCAACTGCAACAACTAATGAGTATTTTTTTGCTGTAATACAAACTCTTAGAAAAAAAGCAACCAGATACATTTTTTTTGAAAGTTTCAGGAACGGGCAAAGTAAACATTTTTGTTTTTTGAGGACAGATCCAGAGTAGAAAAGACTTGAGACCACTGATGATGCGGTCCTGCAGTGACAAAGCCAACATTAGACGGGGGACAAAATTGTAAATGTGGGCCCCTTTGCCCAACATTAACCTTCGACTTTACCGAATAGTCCAACCGAACAATGTGCTTTGAATCTCAGGCTTTTACAAAAGCACAACAATGCATCAATCTTAAAAGCATATAAGATCAACTAAAGGCTTGAATATGCTTCAAACAATCTGCTTGTTTGGTTCTACAGCATTTGAACAGAATCAGAGAGGAAGTGACTTGTGACTTTCGGAAATACACAGTTTTACACTCATGGAAACTATGCAGTAATTGCCCAAAAGTGCAAAGGTGTTAAAAGTCTTTTACACCTCTCAGACTAAATGTGTGCCCCTTATCTCCATTTGTACAATTCATTGCATCTCACCGCTCTCTATTGATGACAAGCTTTGACCGCACTTATGTGTGTGGCCATTCAGAGCAGTCAAATCTACCACTCATTCCCCCCCCCCCCCCCCCCCCAGCACGTCCAAATATGGTCACTTCCGGCTCTATAGGCTCCAAACTAGCAAGAAGGTGGTGGCCAAAATCCGAACTTGAGGCTTCATAACGGCCGTTCACACTGACGTCACTGTTGTTTGCTGCTTGGTTGGTTCAGTGTCATCACTTACAGGGACATTTGATGGAAATAAGCCATAATTAATACACCTGTGCTTTCCCTACAATGATGAGTCAAAATGTCTGCTGTAAAAAGGTTTATTGGCAGAAATGGAATATAATATTCATGATTATGTTTTCATTAGTGTATTGTCACCTTCATATCTACATAGTGAGTGGGTTCTCTTCCACAGAGTGTGACATGTTGCCCCACTGTGTTTTTACAGTAGCCTAGAAGGAACAAACCATACAACTGTAAAGATGTCTTTTTTGTGTGTTTTTCACAAGTTTCGAGACAACTCTAGATTCTCCTCCACACTTTGAAGTGGAGAATGAGGCGAGTGGCGTTCACTTGGTTGCAGTTTGCAACCTCGACACTATGTGCCACTGAATCTTACTCACTGCCCCTTTAATTTGTCACAGATTCAGTAAAATATTTGGTTATTAGCTCAATATGACATGTTTTCATTTTCTCTTCATTGTCCCTCATAAACGTGACCGTCTATTAGGAAATTAATATACATGACCAGTACTGTCCAGTACCATGTGCCAACATCCGCAGCACACAACATGAATTCACTGCGTGGAAGCAATCGGAAAAGCAACAAAAAACAGAAAATGAAACAAAGCGAGATGACAGATGTGTTTCCACTTGGAAACAACTGTAAATATTGCCGGGGAGGAAGCCAAAATTCACTGGCAGCTACCCACCATAAGCAAACAGTATAACAGCAAAGAGATAGAGAATACTGTCGCTTGTTTTCATAGCTGTCTTAAAACATAGGATCTTTGCAGTGTGCAGCAAGTCACAGACTCAGTGTATGAAGATGCAGAGTGACAACTGTGGACTAACAAAAGAGCTGAGAACCAGCTTCTGCTGCACAGACCAGGTCAGGTGGAAACGGAAAATAAAAGATTTTCATAAACCTGTTTTTACATGTGAATGCAAATATATATATTTTTCACGGGTCAGTTTCTGACCAAAAGTTCCACACGAATATGAGCTTCTGCTCTATTCCTCATACAAAACAGCTTTAAGAGCAAAAGGATACAGGACAAAAAAAAATAGCAACAGGGAAGTCCTTACTCGAGTTCAGTCACTTCAATTTGCCTTTCTGAACCGTGTCCACAAAGCCAAACTCAAATATGACAACAACAAATTTCCTCTTGTCCTCCCACATACCCCATCTTAATTGCAGAGCAGATCTACCCTGCTTAACATTTCTGGATCTTGTAAGCCAACCAAAGTCCCCTCTTATAAAGCTTTCATTAGCTGCTGATTACTGTCAGTGCCTGCTGGGGCTGCTAGGCTTTGGCCTTCATTAACAGGCTTGAGTCATACAAATGACTGCATGCGCATGTGTTCAGTCTGTTTAGACAGCCAAACATCCAGCCGAAGAAGAGATAAGTATTTATTTGATGTGTGCCCTTTTCTACTCTGCCGCAGTCCATTTTGTTTTTGTTCAATTCTTCCAAAAAGCGTAGGCTGCGAGTGTCAAGCGAAATGTCGCAGCAACAAAATCCCCTGACAGCATGTCATGCTTTTGTCTGATACCAAATGGTAGTTTTGTGCTCTGCCTCATTCCATGGGCGATAATTCTTTGAAAAGAATGATTCACTGCCACGCTGATGACATCTCTGCTTGATGCCCTGCAATCCACTGTGCATTGCCTGGCAGAACTAGCTCATAATCGAGTGCACATTCACTGTGAAGTAAATATTAAAGTATATTCTCTCTCTCTCTTCGCATACATTTAAAACATAAAACAGATAGAGTTGTTGTTGATGATTAGTACAGAGGAGCCTGTATTAATTATGGCCATTTTGAGTATTTCAAGATGTATGTTCATGTGATACCTTCCTGTCACTGTCTTATTTATTAGTGTTAATTGCTTTTACTCATAGACTGTATATAAAAATGGACATAGACTCGGTCAGAAAAGCGAAGCCAATGCAGAAGTGCCTAAAAGTATAATACCACTGAGGGCCAATAGGGGCTGGGTCTAAAAAATAACTCTCGCTCCATTAACTCTCATTCAAAAAGCATCACCTTTTCTCATGAAATACTATGTCAATTCTTTTTTTCTACAATTCATTATGGTGTCATGAGCTAAATTGACTCGTCTGATCAGTGATCTGGTGGTCCTTTCTGAATATACTTCCATATTTAATTCAAAGAGAGGTATGTTTGGGAGCATGTCGGGTTTCACTGACATGTCTGGGGTGCAGTCACCATGTGTTCCTCTCCAGCGCCACCCTTCCATCCAAATATGGTCATTTCTTGTCCCCCTAAAAAACTCAAGATGGCATGGGCCAAAATGTCCAACTCAAGGGTTCAAAACAACAGTTCACAAGCCACTGGATGACGTCACGGTGAGTTGCCATTTGATTTTAGCACCTCAAAACATACGACTCTGAGACTTTAGGGAGATTATAGTTTTAGGTGAAGATAACATAGCTATGAGCTATGCTATGAGAATAATTATTTTCTTTGACAACACATCATCCTGTCTCATTTTTAAATTCAGGACCCATCACTGGTTTGATAAGTGAAGCTTCTTCAGTATGTCATGCTGTATTTGCATCAGGCTACATGAGTGCCGCAGAGAGCAGAGCAGAGCAGTGTGACTTGCCGACAGCGTGGAGCATCTATGGAAAAAAAAAAAAAGTCAAAGCATCTGTGTCCTCTCTCGACTCAAGATACCAGTCCATCTCTCGAGCATAACACATGCTAATGGACCATAATGCAGCTAATGGGCTGCATTAACCACACTGTTACAGACACTCATGTTAACACTATGGTGAAACAATGCACTGGTTTCAAGCCCTATGGGGCAAAATGCAGCAGGTTTTCACTCAGCAGGAGTGGGAGTGATGAACAGAAAATCTAAAGCAGCTGGGTGCCGAATGATTATAGAATATTTTATCCTGGAGGTGGAAATTGCTGACACTTAACTGCTTTGCATACTTTAAATTTTCACATTTTCAACCTACGGTACAAAGCCATCTACCCTTACTATTGTTCTGTTCACCAGATTAGAGACATTTTCACATTTGTTCAAATGTACAATGGGGAATCTTTTTTACACTTTATTTCAGTTTTTAATCAATTATTTTTTCTCATTTTACTGTTGCTGATGTGTTTTGGACTATCTTATGCTTGTTTGTTACTAAGGTCTAACTTTGCAACAGAACCCAAAGAACTGAGAGGAATTTTGACCCTCTACAACCAATTTCTCTATTTCTATGGTCAGAATTAAGAAATCTTTTCGTAAAAGAGATTTTGAAAGTTCTTGTCTGTATTCAACATCTGAAAATAAATAGAGATAAAATGTCGAGAGAGAGAGTGGGAGAATGAAATGCATCAGAGGTCCCCATTTAGCCTGAATCAAGTCATGGACATATGATCACGTGGTGCATGTTTTGATTTAATTAAGATACTCCAGAGCTAAATACTACATAAGTATAATAATAATAATATGTATATCATTCAAATGAATTGTAATTGCTTTTACCAGTCGGAAACCACTGAAAATAAACCAAACTAATACTCTAAAGAACAAACAAGTCGTGTGTCTCTTGCAGCATAATTGCCCATATTCTTACAAATGTAAGTGTTTTAAAGAGCATAAACAGCTCCTTGTTCCCCGATGAAGTCCTTACCTTGCAGAGCCTCCTTGGCTCGGTCCAGCTCCTGCTCCTTCTGGGCCAGCTGCACGCGGAGCTCGGTGGCGGACAGCACGTCGGCCGAGCAGCCTCCCTGGGTCTCCTCCAGGTCCTTACTCAACATGTCCTTCATCTGCCGCAGCAGGTGCACCTCCTCCTGGAGCTGGGCCACCTCCTCACGTAGCAGCACTGCAACATACAGAGGAGGTTAAGAGCATTAGCAGGATAGCCCTAAACATGGCCCACACGTGTGTGATTAACAGTGAATTCTTTTTTTTAACCAAAGTGAAAATGTAACTACAGCAGCCAGACAAAAGTCATGTGCATACTGGAAAACCACCTCATACAGCAGCATTAGCTTTGAATAACCACACGACTGCAGAAATTGTTAATGTCTGAAATGCAAAATTTATTTAACATCACCATAGGAGGTTATGCTTTCATTTGTGTGTGAGATAACTGAGGCACCAAATTACTGTCAGTAATAGGCATCACAGAGAGAGGTGGGGTCCGCCAGATGAGTAGAGACAGTAAAGACATTGATGCTGCAATGAATTTGGTCTCTGATGCTGCCTGTTGAACCTTCTTTGTGTTGGCAGGAATTACAAAAAAAGGCGAGAGGTCTATTTAATATTCACTGAACGTTTTAAAGTGCTCCTCTCCGGCGTTTTCAATAAGACACAAATAATAAAACAAAAACCGCAGCACAGAGAAATAGATTTTTCTTACAATTTGCCTCACTGAAAAACTTTCAAAGTGCTTTCAAAGCATCAGCAGCAGTCAGAGGACTTCACTCGGTTTTAAAACAAGCCACAACAGGCAAACGTCACACTTCAATTTCTCACATCAAGCCTCAAAAAGGAAATATTCAATCTAAAAATTAGTCTTTTGGCACACTGAATGTGCTTGTCTAGGTGGAGCATATGGAGAGTCATTTATAGAAGGATGAGTAGAGTCATTCTGCTCAATTTCATGCATCCTCAGGGCAAAGGGGGGGAGTGTGGGGTGAGGAAAACTGCTCAGCCCCAACTCGCATGGCTCTATTATCAAGTGCTATGCATAAATCACACTCATATCCCAGCTCCAATATTACAGTCTGAAAAAACAAAATCAGAGATGAATGAGAGAACTGAGAACAGGAGACAAAAAAATGTCAAAATACTGAGAGACAAACAGACAAATCGATGACAAAATACCAATTGTACTGTGGCTTTTTGATATGAGGAAAAGGATCAATATATCGGGCTAGATGGAAATTTCCAGCAATGGTAGCCAATACAGCAAAAGCTTTGTATTTTTGTCGGGCATCAGTGATCAAGATTAGTGAGATTTAGAAATCGGATCTATAAATAATCTATATCTATAATACATTAATTCAATAATATGACTCTTCTAGACATACCAAATGTTATCGGAAAGAATGGATCTGATTCTAATGGGAGAAACTAGTAATTTTACTTTTACTGGCAGAAGGGAGAGGCAATTGTTCCACACTTGAAAATTAGAAATCACTAAGCTTCATGTTGTAAAGTTTTGTATCTTAGAGAGGAAATTAAGCTAATAATGTCTTTGTGTAGTACATGTGACATAAAAGGTTCAAATCTTGAATATATTAAATGCAGACTTAAGTGTAAATTCTGTGCCCATCAGTTTCTTGCATAAGGAAACTAGGGATGTTCAGCATGATGACAAACTGTGACAACAAACTAAAACTGAGGATATGCAGCCTTGCTCAGCTACATTTTAGCAAAGCATCGCTTCAGCTCTCATCTCTCCCCTGAAACTAAAATGAACTTTTCAGACCACTTCACTGCTTGTATGACATGTACCTGGTTTCCAGGGCTTCTGAGTCCGTTAATGTGTGTTCACTGACAAAAATGTAAGTAGGCTGAGGATAAGGGCTGCCCGCTAAATAATGAAAATGAAATGTAAAAAGGGGTTATTAGGAGAAGGGTCGAGAGAAAAACGTCGGCGAGTGGAGTGTCATTACACAGAGGTATACTTAATGGACCCGATAATAGAACCACATTTTACGGAGCAACTCAAGCAGCAACGCCCTTATTGGCAAACCAAAGCGCAAGATACAGTTCATTGGTTTTAAAAAAATCCTATAATACTCACAGACTCGATTAAATTCTTCTTCATTAACTTTTCATGTATTGACTGTGCAAAGGCAGCAACACAAGGAGTCATAAATAAAGGACAAGGGCACTGAAAATGTATGTTTAATCTCCGATAACAACCCATAAATACTGGTTAACATTTCATATCATTATAGAATAAAGTTACCATTATAGATATCATTGATGACATACGTTTAAATCTTTACATATCTGTACCCTGTTCAGAGTGAAAAATACTTGCGCAGTAAAAACGCTGTATACTGCACTGCTATATGGAAGTTTTTATTTCTTAACTGATTTTGATGTAAATTTAGTCACATCATTACCTCGCACAGTAAGTTATAACAGCTTTAACTTCATCAGAAAAAGCAGTAACACACCAACTGTGAGACTCATCTGTAGAAACACAGATACTGAACCAAACCTGATTGTGTCAAAACTGATTTCAGTGCTGCAACAAAGAGAAGAAACTTCAGTTGTAAAGGTGTAATTTTAAGCATCCTGTTGTTTATCACAGTGTGACATCAGAACCCCGTATAAATCATAAAAAATTGTTTCATAAACAGATAGGTTATTTTGACTGCCTAGTGACAGCTGTCTGCTACTATTTTTCTGTAGCAACATTGAGCTCACACAAATATCCAAATGGCACAACTCAGGTTATAAACTTTTCGTTCTGCACTGCGTTTGACTAAAAATGAAACATTTATCATTATGCCCTTTGCACTTACATGTTATTTATATTCTGAATGACTGTTTTTTATGCTTATTTCTACTTAATGTTTTTAAAACATGTAAAAAACAAAATTTGTTTTGTGAATGAACTGGCTTATACTAAAAATACGATACAGTTTCCAAAAAAAAGCCTTCCTTGCCTTATTGAATGTCATGACTGTCTATGACAAAGTTACTTTAAATTACATTTATTTTAGTCTTGATTGGAGAGCTGCAGTTGATGTGATCAAAAATTACGAGTGCATCCCTCATAAGCAAACAGCTAAGTACATGCTGAGTACTGCAGTACTTGAAGTTTTTCAGATGGTACTCACATTGGTTGTTAACGTGTACTGTTCTCAATAAGAAGCAGCCAGTGGTGGAAAGTAAGTCCGAATATTTACTCACTTGCACTTAGGTAAAAACTTTCATTTTATGTAAATGGAGAAGATTTTGAATTGACATTCTCATGCTGTTGCCTCCTGATTTAAATCAAATACTTGGTGACTCAGTGATGTCTCATAACACTGAATAATACAACCATGCGGTCTACATTTAAAACAGGTTGCAGCGATGACTGGTCCAATTCGTCCACTTTACCACCAAGAGGACCTTCAACATGTATGACAGGAAAGGCAAGATGAGCTGTCTAAATATTCCAAAGTCATTATTAGAAGAGTGTGTGAGGTGCAAACAGATACGTTATTGTCTTTTCTGGCTGCAGGCGAGCACAGTGCTGGAGCGCTCCAGATAAGACAGTCAAGAGTTTGTGTGTGTCTCTGTGTGTGTGTGTGTGTGTGTGTGTGTGTGTGTGTGTGTGTGTGTGTGTGTGTGTGTGTGTGTGTGTGTGTGTGTGTGTGTGTGTGTGTGTGTGTGTGTGTGTGTGTGTGTGTGTGTGTGTGTGTGTGTGAGGTGGGGGGGGGGGTTGAAGACTGCTACCTATTTTTCAATGTCTGCATATCCTCTAGGTTGGCAAGAAGCATGTGACTGTAGCTCTGCATTACAATGACAGTCAGAGTGGAAGCTTCCTGATAAGTGCTATCTCTCCTCCTTCTCTCCAGGACTCCATACAATATAAAGTCCTTATATGTATGCAAATTAACATGATTAATTTGTTACTTGTTTAAGTAAGTATTACATTTTGTCTCTTTTTTTTTTTTTTACTTTTCAAATTTTGTTTTCATTTTTTAATATTATGCCACAAATAAAATGAATCAATCAATCAAATGTTTTGTGTAACACGTCCGGTGGAGAGAAGCATTTTCATCTCAAATCGTCTCGTGACACTAGATGCGTGTTTGTACTGATGGAGAGTTCTGGATGAATGACATACAAATTGAAAAACACTGGGGAAAGAAGCCCACAATATGAAGGATACAATGTGTGTTCATATAAGAAACAGCTGCTATTCATAGAAAACATCTTTTCTACATAAAGGTTCAAATGAATTGTAAAAAAAAAAAGAATGTGACCCTGCAAACAAAAAGGATATGAATAAGTATTTTAGATTGTGCTCATTAAATCTGTATGTTCATTACATGCGCAGTCACATGCCGCACATCCCAAATAAGCTACAGTGTCAACAATAAAAACTTGTGTTTTTTATAACTTCTCAAACAGAGAAAAAGATAGAAGAAAAAGTGTGCGAAGGACTGTGAGCACACAGAAAGTTTGACAACACAGGGCTGTAATTTAGTTTGAAGTGGTGTGACTCTGTTGCCATCACAACCTTAGTATTAGTAGGGATGAGAGGATGTATCAGGGCTGCATGTTTGTTGCCACTAAGTTGTTAGCTCAGCCTTCAGCACCATCTGCTCCTCGCTGGCTAAGAAGCAGCTGATTTGCTCTTAAATAACAATTAACACCTAAATCTGATATACTGTATAGCACAAAGTTAACAACAGAACTTATATAAGCAGTTTCTTACAGTTTTTATTTTATTTTGGCAGTTTTCATTCACGTCTTTCCCATTATTTCCATTGATTTTGAAAACGTACTCACCAAAGTGATTGCTAGGAGCAGTGAATACAGTGCATCACTAAAACAAAAGTCATGTAGACTAAAGAGCACAGCTAGAAAAAAACAAAAAGTATAAGCAGATTATTTAAACCTCTTTAAATCTTGCCAATAGTAGCCACAAAAAAATTCATAATAATGATCCCTAACTGCTCAGGATGAATGTAAATACAAACTACTGTGCTACAGTGGCTCTAATAGTCGGCCTGTGACCTGTGATTAATGTTTAAACCTGATTCTTTGGACCACTTGAGGTTAGAGGAAGCAGGTTGTGAACATATCATCACCTCTTAAGTTTAAGTTGCAAACACATTATCATTCAGTTTGAGTTGCGTTTCTGGCCACTTAGTAAATGTACTGCAAGGCAACTTGTTAGCTCTACCTCTTTTTCATCTCTACCAAATATCCTGGGGGAAATATCTGCCTCAATAGCTGCTAAATACTCCACTATGTTTACCAGCTGTTGCTGGTGTCAGTTGGTTGGTGCTGAGCAGGTAGTTTCCTTTTAAGAGCTTTTTACTGAAAACAGCTCCCAGGTGTAGCTGAAGACGATGTTATGAGAGCTGAGTCCCCTCATGTTTTAACAGCAGACAGTGTCAAAAGAATCACAGTTTCTTTGAAAGCTGCCTGCATGCTGCCCACTAACACACCAGACCTGAACTTTTCACTCAAAGTGGTGTACAAACACCCAGGGTCAAGTAGAGGAAGCCCCTCTGTCTGGCATGGCCACTTAACTGGACACGAACCACACCTTGAGCCTTCAAGACCCAGCCGCTTCACATGTCCAGTTTGCAGTGCATCTCGGGTTTGCAAGCATAACTTGAATAAACATCAGGACTTAATTAACAGACAAAAAAAACAAAAGGAGGTCACTGGTCAAACCAGCATTAAAACATCAGACATCAACAACAAGGACAACCACCCTCCAAACATGCTGCACATGTTTTCAAGCCCAGTGACACAGACCAGAAAAGCTCTACATACCTGTACATATTTACATAGACACACACTTGTCTTTCTGTAGTTGTGAGGACACTCATTCACCAATCTAAATGTTCCCACAACATATTTATGTCTTCATAAATATGTTTGTTTTCAACAAAATTACTATAGAAAGACATGTGTACACACACACACACACACACACACACACACACACACACACACACACACACACACACACACACACACACACACACACACACACACACACACACACACACACACACACACACACACACACACACACACACACACACACACACACACACAGATATCACGACTGTTTTAGTCAAATTTGTAATCCCCTATTCTATTCTATTCTATTCTATTCTATTCTATTCTATTCTATTCTATTCTATTCTATTCTATTCTATTCTATTACTGTTGATAAATGTTTATAGCATCATTCTGCTTGCATCAATCTCAAAATGCTAAATCTAAAATTTTTAATCCAACCTTAGTGATTATGTTATGTTTAGGAGAATATAATCATCATCAATTAAAACATAACATCTCTCAAAAGTAGAGCCACTTCAAGGCTGCATGTCTTTAAGAAGCAGATGATAGAAGCTTGTTAACGTAGGGAAACTCTCAGCGCTGGTTGGTGAACTGCTGTAGTGAGGAACATATGAGGAGAAGTCTGTCATGAAAGCACCAGTGTTTTTGGTGCTTTACATCACAATGACTACTCTCTGCTGTTCCTGTGCCTCCTTACATTGTTGTTTTGCATTTTCTATTTCCAGTACCTAGGAACACACAAAATTGTGGACAGGACATATCTTTGAATAGTACCTCCGAATAACGTGTACCTTTGAATGAAGTCTTATCCAACTGTGAAAAGCCAATGGGATTAAACTGAGGCTAATGACAACTGATCTTTGTATCTGACTTGACCAACAAATAAATATGTGCATTCACTGACCCCCTCCTCCATCTCTGCCTCCATTCTGTTCCAATTCCCTAAACAGGCTCGCCTTTAGATATTATGATTCATTGAAACAGTAAATAAAATCTCCATCCTCTGCCACTTATGTAAATGGATGCTTAAATGTGTGCATTTGCATAATAGCAGCCATGCGTCAGCTGACGTGCAGTTGGTAGCAGTGAATTATGAATCTGATCAGTGTCATTTCCTATTTGTATGATTTAAGCGGAATGGCTGAAACTGTCCCCCTAAATAATCCGGCAGTCTTTGTATGACAGTTTTGGTATGGTGGAAACCAGTCACAAAACTGTTCTAAAATATCAGCACTTCTCTGGGGACACAAAATCCATCATTTCTTCATGAAGTGGATTAATGGTGCAAAAAAAGAGATTATAGATCTGAGGGGGAAAAGGAACATTTCTTAAAGAAATTACAAAAGAACAAAGTGTAAATTGTCCTGAAATCTGCAGATTTTCTGGGTCCACAAGCACTGTTCATTGTACTCAGTAGATCTTGTTCCACAGGAACACATTATGTTTCTCTGGGGCTTCCTTTTGGTGATTACATGTCAATGTGATGTCACCCTGTATCTCCCACAAACTCATTTGTCCTGCACTGCTCTTCTCTCCTCTGGTTCCTCCTCCCTCTGCCTCCACAAAAAAAGCGGGACTCAGAGATCAAAGTTGCAGAAGGTCCAGCAATCTGTCAAAGAGTCCAGTGGCCACAAGGTAGCTGAAATTGGACTTGGCTGGAGTGCCAGTGGAGGTCGAAAATTGATAGGGAATGACAGTAAGTGTTTGGAGTGGAGTAATTTTTAGATTGGTTTTCCCTCTTTGGAGTGAGTGGGAGGGGAAGACTGGGTGGGCTTCAATATGCGCCCACTACTGGAGACAAAATCAATTAACAGGCCTATTGTTTCCACAGAATTCTCATTCAGCCAGCTTGCAGAGACAGGACATGCAGGCCCACAGTATAGAGCAGATCATGGCAATACAAACGTTGCTGCTATGACAGGCAGCCAGCCCTATTGCACCACACATAATGCCTGCAGACTGCTTAACAATCTATAAATAATGGAGCAGGCACACTAACGTGAGAAAATCTTGATAGGATATTTCTATTACATACTAAATATGTAATTTAGACCCATTATGTGAATGGACTGCTTCGATTTGCAATAAAACATCCAATCTGATGAAATCAACACATCATTAGGTGGCAGATTGAGTCCAGTCACTTTGCTACATAATCAATTCC
This sequence comes from Brachyistius frenatus, assembly GCF_029030835.1. Taxonomy (NCBI): domain Eukaryota; kingdom Metazoa; phylum Chordata; class Actinopteri; family Embiotocidae; genus Brachyistius; species Brachyistius frenatus. The sequence goes on along the minus strand of NW_027210605.1, from coordinate 9,456,403 downwards.
AACCATCGTCATAAAGGATGTCTTAATTAATGTCAGGGAGATGGTTTAAAGAACTAGCAATGCTCTCACATAATTTTTCTTTCTATGACGAATGAGTATAAGTACAGTAAAGAATCCAGACTGAATGTAGAAAGTATTGTGTCCCAGTTGCGGAGGACAAAGGATCAACCCAAATCAGGAATGTGATAAATAAGAAAGAGAATGATAGAGCAGTCAGGGTCAAGAATGTGGGAAGTAAGTGCTTTCATGACGGGAGGCAACAGCCCACATCCTTTTATTTGTTTTGGACTTGGCAACTCAGCCATGGGCCTGCTTGAATAATTACATTCAAACACAGTCTTTCTAAAACCCATTCAAGAGATGCCATGCTGGGTTAAAAACTTAACCCCTTACAGCACTCCTTTGAATACACATAAATAAATATATTATTGACTTGAGAGTGTTTATGCTAATGTGATTATGATTTTTCAGCAGATTAGTCTTCATCATTTTTGTGACCAAATGATGTGCATCATGCCAAAAACACATAATGAGAAAAATATCCTTGCGAGGTCCAATGATAAACCACATTGTACTGCTTCTCAGAGGGCAACAGTGGAGCTCAGTCATGTCAACTTTTACCTTTGGTCAAATGTACTAATATCAGGTTACAAGTGTTTATCACAGTAAGAAATAAAAACGACTGAAGGGTTATTAAGATCATGACTAATAATTTCCGGTAGTTCATTTGAATTGTATTCATCTATGACAGGTCTGTTAAATCTACTGTGTTTGGCCTGCAGGCCAATTAATACCAATAAATCGGTTGGCCTGCACTTTCAAGTGTTTGCCCTTGCATGTGGTAATGATGAATTCATGGTCCCAGTGTTTCAGTGTGACATGTATAACAACCTTCACCCCTGTAAATAAGGCAAAGCCTCATAAGCCAGGGATTGTAGGTCCTGGTCCCACTTGGGGATGGATACCAGCAGAGTGCCGCAGACACAGTGTACTGGTTCCACAGACAGATGAGACTGCTGAGCACTAGCATTGTTGCTTCATTACATCACTGCTTTTGTGACATGGTCCCAGTGTTTTTAGTGCTTTGCATAACAATGCTTACTTCCTGCTGTTCATGTGCCTCCCTGTATTGTTGAAACCTGCTCTATACACTGACTCTATAGAAGTCCCAGTGATAGTTCTTCTAATGGTTCCAAAGTGTAGGATTTAGGGGAGTTTATTATTAACGGAATTTACTTAATGTTAACAACAGTTGCCAGTGTAAAAAATGTTTCCTATGCCAGAGTTTGTGGGTTTGATTCCAACTTGGGGAATTGATACCAGCAGAGTAGCGCAGAGACATTGTGCCAGATCCATAACCCAAACACCAATCATCCTGTTTCTATTTGGCTACATCAATCCAGGCATATCCGACATGACCGTCATCGGTTCACAAGTGGCCACCAAAAGTACAGGTGGAAATGCACTCAGGATGGATTGAGTTGATCTGTTCAGGCCGCAATCGGAGGTGGCCTGGCACACGTGGTCACATTCGTTGAGCAGTGGAAACACAATGCACCCTTAGGACGCATTGTAAGACCACCTACTCAGCAGCCTTCTTTTTTAATATCAATAAGAATAAATGAAGCTCCATCTTCCTGTGTTCATATTTGACCTGATGTGTTACCGTGACGTTACAGCAGGTTTGTTAGTTTGGGATTTTTTTTCACCTCCATTTAGTCTTTCACCAGATCTGATCTCTGCCTGCTCTTCTTTTATTTATATTTAATCTCCTGTGATTCTGCTGAGTGCAGCTGAACTGTAGCCTACTGACAGCAGGAGAAACTTACTGCTTACTTACGTTGCGAAGCAGCTGATTAGTGAATTAAAACACACGAGATGCTTGTTTCACATAACCCTCCTCTGGTTTTATCTTTTTTTCATTTAGTTAACTAAGTCGACCAGGTCCTCACTACCATTGCTGCTTTATTACATCACTGCTTTTGTGTCATGGTCCCAGTGTTTTTAGTGCTTTGCATCACAATGCTTACTTCCTGCTGTTCATGTGCCTCCCTTCATTGTTGAAACCTGCTCTATACTACAACACTATAGAAGCCCCAGTGGCCTAATGGATAAGGCACTGGCCTCCTAAGCCAGGGATTGTGGGTTCGAGTCCCATCTGGGGTGACCGACAGCAGAGTGGCGCAGCGGAAGCGTGCTGGGCCCATAACCCAGAGGTCGATAGATCGAAACTATCCTCTGCTAGCAGGCTTTTCTTAATTGCTGGATTTGTTAATGATCCAATGTGTAGGGCTGAGGTGGATTAATTGGCAAAAATGAAAAAAATGTAACATTCACTCCGGCATACTATTACTTCGAGCTTCAGTTTTCCGCGGTGATTGTTGTCTAAGTGCTGTTACTATTACCGTTCGCTCAGCCACTCTGAAGGGTGGACCGATCATCGACCAGTGTTAGTGGTAAAGTGCATTGACCCTGAAGTGAAGTGTTTTTTTTTTTTCTAAGGTTAGTTGCAATCTGCAACCTCACTGCCAGATGCCACTAAATCCTACAACAGGCTTAATTAACATATGGCCAACTGGCCGCAACATGATACTGCTACATCTATTGCCTCGCACAAACAAGTGCATGCCCTTGCATTTGCTAATATGTCTATTACTAAATTAATTAAGAGTAAGTTATTTGTAGCCATCAAGTAAAATAATATTCTGTGCATTATTTGTATTCTCAGTGAACTTCCTATGCGACAATCTTGTTTTAATATTGAATGGCCCTCAAAATAAATATTTTCTATTCAATCCCTGCATACAGATGTTTCTCTACATCGTGTCCAAAGCCGGATGCTCTGTTGGTATTCTGACTCTCTATTCTTCCTGTTTCTTCGCAGTCTTTGTAACAGAGCAAAGAGCAATTAAGCAAGCATTTTATCTGCTAGACTCCTATAAATTCCATGAGGATCAGTGGTGTTATTCCACAGGAAACTACATGCAAGAGAGCCTTCAGGCTAATGCACCTTTTCCAACATGGTTCCATTTCCCTGTAATGATAATATCCAATAGGACACACATAAATCTCCAATGTATACACAATATACAGAGTTAGAAAATCACTACAGAGACGCACTGAAGTTCCTATGCACTCGGATATGTTATGGGTGCCTTTAAAAAACACAATGTATTTTAAAAGATTAAACTTTTAATTTGTTGATTTATTCTAATTTGTTGATTCTCAATTCAGTGCTAATACTCAATAAAATCAGTCTTTCACTATTAATTACACATTTTCCTACACACCAACCAACATGGGTACTGTATGTGCACAGCACAACACATCACTGAATGCATGGTGGGATGGTGACTAATGTTTGCCCTTTGCAGGCATGTATATAAAATCAGCCATTATCTGACCTTTTATTCCAAAGGGAATATGTTTGCTTGCTCGGGAGCAAAAAAAAAAAAAAAAAAAAAAAACTCACTGAAAGAACTGCATTGCATATAATGTTAGACTATAACACTTCTACTTTGGCCAGGACTTAACCTCACTGTCTAGACACATGACCTTCTTCAAGCACTTATAAATAAATTAAGCTAATGTATATTCCCATTAATGTGGCTATTGTCACCTTATGGGCCATGCTAACTTTGCACTCTGCACTTCCATTCTTTTTGCTTTGATTACTATTTACCAGTGACCCTGTCACATCTCCATACTGTCCCTACCATTCATGTGTGTGTTGTAACTTGGGGACGTGTCGCGTTAATTTTGGAGGATGTGCACAACCAATGCTCTAAACAGACCCAGGTTATGTGAGGCAGTCATCATGTTCAAGCAAATGCAGGTAAAGGTAAAACTAGGTACATCGCTGGCCTAAAACCAACAACAGTCACTGTGATGGGAAATATGGCAGGTTGAAATAAACTGGAATTCTCCTTTAAACTCCTTTAAACTTAAGACTTAAAGTTCACTGTGAAAAATTACGCAACTCAAATTTGAATGAATGAAATAAATGGAAACCAATAGTTCCTTGAAAAAAAATATTTGAAAATGGTCAGCATAAATAGATACATGAGTTGTAGAGAAGGTCCTGAATCCTGCAAACACACTAATCGGTTTCTTTCAAGTTTCAAGCTGCAACTGATTGCCCAGATATATATATTGTCATTGTCATGTTAACCACACACTGATCATCACAGCTACAAAGGAGGTGTTAAGAATCTGCCAGAAGGGCAGCAAAGGTGACATGCGACACTTTCATATGCAGGTTGTCATGCAAGTGAAAGCACACTTTCACTTCTGATCCTGCACACATCATTCAGGGCAGATTCCCCAAAATATATTTCACACAGCCTTTCATCGCAAATGAGATGCTGGAGTCATTAATAAAACTCAGTGTCTGTCTGTCACACACAAACACACACACACACACACACACACACACACACACACACACACACACACACACACACACACACACACACACACACACACACACACACACACACACACACACACACACACACTCATTTTTATGGACCATTGATAGCAGATTCATCAGTGGCTCATGACGGTTGTAACGGCTAAGCTCTGACGGATGAAGGCAGCCTGCAGTGTCTGCTCTGTCTGGGAGTGCTTTGCTCTGGATTAGCTAGTCAATTCTCATGAGCAGAACAATCTCCCTGTGTCGCCCGAGGAGACGATGGGGTCACGGCTGATGAAAACAGAAAAAACCAGAAAAACCACACCTTGCTTTGGGGCACTCCATCATAGAAATCAGACTCTAATATTCTGTATTAACTGACATAATGATTAAGAGAGATCGGTATTCAGGGTAACACGTATGGGGATGGATTGCTATTTATTGGCAAGCACACCAGCGTGGAGGGTAAGCTTCAAGTCTCCATGGTCTTTAGCCATAAACTCATTATCTGAAGTTCGAAGATTACAGAGAGGGAAATGTGAAGATGTCACTCAAGCTTAAAATGTCAGAAGATGGCCCTCACTATTTCTGTCCTAAAGGTGATGTCTTCAAATTGCTTGTTTTGTTTGAAATACAGTTGACCCAAAAACTGAATTTAACAATCATATAAAACAGAAGACAAGCAACAAATCCTCCAGCTCATTCTCATTCCCAAGGTGTAAAATACTGCAGTTTTGCCATTGGCGTCAGAAAGACAAGCACAAGGTGCCCTGTCAGCCCTGTGACCAACCGAGGTGAAGAAAGAAGTCATTTGATGGATTGGAAAGAGTGACAAAGTCCGGTGGTTGGATGGAGCAAACACAGGATTCAGCTGGAAGACTAGTGTTAGACTCTGTGAGAAAGCCAAAGTCAAGGTGGCTTTCTTAAGTTACCTATGAAACGTAATGCATTTAACTAACGTAACGTACGTTCAGTGGACATATAAAAAGTGAAGCCAATGCGGAAGTTCCTTAAAGTTAAATACCACCAAGGGCTGCCAGAGGCTGGCTCCATAGACTCCCATTTAAATTATTTCTAGAAATACAACATTAATTAATATTTTCCACAAGTCTTTATGGTGTCATTAACTCAAGTCACTTCTTTTAATCTAAAACTAATTCCATCAATAATTAGATAGTAGGCCTTTTAAGTTTAGCTTGATTTTTTTGGTTTGTTTCTGTGTTTTTTCTTTGTTCAATGATGATGAATCTTATGTCACAACCATATGTGCACTTTCAATAATTGTTTATAGTTTATATGTTGAAATGAATAAAAAACCTAAATGACAAGTAGAAGATATTAGGCATCAAGACGTGGTATATCTAGGGACATGTCTGGTTTGATTGACAGGCGGGGGAGCAGTCAGGCTTCCACTATTGGAGGGCGGGTGTAAGTGTCCCAAGGTTCTCGGTCAAATCTGCCCCTCGCTCCTCCCCAGATTCTCCAAATATGGTCACTTCTAGCTCCAAAACGATATCTACGGCCGAGGTGCCAGACTTGAGGCTTTCAAATGGCATTTCATGAACCAATGGGTAAAGTCATGGTTAGATGCCACATCAAATTTTTCATTTTACCCCAAACCATAATCTTTTCCTGACTCTAACAATGTGCCTAAACCTAAGACATCATGTGAGTATCTCAGAATCGCCATCACGCTGTGACAAAAAGACAGTATTTGACACCCTGGGATGACAATAGGTTAAATCTGTGACCAGCAAAGATTTTTTTCATAATGAATAAGTATCACTTCATTAATTAAGTGTTTCATCCCTGATCATGCTTCCCTTAGCATGATTTAAGGTTTTCACTAAAACCTGAGTCCAAGGCCGTCACAAGGAATTCACATACAGCGATTTCAATGACAACATCACTCACTGCACTACTCCCTCCTCTCTAGTCAGCCAGCGTCGATCAAGTAGCCTCTGCTTTAACATCACAGAATCTGACATCCACATGCTGGCAAGCCTATTTCATGCTTCAGGTCCTTGGAGTAATGGGGGGCTGAACTTGTGCGAGAGTGGGGGTTATAACAGAGCTCGACAGTGAGCGAAAAACTGATCAGAGAGAGAGATAGGCAGTAATCTCGGTCACATTCCACCACAATCTGCGTACATTGACTTAAAATCCTCTCCGTGGATGCTATCGGCCTCACTGGCCAGAACTTGCACTACTGTTCTGAGAAATACACAAACATGAGTCAAATTAAAGTCACCTAAACATAAGCAGTTCTTACACTATAACTCTGTCTAAAGTGAAACAAGATTGCAGATTTTCATTTGACATCAAAAAGCTTAATTTTTCTTTGGTGGACTGAGTATGAAAACCATCTTCAGTTTGATACCTTTTTACAGAGTTACATAAGATGCCCTCTCATTTCCACAGAATGTTATTGCGTCAAATTGACAGTAATCCATCAGAACAATGCGTTTGTTTTAAAAGCTGCCTGCCATCTCTGAAACCACAAACACTGAGATTAAAGTCCTTCTGAGGTTGCAGATGGACAGATATATTGGACAGCTTTTCGAATTCCTCCGTCATGGAGATTAACAGCAGAGCTTCCATGAAACTGGAAACGGGGCAGCTAAGGTCATGAGGGATAGACGGTTGGGTGGAAGATAAGATAGCTGGTGGATAGAAGGATGGATGGAGCCATTAAAATACAACTGAAGGAGCCAGAAACTGCAAATGATCAAAAATGGCAATTCTTTCACAAACGTGACGATAACAGTGCAGACTAGAAACAATCCTCCGCCATTTTATCCGTATTAATTCCATGCTACTTATCATCCTCCAGTATTTTGTATTTGTAGGCATTCTACTAATTATAGGATGTTGTGGTTTCAAAAATGTGTACTATTTAATATTTTGGGGGATAATTAATTTTTAATAATTAATTATGTGTACACTGCTTTCTGAGTTTGAGTGTTCATAAATTGGTGCTTTGCTAAGGTGTTTTTGCTAGATAGAAGCTACTGTTTGTGGTTTTATTCTGGACAGCTCAATGTAAATGTTAATTGGTTGCAATGGGCCAGGCAGTAAGAAGTGCTGGTTTTATACCGTGAATAAGCACGTGCCATTCATTCAGTTATAATATGAAAAAGCCTAGTGAAAGAACATTTAGCTTGTTCTGTAACTTGTATTTATACTGTATTTCTTCTTGGTTCCTATTTATTGTCATTAGGTGTAAGCAATGTGCTATTAAGTTGATTTTCCCTGGGTGTTTTTGTTAAGCATATTGCAACCAAATAAGCAGTCAGAGTTTGGGTGTGCATGAGTGGGAGTTAAGTAGATAACAAAGCAACATTTTTGGTTTTAGAAAAATATTTCTGAGTGTGAGCAGAGCCTTAAGAGAATTCAAATTCAAATGATTGAACCTATTAGAAGGACAGAAAGATTAGCTGAGACAGGTAGCTAAGAGGTGTCTGGATGTGTGCTAGAGCTCATATGACAGAGCAGGTGTGAAAAATGTGTCTGTATGTTTGTGTGCATATTGTTGTGAAATGACCTTTGGTGCCGAAGGCGAACTAACTGTGTTGTTATTAATAGTCTGGGCCAAACGAGAGGGCAGACACTGTGTCACCATGGATATTTCACCAAACTGTGGAGTCCACACACACACACACACACACACACACACACACACACACACACACACACACACACACACACACACACACACACACACACACACACACACACACACACACACACAGGCACACAGCGTACCTGCATGAGGTGGGCCCTGACCACTGTGACGAAACCTTGCAATCTTTCATATCAACCAGGCGCACACATCAACAAACATGCTCCTTGGCCAAAAATAACAATAATTGTGTCGCTTTGTGGTTGTACGCCTCCAGCAACCGGTAAAGTTGTAGTGTACACTCATGCCTGTCCAGACTCATAAATGTAGTGACGATTTTGAAGGAATTGGGCCAATAAAGGGGATTCTGATGGAACACAAAGTTGTCTGTAAATGATGCTTCAAATATAGATGTTGCTGCAACGAAGCTACAAATTCTAAAACATGGACACTTCACACACATCTTCAACCTACAGCAAAGAAGATCTCTACAATCAGCACAGTTTCAAGGTGACACACAAGATTAGTGTCACCAATTCAGTATTTGACCAAATGTGAAATATTGTAATGATCTTCCTTTTATAAATAATGGCTAAATAAGTGTGTTTTTTTTTCCAGAACATTACGATGTCACAGAGAATTGACCTTTGACAATTTTGGATATAAAATATAATTTCAGTATTTTATCCAATTAGACGTGAAAGATTGTCATACATATCATATGAATCCTTGAGTTATGGCCACAAATGTGGTTTTAGAGGTCAAAGTGACCTTTGACCAACACATTTTAATCAGTTCATCCTTGGGACCCCGTAAATGTTTATGCCAAATTTGAGAAAAGTCCCTTTTGGGTTTCCTGAAATATCGCGTTCATGAGAATGGGATGCACTACCTGAAAACGTAATGCCTTCGGCTACAGCTATTGCTATGCTGGTGCAAAGGCATAAAAACAGGCACCTAGAATTGTCATGCCAAGATGGCAATGATCATTTGGTAATAAGTGTTTCGCAGTTATACGGTGCTTTTTTTTTACCCAAGCAGTCTATTTCACAATTATTGCTTCCAATCACATACACACTTACACACCAACGGCAACCGCACAAAGGTCCTATTGGGACAAATTTGGGAAGGTCTTGCCAGGGACACTTCGGCATGTCCACAGGAGGAACCTGGGATTGAACTGTCAACCTCACTATTAGCGACCCGATCATTCATCTGAGCCACAATCTACCATTTGGCAGACAAATTTGAATATGGAGGTGCCAAAACAACCCTGGACACATCTTGAGACATTCAATAAGATTCTGGCACTGAAATATGAAGCTAATGGTTATGGAGTTACATTTGTTCAGTTCTCAAAATGAGAAGGGCCTCTGTTGACAGCTTCAGTAAATGGCTCTGCAAGATTGAAAAGACTGTCACTGCAAATGTGAGTTACCTTTTCAGTGACTTAAAGGGAGCCGGTTCTTTCATCCATCCATGTATATTTGATGAGCTGTGGATGAATGGACAGACTCTGGAAACAGCACCCGACAGAGGGACGAATTTGATTTGTGACAATGACAAAGTAAGCAGCCACATTAATCTGTGCTTTAGAGTAAATGCGATTAGGCACAGAGGTGTTCAAACAGGGAGATAGATGGAACATACTAAAGGCTCCAATCAGTCCACTCTCACTGAAATAGAAAATTACTTCACGCTCTTAGAGAGTGGCAAATCTCACTTACCATGGCTAATGATTGTTATAGCTGCTTTAACATTGTCCCTGACTGGTTTCAGAAAGGGAGCTGATTATCTGTAACTTGTTCCAAATCTGTGTCTGCCACAACCGGAAGAAACTAGCTATCACCTGAGGGAGCCGCTCTCTGCATTCACCTGCGGCACCGTCAGTGAAAGAGGGCAATTACACAACAAAGACCAAAATCAGCTGCTCTCACAATTATGCTGTCAAACTGATCCAACTGGAAACACAAACATGCATCTATGCACTGATAGGCACATATGCGTAAATGGTCAGATTCATGCATTTGGAGGCACATAAATGAAGGTACCAACGCACAGCCCTGACCTGATCCTCAGTGAGTGTCAGGTCAGTCAGGCGGTGACAGGCTGTCCAGTGGTAACCAACAACAGCTTCTGTTTTCCAGCTTGGTTCACAGAAGGTGTTAATCCACGGGGTTAAACCCACTCTGACATCCCGTCAATCCTCTGAAACACTGTTTTCTCTGAGTGACAACTGTGAGACATAAAGGAGCGGTGTAATCCGAAATGACGCGGGGTGTCGGTGGTTGACTGGCAGGCCTGGCAGAAGCAAAGGACTGTGGTTTTAATGTGGATTTAACACAGAGAGGACCAAAATTCTGCTTGGACATCACCTAAACCTATGATTATACATAATCTGCTGCCATGGTTACAAGCAATAATGGCTGCATGACTAATGTCCAATTCCAGTTTGCAAAGACAAACCACAAATTACCTAGGCAGTAATCACAGAGGCTGTCGGAGAAATGTGAGACGGAAAGGTGAGTAACTGAGCACAATTGCAAATACATAACCACACCTAGGATAGTAAGTTGTTAGGCAAAGACAGCCATCCATAGCCTCCAGGTGTTTGGTTTTGCTTTTAAAGCACTAATTGTGTCACAACCACACCTCGAGGTTAAGCTTGAGAGGTTTACATTACTTGCTTGAAAAATGCAACTCTGTTTGACCAGATTTATGCCACATTTCTGGGCTGTCAGCAAATGGAGTTTTTCTAAAAACATAAGCATAAGACACAGGGCTAACCTCTCTTGTTATGTGAACTTTTACCTCTTAGTTTGGGCTATCTTTGGTCCAAGGTTGAGAGACAGTTCAATGACCAGGATACATGTGAAATGCAGGTATTTGGAAGCAAAACAGTAACATAGATGAATACTGATAGTTCTCACAATTGCAGCATTTTTCAGCTGAAGTAATTTAATGCTTTCTAGTCATAATAGTCTGAAGCCGCTTGCGCGGACACAGCAAAAATTCCTGTGTGAATGCAAAAACCTGCATTCAGACTAAAAAATAGAGCTAACGACCCCAGACAGCAGTGTTTGCATTAGAAACACAACACAATGACCTATTTATCTAACTATATAAACACTGCTGCTTGGAGACAAACTTCGCTAGACTGAGATCTTGTCACTGATTTGTCCTGAAACAGCCCAGAATAAAATAAAGTTTGTGTGAATCAATGTCATATTTTTCAATCTTTGATGATTTTTGTCAATGATTGGATCCCCACACTAACGGCCATATGTCTGCAGATGCAAGAAAACTCAAATCTCTTCCAGTTGGGAAAAGAGACAAATTCATAGCAGACTGTTTGTTCCCACGTTGAGACAATAACAGCTACTCTGAGGCCAGTGCAGGTTAAAGTCTCCCAACGGCTCAACACTAAAACAGGTGACTGACTGGATGACTCACTATCAGACGTGACACCTGCCAACATGTCAGCCTGATGCTCTTCAAGTTAAATAGCAGACAGATCTCCCCTCCTGGGAGCTTTAGTCCACAAAAACACTGACTGTCACCTTTGACTTTTCACTGTGAAACCTTTCGAAAGTGAAGGACTGGAACTCACTTCACACCCCAATAAAGTGTATCTGCTGCTGCACTTGTTCTCCACTCACTCACCAGACCTTCCTTGCTCACCGTCAGACTTCATCCCCTCCTCCGAGGGGAGTTTTCTGGAGGATTCCAGGATCTGTCACGTGTGTGCTGGAGACTCTCAAGGCAGACACAAGGGCAAAATCCAAAAATCCTTGTTTCTCAAGTGGCCTTCACTCAAACACCGCCATTCTTTATTTTTTCCCTACTAAAATCAGGCTCAGTTGTCACCAGGAAATACATCAAGGACCTGTCGCTGTGTCTTTCCCTCTCTGAGTGTACCTGTTGAAGGCAACTCCCACAAGTTGAATGATACAGTACACTCAGCCCCTCCCCCTCAACTCTAATAGTTTACTAGGTAAGCAGAAGGAGGAGCTCAGTGGGGCTGTCTCTATGATTTTCCCACATTACTCAAACATATACACACACAGACATGCGCACACACATGCACCAATGAGAAAAGGAGCTGGGCCATGGTGTGGGTTTACAGGCAAGTGGGTGTCGATTTGTGTGTAGTCTAATACCAGTAAGGGTTTGAGGCCTAAGTAAGCTAATACCTCTAAAATAACATGAAAACCTGTAGCGCAAATAAAATGACCACTACTGTGGGAAACACTGAAACACATGAACAACATTTTGTGTTATTTTTTCAAATCCACAGTTATTTTTTCAAGTCCACAGTTTGGAGTAACGTTTACTCTTCAAACTAATCAAGTTCTCTAGAGTAAAGTAGGGGCCTCGGCAGCACAATAATGTACAGATTTAGAACCAAAATCACGGGATACACACAGGATACTGTCATCATTTCGTGGATTAAAATGCAAGTCCCTTCTAAATTGTAATAAACTGGGTAATTTTAAAAGCATTCTTTCAAAGCCATTTACATTTTAGTACATTAACATCTTTTAATTGTTTTTGTTGGCATGGAAAGTAAGCAAACAGTTGCATGTTATTTGTTCACACTCCCAGTGACATGTTGTACGAGTCAGGGAGGTGAGCGAAGAGTGAACGAAGGTGATAAAGTACGACTAGTCAGACAGAAGAGGCGCTGATGTTAAAATAAGGTGATAAGCCTATGTATTAATTGAGATTTATTCATGTGTCTGCAAGAACATGATAAAACAAAGCTAAATGAGCAGAATGATGACTCGGACCTTAAACATCATTTCCACAATGCACTTAGTCATAATGACAATTAGTCATAAAAAAGATGAAACAGGAGACAGATTAATTGTATCTTCAAGTTTTTTCTGTAACGATTATATATTATAAAGATAAGGCAGCAAATTCTGTCAGCCAACCTAAATATTAGTACAGTCACAAAAAAGTCGAGTCACATAGTCAACATGAAGTCACATTTAAATGGATCAACAAATATATTCTTACATTACAGAATATAAATATTCTACATTCAATATAGTCTAAGTCCATTCACACTGTACTTCGAATAGCAAGCTAATGCTGGTAGCCAGAAGCCATCTGTATATTTCAGTACAATGACACGACATCACAGAGGTGTGTGAGATGTCCATTGCTAATATTTCTAAGTCATTAACAGCTGTGGCAGAAGGCTTGATTAGCTGCTCTGCAGAGTGTAACATTTGAGAATCATTCAATGTATCATCCTGCTCCACAAAACAATAAAGCAGCTAAAGAAAATAATCTCTTGTTGTCTATTGTGACCATACATAATATACAAAGTCTGGAAATTGAATACTGCCAACAAAAGGTTTGTTAGTGGGCCTGCAGCTCAGCTGCTTCCTCCTCTATGCTCAACCGAAATGCTTCAAAATAAACAGTGAAGACACAATATGCTATTTAATACAGTTTTGTGAGGCCAGATTAGAGGGGGCTTTGTCTTGTGAACATGACTGTGCATGTGCTTATGTAATGATTACCCCTCATGATAACACATAAAGGCTGCTCAGCAGACAGCAGGCAGGGAAACTGATGAGTTACAATGTACGCAAGTGGAATCAAGTCATTGATTTTTGTTGGAACTTATTTTCCTCGTACAGTCCCGGTGCCATTTCATGAAATAGGAACAAATACCTTTTAGACATGGTGAACAGGAAAGCTGCTGTTAACGCAGCTATAATGGACATCACGTGCCTCCGCCGAGTATGCAATGGCTTCACATTACAAATCCAAGGATCAGACATGACTCCGCTATTTCCCAATTCTGGAGAAATGAAGTTCAGGAACAGAATCTGAGAAAATATATAATAGTGTCATTTATCAAGGGAAAGCTGTGGGTTGTAAAGTTCTTCTAATGCAGCGTGACCTGGTAATCTGATGACATTGTTTTTACCACATAAAGATGAGGCTGCTAGCAGGATACAACATTTTAATTACACTATTCCTGCTCCAGACCTGTTGGAACATGCAAGCTGGTGTGTAAGGTAACCAGGAAGTGGTCCAGCTGCAGCTCAGGCTCCGACACTTACAAAGACAAAGTGCTAATCAGCAGGTCTGTTGGGTTTCCTAATTAAAAGAATGTACTTGGCATGCACTCGCTATTTACACTACATTAAGACAAATCAAATCAAATCACACTACAGGGACCACAGAACAACAGAACATTTGCTGTCTGTGTCACGCATGGCTTTGCCTGCATGATGATGAAAAATATTTACCTGTGTATAGCAGTTTAGGTCAAAATTGCTGATGCTTACATTTCTGCATGTTTCTAAGTACTAGATGCCTGCAGGTGATGAGCTGAGAACATTATCCTTTAAATGAAAATCAATTGAAGCAGCCAGCCTCTCTTTTTCTCTGCAGCCAGGTGCACAAAGTGAAGCAAGCAACACCTCACACAACCAGAAACATGTCAACCTGTCATTGTTTTTGAGAGACAAAAATGGGAGTAAAGATCAGTAATTAGTTAAAATTGTGTGTGCATTGTATGTATGTGTGTGTGTGCATGGATGCAGATGGTCAGCTCTTTTATGTAAACAAAGTGGCGTCCATCTTTTTAAAAATGGCTGTCTCCAGTATCTTTGTAACAACACACAATAAACATGTTAATGGTCACCATCTCCTCATGAATTCACATTTTTCCTACCTCCTATTCTCATGATCTTTCCCAGCAGTGCAGCTTGCTCGGCAAAAACCTTGAAGCCACCCTGTATGAAATATCAGCCCACAACTGACAAAGTGTGATCTAATGGAGAAAAACTAGCGGTGAACTGTGAAGAAGATAGAGTAAAAAGGGAAAAGCGGTCCAGGCGGGGAATTTATTATTGCCTATACTACAAAAAATAATGGAGGGAGATGTCGTGGGCATGCAGTGGTAACAGCAGTCTGAGTCATTGTAAAACGATGGAAAGGGTAAATCATCTCTGGAACAGATAGAACAGAAAACTGCTGCTGCTCTCTTTGAATTTTCGACCATGCTGCAAGCTGGTTGGTGAGGTCAAATCAGGTGTTCTCGTGCAAGTGTCAAAAGTAGTTTTCTGCTCTATATGATTCAATAGTGGGCCATTTTTTTTTATATATATTTTTTTGGGGGGGTATTTTGCCTATATTTGATAGTTAGAGTAGAGCTAGACAGGGGAAAAAAAGGGAGAATAACATGCAGCAAAGGGTGGGAGTTGAGCTGGGGACTCAGCTGCTGGGGGCATTTTAGCCCATGTGGTGTGTCCTAACCACACAGGTCGCTCTGTACTCAATGTAACTCAAATGGCACTGTGTTAGAAAAACTAAGAGGTCACATTGTTAAGGATGTGTAACTATAGGTGAGGAGGTGGAAAGTAACAAAATACATGTAATTATATTTAAAAGTACTGTATTTAAATATAGATGGAAGTAGTTCTATTTCGTGCTCGTTCAACCAATATGGTTTTGCTGCACCACATGTATTTTACAGATATTAGTTACTTCGTGGATTAAGATTTTACATAAACTATAAACATACTGTATGATCTTTCTCCCTCTCTCTCTCTCTCTCTCTCTGTGGTAGATTTTCTTAAGTGTATGAATGATATCCATTTTTAATCCTTTTTGACACATCTAGTTTGAGTCACACATCAATGAGTTTGAAGGCTCATCAGCTGTCATAAAACACTGCAGAGCGGTTAATATTAGTCTGGAAATAATCAGATCAGACTTTGCCTTCTTTAATGAGGTCACAGTTAACGTTTCCCTCCAATGACTCCTCCATGTAGACCCTGTTTGTGCACGAACAGAGTGAGGCGATGCGGCACCACTCTGGTGTCAGCTAAACATTCTTGCAGTTCCTGTATTGTCATTGGAGGAGGGTTGCTTTGTCCTTCTGTCTACCAGACGTGCAGCTTTATCTGAAAGTTTTATTGGGATTCCATATCTTGTTTTGACCTTTACATTTCCCCTTAACTGTCATTTATTAATGACAGTGTAAACTGAAGGCGCTTTGATATCATTTTACAGTCTCCAAATGCTTAACAGACATCAATTAGCTTCATTTTAATTTTCAGTCAGCTGCTTACAGGAGCCCATGTTGTTGAGTATCACCACGAAAGACTATCAGCTCTGCAATTTCCATCAATTTATAATTCCCATGTGGTATGCGCTCCAACCACTCAGCTGTCAGAACAACACATAGTCAGATGTAAATGTATGTTTCATGTGGGGGTTGTAGTTATTTTTTGTAACTTCAAAAATAAACAAAATACGTAACTTGCCCTGGTGTACCCAAATATTTGCATACAGCTGGAACTGCAGAGATTTCATAAAGAATGTTGAGGTCCCGGATTTGGTATGACCTTCAAGACGATGTCATTTCCTCTCCCATAAGCTTCACAGATCTCACCTTTTCACTCTTTTTACCCCAGGCAAAGCCCTTAAAAAGCAGGGAGGGCCAAAGTTAAAATGTCAACTTGAAGCTTTTGTTTGAAACGAGACCTCAAGGTATGAAACCTTATATTGTTAATCTATTGGGAGTCTAAAAAGTATCTGTCTGCTTTAACTTGATCTTCTCTAAATTGCATGCTATATTTATATCTATATACTCAACCAGAGCCGCTCACTTCAGTCTTTATGTTCTTCATCAGCTGTCTTACCTGCCTCTGCCTTCACGTTTAGTCGTCACTGAAAATGAACCAGCCGTTACCACTCAGCTCTCTTCCAAACATGCCAGCTCCAACAGCCACTGTCCCTCTCCACCACCACCTCTTCTGCCAATTCCCTGCTGCCAGACTCCAGCCTAGATTAGCTACCTGTGGGACTTTATAACATCCATTTGAAGGGCAGGCAGAAGGTAATACAACTGGTTGTACCATTTGGCTGTTAGCCTTGTGTCAAGTCTGAATCCAAGGTGGAATTCAGAAATAGAAAATACAGCTCCATTATCACCATGGCACAATACTGCACCAAGGTAAACCCACAACCTAATGAAGGTGTTAAAAGTATAATAGGTACATTTTTTTTTTTTAAACTAATGTCCAAAAATGATGAGACTTGTTTCATATTTTGTTGATTTTTTTTTTTTTAACTTATATTATCCCAACTTTTTCCGACAAAGTTCAAACCTAAAATTATGGGGAAATCGTGACATTGATTACGGTTACGGCCCATTTTGTTTTGGTTGCCTGTCAATGTCAACATATTCACTTGACCTCCTATACCTGTTATAACTTCTGGGCAAACACTGGGAGAGTAGTAGCTACACTGACTACCGAAAGCTGGTTTACTACAGCAGCTAAAAATAGGGTTTCCATGGGAGCTGAACTTTGCCCCCAACACGGTAAAAAAAATGCATTTGATTAGCTAAATATAAAATGCACAGAGCAAGAGACAGCAGGTGAGCGAGAGGGAGTCAAGGCATCGCTAACTACGAAGCTAAAGATCGATTTTCATTGGAAAAGGTGGTTGTTTAATAATGACTCCAACAAATCCCATGATCCCATGCTATTTCATGACATTATCAAACTCATTATTTCATAATTCTTTTGATTAAGAGACTCTTAGCAGAAGAAATTACATAGTAGGCTGAACACTTAAGAGAACATTTCTGGAATCGTTTTTAGGACTACAAAATTAATACACGAAAAACATCTCAGAGGGAACCGAGAAGGAACAAAGGGTGTTTAATTCTGAGTATTCAACATACTTAAGTTTGGAGCTGCACTGTAAAACAAGAAACACATATTTGATCATTTGATTAAGTTATTGATTAAAAGGAATAGCAGCAAAAGAGCTGCATGTTTGTTCTGAGTGTCTTCTGAAGGGGCCCTCTGACAAGTGTCAAAGTAAGTTTATTTATGGTTGGATCTGCAATTTTTTGGGCACCTTTAGTTCATGATGGAGATGGAGGTTGTAATTAGGGCTGCGTGATATGAAAAAAAATCAAATACTAAAATATTTATAAATCAAAGATCATGTTAGTTTTAACCAAATAACTGATATGACCATAGCAATAAAAATTGGTGCTTTCACAAGATACTTACACATTTACAAAATATTTATAAGTACACAATCATCCATAATATGGATATAATGAAGTCGGAAAAGGCAAATAATAGAACAGCTACAACCGTCTGATAAGTTCAGAAAATTACATCACTTTACTGTCATATAACACTTATGTCATATCAGAATATTACAATATTCCAAATCTGAGATGTTTTGTGGTCTCACATAATGATATTGATATAATATCAATATAATACCCAGCCCTTTGTGCACTAATATTTTAGATTTAAAGGTGCTGATTTTTATCCAAGTTGATTTGTATTCAGCTACAAACAAACCTGTTGTTAACGTTCTAATGACGCCAATTGAACAACTGCACTGGTAATAAGCACATATCTCTGGCTTTAATTTAACACAAATTTTAAGCCCGAGAGGCCCCCAATTGGGGGCCAGAGAGAAGACTTGGCAAAACTATTATTACAATATGGACATATATACTGATATTTACACATCTGAACAAATCTCACAAGTGTTCCCTTTATTATTACACCAACATTATTCAAATAGACCTTGTGGTTGCAGAGATATACTCTTTTTATTATGGGTATGCAATTTTCGAGCAGAGGCCTAAAAAATAGGTGTGTTTTTAAAAGGTTAATACTTAAATAACTTCATACAATTTAGGTCCAGAAAATGTCAAGTATATTTTAAGAAAATACACATAAGTATTCTCTTATTTAAAAATTCTTCAAAATCCATTGTGTTTCACTTTGTGACAACTATTACTAGCAGAGCGATGGCTTGCAGTGAGCACAAAGCTTATAAGCTGTCACAGAAATGAAAGGACTGAAAACACATAGTGTGCTTAGACATATTTTCACATCACATCATATGAAGTATGGAGAATATACATCGAAGCCTAAGTTCGATGTAACACTTTGAGGGGCTAATTTATGTAGATACTGTCGTGGTGTAACCTGCCTCTGAGTGGACTCTGTGGGATTAAGAGAGACAAAGAAAACAGTAACAGCGTTCAAGAAAGGCTCAGTGGGGGGGAAAGTGGATCATATAAGTTTGTGTCTCTGAATTGTTCGTAAGTTGTTCGCTTGTTTGTTACAACACACTCAAACACTGACATGGACCCACGCACAATTTTTCAAAACAAATCAAATTTCCTTTGAAGACTGCTTAAATTAAGCCTTTCAACACAGACAAGTCTAACTTTTTGACTTCCTGACCTTTGAGTTCTTCTTCTCAGCAGCCCTCTTTAATGAAGCAGTTAGAAAGTGACAAAGACTAGAGATAATCAATCTGCTGCTCTGCTCCCTGGGTCCATTTCGACCTCTCAGTAGCTTTTTAATGGAAAGGCCAGAGGACACACAAGCACACAGACAAGCCCCTTTGTCTATGAACGCTGCAGCACAATTTTTGAGATTTCATGAGATCACATTTCTGTGTATCCACGGCACAAAAAAAAAAAATCCCATTAAATGATGATTATGTCCACTGTAATAAGATTGAATTGCCTCTTCTCTTCTTCTGTCATACCAGCAGTCGTCTGGATTATGTCAAAACACTGAAGGATTCTTATAACAAAGTGACCATGACCTTGTGACCATTACATATCTTATATAATAATATTGTTCTGCTGAGTTATTGCATTCTGGCATAATTAAGTGGCATTAAAATAAAAAGCCAAATCTAACTATCACAAATCTGTCTAAGTATTTCTGAGCAGCTATTTCTGTTGTAAGTAAATTGCAGTGGATATTATTGCTGCCAGCAATTTAACTGCCACTCTCCCAGTGGCTATGAGAGGGGGCTTTGATGAGGGCAGGTGTTTTGGAAAGTGTCAGCACATGAGAAAAATGGAAGTGCTCAGCAGAGAGTACTCCGCACATTCACCCACACATACATCTTTACCTTCAGCCTTTCCTTTATTGTTCTTTGGTTCATTTGTCTCTCTCCTCCCCTCTTCTCTGTATGATTTTCTCTCCTGACTCAGAATCCATACGCAGGCAGCCATATGTCCTTATCCGATCTTTCACCTTGTCCTCCTCCTCCTCCTCTTTCTCCTCCTCCTCCTCACAGTGCTCTTCAGCTCATTTCCTCCCCACTTCTCCCTCCCTGTCTCTCCTTCCCATCTTAGCCAATTTTCTCTGGAAGCCCTATTTGACTTCTTTGCATTGACCTTCCTATTTAAACCAGCGCACATGGCAAGCCTCACCCAGCCGGTGACATCATTGCCACTTAATGTGCAGAAGCAGCACCTGTCTCGGTAATGATCTAGCACCCGCTGCTTACGTTTGTTTTCCCTCTCCTTCCTTGTCGCTCCTTCTTTCCGCAGAACTGAGATGAATCTGCTGATAACACACAGCCCCTTGGTTCCCTGTTCTCATTCTGATGAAACTTGTGGTGATATACGAGGCCTTGGCCTCTGCAGGGGTTGTGTGTGTTTTCCCTGAGTCGGCACATTTGCAGCACCCAGGAAATGACTCTAGATGCGATGCACCAGCTGCTTCGTGCTGCAGGAGAGTGTCTTCTTAAGCACCCAGTACAAATGTGTTCATTTAAAAGTGTGCATGCATCTGTCCATTTCAGTATGGTATCTGCTCTCTTGACTTGTTTTATAACATAAAAAATATTGAATTTGAAAAGTAACTATAAGCTGCCTCATAAATGTAGTGGAGGAAAAAGTACAATATTTCCATTAGAGAGTTGCCAAAAAAAAGTTACATTCCACCACTGTAGTTAAATACCGCATATGGTTTTCCTGACTATTTGTGATCACTCTGAGTATCATCACAGCATCGACCGACGCTAATAGGAGAGAAGAGAGAACTGGCAGCCAAATAGACCCCTAAGCAAGACACTGTAATGAGGAAAAGGGCCTCTGGCGGCTGCCTGGGTGACACGAGAGATCCATACTGAAGCTGGCAGCCTTACAGGATACACTGTTTGAGAGACACTTTTGTACTGGTGCCATCGTTAGCATCTTTGATCCTCTCAACAAGACTCCCAAGTCCTTGAGAGAAGCTTTTGTCATCAAAGTGCTAGAACATGTAGACAGACGACACACAAACTGCTAGAAGTCTGTTTGTCTGGAGACCTGATGACACTAACAAGAGACCTGTCTGACCACCCAGTCAGATCACAGTCAAGGAAGTAAATACAGTCTCTAAAGTTTATAGGCTGCTATCTGGGATGATTCTTGGTGATACAAGTGACTGAAGACACACAGAAGAACTGTACTCAGAGGTGACTATGGAGTAGGATAGTATTAAAAAGGTCTAAATTGGTTAAGAATTGAACAAAGTGTGAAAAAAAATCATTAAATCAAAATATGAATAAAGTGCTTCCAAATGCAGTCATATAACAACAAACTTGTCAACATATTTAAGAAATTATAAGCTAAACTTTTTTCATACTTACAAATATAATTTCTATACTTAATGATATAGCATTTACAACAATCTAGGCAGTTAACAACAGTCCTTATTATCCACAGTAATGTCAAGTGATGCTCATTGCAATGACAGGTGCAGCAGCAAATGTTGAGAACGGTGAAGAATTGATGACTGCAGAAGTGCTCCCATTGCTCTCACACCATAATGAAACCCTGTTGTAGCTACTCTTGGCAAAGTCACTCTACCTCCATTTCATGTATTTGCAGGTGCAAATACAGTCATGTGTGTACATTCTTGAATAACAGGTTAGCACTGCAACAGAAAGCCCATTTTCCCGTCAACCAGCTCCGATTCAATAGAACTAATCGACTCTTACCTTTGTCGAGGGAGGCGTCCGGAGAGTTGAAGTCCATGAGACTGCTGATTTCAGTCTTGTAGCAGAGGTCAGTGGCTGGCGGCTTCTGCCTCTGGTGGGGAGAGGGATCTGGGAAAAGAACAAATAACAACAAGGTTACTTTGACAGATAACATGGGGAGTGATTTAGAGAGATACTGAAGGTAAACAGATAGAGGAATACATGAAAGCAAGATGAAAAAAATATTTCCAATTAAATACAAAGAAGAATACCTCTTTGAAATTTCTAAATGTACCTCACTGATTATTTTTAGCTAAACGTGTGTTTCATTGCGTGGATTATGTTTGTCAGTGTATATAGAATAAACTAAGAAGAACAACTAGAGCTTTACATTGTTCTGACTTTCATTAAAAACTCCTGTGCAGACAGCAAATAGCATAAAAACAGAGACAAAGCTGCTGTATACTCAGACTGCACAAACACATGATACATCAAAGTCGTCATCAGCTAAAGTTTTCTATTATGCACAAAAATATATGGTAGGGTACAAACTAAATATGTGCAGGAACCAGAATGATTAATGCAACACAACATACCAATCAACTCCACAAAATCCCTCTCACTACACATAATGAACTTTTCCTGCTCTCTCCTTACACGGCACTAACTCCACAGCATTCATCAACACAGCTACTGTCTCCGGGGGGAAGCGTGAATACACGTCTGTAGTAAAAGCACACTAGCTTAAAACACATGCAAGCGCACAAACACAGACGCCGCTTTGAGAGACTGCAGCACACTCAGATAAATATTAGCATTTTTATGACCATGAGTGTGATTTGATTTCTGGTGAGGTTCAGTAGTTTCTAATATAGTTTTTGGTTCCCACCAGTGGCACGCAGTGAATGCATATTGAATGCATTGCTCCAGGTCAGCTCACATAAGTGTGTGTGCTAAAATGACTTTGTCACTTCAACATGTACAGTCGACTTCTAACCGTCCTCCCAATGCAGCTCACAGATGCATAAAAGGTTTAAGTTACACTCCAAGTCTGCCGACTGATGCTTTTAGAAGAATAATTTGCTTTGCAAAAGATACAAAACATTCTTCAACAATTAAGATTCTGCTTTGTTCACAAACTAAAATACACCATGCAGCAAACTGCAAGTCTTTTCACTCTTTAACCTCCTCTCTGGCCTGCCATTGCTTCAACACCCACATATTAAGACACTGTTACTGGTCATATTATTTGTAGTAATTGAGCACAGATGTGTCTGGAGGCTCAAGTTCTAGGGGTACTGCTGTCATTATGGCACGATTAGTCATCAGGCGAGATGGGCTTTATAAGGCTACAAATAACAGCCTGGCAGCCTGCCCCCTCCTCAGGTGATTGGCAAAAAGTGCATGAGGGCTGTTTTTTAAAAAAAACAAAAAAAAACTGCATATAACTTTTTCCCACCTTGCAAATGTATAATTTTTTTTCAAACTTGCCCATGGTGCAGCCTCTGGCACCGGGAACACAGTTGTCAGGTTTTTTTTTTTTCAATAATGTTAAAATTCACAGTGCATACTTATCTGCTATGTTCAAGCTGCTGCTGCCCAGTAGCCTCATGAAAATGTTTTATCTTCCCTGCATCGCGCCTTTGACAGGCCTTCACCGACATTTAGAAACTCAGGGGAAAAGGTGGAATAAATGCAGAATAAAGAGGTAAACCATCATGGCGGCTGGATGATGGAGAGGAAATGCAGGAAAACATACTGCAGTGAGCTCAGCTGTCATTTGAAATTTTGTTTACTGAAAATGTAATTCAAAACTAAATGAAACTTAAGTACCAGACTTAAGTAACAGACCTGTATTTGGTTTATTAATAAACTCTACATTGTCTTCACAAGTCTTAATTCAGTCAAAACACATGCAGGTGATATTTGATTATACTTTAACTGGCACTGTCATAAGTTTACAATACTACAATGATCAAAAACCTTGCACTTTAGCAGTTTGATACAAAAAAATGGATAACAAGAAATGCATGTTTTTCTACTTTGCAGTTTTATTTTCGGCTTATTTCTGAACTTAAATCATCTATTAAAAAGCAGGTTTAAGAAGTCTGACATCAAGAACCAAGAAATCATAATCTGTAAATTGACTGGATGAGAGTTAGCAGTAAGGAAAGAGAATGGTCAGGCTGCTGTTCATTATTCTTTAGTCTTGGCATTGTAAAATGGTATTTTTTAGCCAAATTAAGTTATCAAGGAGGCGGTTGTGATGTTTTCTCAGTCACTGTTCATGTGACTGAATCAATATCCTCTTGAAATCACTGAATATGTGGGCATAGTGAGGTCTCAGTGCCTCATATTGATCTTTGGGCCTTTTGCTCGGCTCACTTAAGCTGCAAGTTGATGATATGGAAGAGTGGGAGAAACAATGAAAAAATGTCATCTCTCTTGTTGTTCCTTCATTATGCTACCTCCTGCGCTGCACCTCAAAAGAGAGTCAAGCTTTCTATAAACCTCGACTGACGCTTGTTGTATGAACCATGTTTGGAGGTGATCCATTAAGGATTTGAGATAAGAGCATCATTTCCTCTCTCTGTTTGCTACTCATTTCCTCACAGGCCAGCGGGAACACTATCTGACAGAAGACACAATAAGCTCAGCCATCATCTCCCTGCAAGTGTGGATATCTGCCACACAGAGTTAAAGCCATATACTGTAGGTCATTTTCAGAGTGTGTATGTTTGCAGAATCTAAAACCATGCCTGCATTATGCATGGTAATAAAATCAAAAGGAGTAAGGCAGGCTAATATGGAAAAATGGTCCATCTTTTTACCGATTTCATTCAAATTCCGAGCACATACTCACAGTGACAGGGTTGCGATAATCTTAGAAAACATAACTTTTATGAGAAAGCTGCACTGCAGCAATATTTTTTTGATGTTATTTTGTAACGATGATGAGAATTAATGACACTTCATGACTAAGGTCCATCTTTTCTACCATCAAACCTCAATTCACTTCATCAATAATAAACAGTTTAACTTAATATTGAGCACACAGTTAAGGGAAAAGGTAATTCTGCTGTGATGAAATTTGGCTCAGAAACTAAAACAACCACCGTACTCATGTGGCTTTGTAATGATGTAATTATCTGAATCACTCTGCTGGTCTACTTGCACTGAAAGAACCTGCACCTACATGTAACACAGCTCCTCATTGGAGAGTACACACCACTTAACAAACATCTGTAACGTTCTGAAAAAAAAAAATGCCTATGTTACGCAGATATGAGCCAGGTGTGTGGAGGTGTAAAAGCCGTCAGTGTTTGAATTTCTCTCTGAACCATTAAGGCTAGAAAAAAAGACACAGTTTTCCAGAAGCGATCAGGAAGGCAGTGGGGTGCAGCTCCAACGAGGCTGTGACAGCAGGCTCTCCGCTGCATCTTCAAGTGGTACCATTCTAAAAGCATTATAAACACGTCTGCCTTTAAACGTAGTCAGGCAACGTATCTCACAGACTACTTTGTGTCAAGCTGACTGTGGCCCTCAGTCTTAACGTAAATATAGACAGTGAGACCATGTTCCTCAGAATATGCACTTAATTTGATTAAGTACTACTTCCTTATATGCTGAGAAACACAGCATTGTTGCAAAGACAGGACACAAAAGCAAAAGGTGAAATGGATGCAAAGTGCACACATACTGCTTAGTATAGTGATGACATCATCTTGGCATTCATTTAAAATGTTGTTATTGACAATTTCCCCTTACTATTAATATCTGAATTTAAAAACACAAACAACAGAACCATTGCTATTGAAAATAACTATTTGCATTACTACTTAAAATCCTTCTATTTAACCTGAACTGTTGTGTTTTAACAATATAATCATCATAATGAAGGCTTTTGGTTCTTATTTATGGTGAAACACACTGTTTCTCTTTGACCATGAACAATGTTATTCTCTTCTTTTAAATAAAAAAGAGATGTGTGCCTTCAGTGCTGCTGCCTGACTGTTGATCCAAAGGGCATCTGATGCTAACCTTTACATTGTTGCAGTAAAACTTTCAGGGAGGACTCAGACTTTTCCAACAATAACCCCCTGCTGTGCCTCCTCTCAGCAGGGATGAAACACAAAATCCAAGTCAGGTAGGGATGCATCTCCCAAAATAAACTGCTCCCTCAAAATAGAGGCAGTCAAGCCTGTTTTACCTCACAGATGCAGGAGGAAGATTTGGTTCAAACTACAGTCTTCATTGTGTATTCTTAAAAGAACCCAGAAACTTGCTTGTGGGGTTTCAAGTATTTCACAGTTGGTCAAAAGATAATCTGTGAAGCTGAGGAAAATATTCAGACACTTGAGGCTTCAGTGGCAAAACTCAAAAATACGATTGTTGTTATTATTGCTGCTACCCTGAGTGCAACCATTTATAGGTCTTATTTAATCATTTTGTTTCTCAAAACACAGGATAACAAAGTGCAATCAAAAAGTTCAGAGATTATTTCTGTTGTGCATGAACTGAGTGCAGCACACGGAGCATGGGGGAGCCACTGTATACCCTTCATGAGTACGTTTTCCAATTTGTGTTACTTCATGAACATCAGCACCTGCGTTCCACACATTTTTGTGATCAGTAGTATGTGCGCAGTTGCGATTTTACCGTGGAACTGAAAGTTGAGCAGAGAGTGCACATCGAATGAGTCAAACTCGGAAAATCGGCAACGGAGACCCTTGAAATGCTTCAGAAAAACAACAGCAATGAACCAATGAGCCGGAAGAGCTGTTTTGAGTGACATTCCAGTTTCCGAGGTGCAGAAAGTCACTGTCCAAACACAAGGAAAGAGCATCAGGTCAGGAGCGCAACCAACTGGGTTTTCAAGTTTCAGATCCATGGTGAAATGGCAAATGCACACGGACTGTATCAGTGGTCAAAAAAACACGTGTAACAGGTGCTGATGTTGATAAAGCGACATAACTTGGAATACTTACTCATGAAAGTTATTACTTCCCCATGCTCCAAACACATTTACTGTGCTGCGCTCCCTTTGTACGGAAGAGGAACAGTCGCGCAGCTTTCTGATGATTATTACCCTTTGTTCAGGCAATATGTCAGTCTCTAAAGTATGAAATGACTTACACTTATCCGTCACAATATATGTGTACTCAAAAAAACACGGCAGTGATCTTGGGTGTCACCATTATATCAAAGCCAAACAGCGGTTACAGTTAACAGCTATCACTAGAAACTAATACAAACCAAATTATCAGCACTAGATTATGACTCTACATTCACAAAGAGTTGAAGTTCACATCTCTGTAGACATATTTATAGAAGTAATTCAAGCTGTCACAGTTTTAATAGCTGATCTCTATATGGTTATAACATAAAAATTGCTATCCTGGAATTTTTGGTTAAATATTGCTCAGTCCTAATGGGAAGATTGAGTGGAATTACTTGTCTTTATGGTTGGGCAGTTCAGTCTCTGTCTCATAAATTCCTGTCACTGCCCCACTTCCTTCGGTCCTCTCTTCATCCTCAGCTGACTGACTCCAACATCACCTGTCCTTTTTTCCCTCATTTTTTTTCTATCCTTTCTCTGTCACTGTTTAATGGGGTTCCCCAAGCTCTGAGCCTGCCATTTTTTTTATCTGCTGGCACAGTGCAGGGAAAGGCGACGGCTGGAACAAAAGAAGACCCTAATGAGTAGTGGAGGTGATTAAGGAATGAATAGACGCTGCTGCTGGAACCTTCACCAAGCTGCCCACGTGCCCCAGCTCAGTCTGCAATCTGCAGATAGACAGTGCTTCGCTTTTCTTACGTCTGCCACTCGCCTTTAATTGCACTGACATTCTCTGGTCCCAAGGCTGCCGGACTTGTGATAAAGCTTGTGTATTCATGCATAAATCCCCACCAGCCAGGACAGACCTTTCCCCCTCTTCTTCACCTGCCTCAAGACCCCAATTCAAGGTTCCCTATAAATATACTGCTGATAAATGGAACTAATGGAGCAGGGTTGTGATTGCAGGGAGCCGGTGCTTAATGTTTCCCTGCCCACACTAACCACCCCAGATCTCAAGATGCCTCATTGTCAATTCATATTGTCATGAAAGGTGGCTGGGTGTGTTTCAAGGAAGTGTGTAGGCTGTGGATGTTATTAGTTGGTGTAAGGACTCGGGAGAAAATGAGCTGCCGCTTGAGAGACTAAACCAAGGAGAAGAGGGCTTTTGTTAGCGCGTGAATGTCATTTTCACAGTGGCCATCACAGGAATGATCACATCACCAGTAGAGTGAAAAATATGTCCATTTGCACAGCTCCATGACAGACCAGACACAGGTGCCTGCAAGCACTACAGTTTTTAAAATGGCCTGAGCACGGCCACTTCAACAGAGCACTTGCACCTAGAATCAAAGCACTTTGGGAGATGGAGAGCAGCATGACAGCATCTGTCAGGCAGCTGAATAGTGATGAAAGTGCATCCTCCGACAACATGCTGCATTTAAGATCTCATTTGAAGGCTTTGACTAATACCTGAATAATACTTCTGACAGGTCTTGATATTCTTCAACAGCCTGCTTTAACTGTGAGAGTATATATTTTATGTATATAGAAATAGTGACAGCTTATTAGATATGTTTATAATATTTAACTCTAATTGCTAACTAGGGAAGCTGTTAGTCAACTTGCCATTCACTGGATAAGGATATAAATACTTCTGACTGTATTAAATCAATAACTATAATTTTTTTGGAAATACTGGAATAATACTTCACTGTCTTGTTCAAGAGTGAACATGACGGCTCAATATCATCCTCACATCTGTCTGTTAAGTAAAAAAGTGTTCCTTAAAATCTAGATTGTTAATTTTTCAAACCATAGTACTGTATTACTGACATTCCTATCAAACATAATCTTACAATATGATTAAAATGCTCCCCGGGAATTTGAATTACACCAAATTACTTTAACCCTCTTTACAGTATTCTTACATAAATCAGAGAATCTGTAGATACCTAATAAACTAATTAAAAATTTGCCTCGAGAATCAATATGAAGATATTTGAATAATTATATCCAATGCAATTATGCACAAAAAACAACAACCTGGAAGGTAAAATTGAAAATAAATCTTCTTCAGCGCTCCTCAATTTGTTCAGAATCAATTTAAGGAATACTATGTATGTGAGCAGCTTTTAACACCAATTATGACTCAAAGGCAGTGCTAAATTATTGAAGTGTACTATTCTCCAAAGGACCTTGGAGCATGTTTTTAATTTTTTTTTTTTTTTTAATTTCCCCTACAGTAGCAAAGCACACCAATGTTGTGCACATTGTTTGCATCTTTTCTTTTAGCACTGGGTGTATTACTGTATAATATTATAATCTGGAAGCATTTCACAACATTTGATCTGAAAAGCCAGCTCAATACAGTTGTCTGTGAAAATGTAATATATTTCTGTTATTTTAATGGGTTTTGAAATGAGCCTGTTACGTAGGGAGGCAAGCTGACAGGACAGCTCAGTCAAAAAGAACAAAGGAACTAAAACCAACAAAGTACAATTGTTTTGACTGATTGTGTGCTATCTAATCGAGATTAAATGGAAGGTGTTTGACTAGATTAACAATTGAAATGGGGATAATGTGATGAATACATGACTTTCTATTGACAATATCATCATTGTCATAATTTTTTATTCTTTATCCACTGGGGACAGTAAACATTCAATGACTTTTAAAATACCTGACACAACAAAAAAAACCTGGCCAAACAGGTAAAAACATCTCGTGTTTAAATATGGTGATGTTTGCACGCGCACGCACGCGCGCACACACACACACACACACACACGCACGCACGCACGCACGCACACACACACACACACACACACACACACACACACACACACACACACACACACACACAAGGTCTGGGTCAGACGTTGGGGGACCAGGACAACCTGATGTGAAGTGGACAACTGGAACAGACTTGGACAAGACTGAATTGATTGAACACTGCTATAAGAGCAGGCCCAAGGAGAGAGGTTACGACATGCAACGTCTGTGGATGAGTTGAAGACCAACATCCACCTTGACTAAGAGGCAGTTGGTGGCCCAGTGCTCTGACATCAATCAGTCACTTCAGGAAATGGCAATACTGCAATCGTAGTAGTCAAAACAAATTCGATTGAGGGAGTGGACACAATTTTCAAACATTTGAATTGTTATTATGATATAAAAAAAATGTATGAATATATGCGACTATCGTTCTGCCTTATTTCCCCTGTTTTTACCGGCGCCTGGTTGTAATACCTTACTCCTGTCAGATGGTGGTGGTAATGCACCGAAAAGCTGTCTATCAGCCGCTGTTAAACAACATGAGGAGAAGAAGAACACATTGCAACAGTCTCCAGAGCTTTGCAGGTAAAACTGTGACGCTGTGAAATTAGATGCGACGTCACGAACAGGAGAAACATGCAAAGACGACTGCTTTATCAGTAAATGTAACTCATTTACAGTCAAGCAAGGCTCTTCAACTTCTCTCATCATCAAAACAAACCACATGACACACAGCTCTGCTCACTATCAGCACCACCACCATCAGGGAGCTCATCAACTCAAACATGTCTCTGCAAAATAAATACTGGAGATACTTGGGGTGTGAGCACCAGCCTGAATGCAATCACAAAGCTAAAACGTCCTCACAATATTGAATTGAAACCAAAATTTGTCCACTTAAAAAATAGAGAAAGACTCAGCGACTCCCTCACACACACACATACACAAACAAGAGTCAGTACGACAAAAATCCTCCTCTCCTCTCAAACTCATCCCAGCCAGTAACACGTCTTCTATCCCTCTGATCAGAAGCTCTTCTCCGTTCCACTTTCGCCCTTCACACTGAAACTCTCTAACACCTGACAAATACCCATCTCTGCTCCTCATTTTTGCTTTCATTAGCCGACTGTAGATAATTTCTCTCACTCCGTCCATGTCCTCCCCTTCAAAGGATGCTATTGCTCCCTCCTCCAGACCTCAGCTTATTCCCCGCCTCCTTTTCTCTCTCTCTTTCCTCTCACCTCCTGTGCTTTGCTGACTTCGTCCCCGTTTCTCATCCATATTTTCGCTCTTCAGGTCGTCTCTGTCGCTTCACTCTCTTTTCTGCCTTCCTCTCAATTGATCTCTACATTTGTCTTTGTGCGATACAATAACGGGAAAAATTGGAATTGAGTGAACCTCAGAGATTTGTGGGAGGCCATTTTTTTTTACTTCACTCCCGCACACACATTCTGATTCAGTCTGTTTATCTTCAACATTAAGCACTCCCTCTATCTCAGGCAATTTTTTTTTAGAAAATGAAGTGAGCATCAAAAGGCACTATTAAGTGATAACGGTAAACTGCCAGGCAGGCACAATAACAACACCAACCCAGAAGGTGAACAAGACAAGAACAGAAAAGCTGGCAAAGTGATGGATTCTGTGCTGTGTGTACCGTTTGCTCAGTGTTCATTGTCGTCTGCAGCGGGACAGCATTTTGTGATAAGTATGTACCGATGCAGATTATGTGAGCCTCAGAGAATCTTTTTTGTCTCCTAACACTGTTGCTACTGACAACCACATCTGTGTGCTTCTCCAGTGTGCAGCACAGTGTTATTAACGGTCCCTAATCTCTGAATTGACTGCGGCATTTGTAGAAAACATGCAAATTGTCAAATAAAAACAAAATACAACAAAAGTTGTATTAGGAGGCAACAAATTCACAATTCTTAAATTATAAACTCCATTTCAAAACCTGTTATTAAAATCCAAACCTAATTGATTTATCAATGTAGAGATTTTTTTATGTTTAAGTCTTTTTGACTTTTGACAATATATTTCCGTCAAATTTAAATGATGTACAGTGAAATTTGGTTTTCCTTTTTGAGAAGTTTGGTCAACAAAACCTCGAAGCATTTTAGTGCATTTTTCACAATCACAATTTACTAAGCGGTTAAATTTACTTGTGTAAAAGCTTTTGACATTAAAACAACAGCTGGCTGTAGCTACAGTTTAAGGTCCAATTTTCAAAAGCACCCTGGTGATGCCAATGGATGTCTTGACTTCTGTCCTAACTGCTCTGTACATGTTTTGGACTGGACTGTAGGTGACCAACACCAGGAGAGGGCAGTGAAAACTGGGAAACTTCCCTGGGAAACTGTGATGACAAGGTCTTCTTATCCCCATTCATTTGGCTAAACCTTTGGCAGGAGGATTTGATGCCATATTGAAGACATTAAACTGCCTCCTGTGCAATTTCTCTCAAAGTGTGTGTGTGTGTGTGGGGGGGGGGGGGGGCTGGATTGAATTGGTCCAACCAGAGCATGGAGGCCCACATTAAACTGGTATTGTACAAACAGTGCTTTAAATTGGGCTTAAACACTATGAACAATTGGAAAATTTTATAATTTTTGTTTATCTAAATCATCAATTTACCTATAATTGTTTTGATAGTGTCATAAATGTTACATACATGTTAAGGGGTTTAAGTCGTATGTGCATAGGGGTTTTTAGCTCCTTGTTAAGATCCCACTCTGGCTTGGAGCTCTGTTGATCCTTAAAGGTCAGAGGTCACAGAGTAGTGTCTCCGAAGATGAAAAGGGTTTACTGTCTTCATAAATTCATTCAGTTTGGTAACAGCTCTCTGCCAATGGTCCTCCAGGGGAAACAATATACAGCAAGAGAAAGAC
Organism: Brachyistius frenatus; assembly: GCF_029030835.1. Lineage (NCBI taxonomy): Eukaryota > Metazoa > Chordata > Actinopteri > Embiotocidae > Brachyistius > Brachyistius frenatus. The sequence goes on along the minus strand of NW_027210605.1, from coordinate 9,423,857 downwards.
TACTATCAAAAACTGAGGCATTAAAGAACCGAAGCAAGAAAAAGGCTTTGGTCAGAATGAAAAATGATCAAGGAGGGTTTGGGCGAATTCATCCTCTCTGTGAGTGATACATTTTGTCAATACACAAAGTGGAGGAATGCACTCGTGAATTGGATTTTTCTTGCCAATTAAGGACGTTGAAGGCAACACAGGAGTCTGCCCATTGAGGGATTATTATTATACCTGAGTGTACGAGTGTGTCTGCGCTGCTGGTCTGGCACGTGCCCGGTGTGATAGATGTGCCGCAGCGTTGCCCAGAAGCAGGTACAAATGTTTCCAATTATAAGACAAAGTGTGAAAACTGAAAAGCAATGGATGAAAAGCAAAGAGAGACAGAAAAAAAGCTGGAGGGAAGTATGTAAGGGAAGATGTACACACATGTGTGCATCTCTTGTGGTTTCACTTTGATGTCTATGTGTATTTTGAGGTGTTATTTTAAAATATTTATGCAATTTTGTTCATCTGAGATATCCTGCTGCGCACCAGAAAGACAATTTCTGTGTTTATACTGTATGTCTCTGTACATTGGAGATGAGTGATGAGCTTAATGAGCAGGATATGGCTGCGTCAATTTGAACACTTTGAACTGGGTAAAAGATTATGCATGCTTGTCTGTATCATGAAAGCTGAATATGACAGAGGTGGCAGTGGCAGTTTATCAGACTAGAAAATGTAATGAACATGTGTTTGTCTTCCATCTCACAAGTGTTCCCAGAACAGAGAGCTGATGTCGGGTCACACAGAGGCCAGTAAATATTGAAAAACTGTTAGGCAATGCATGAGAAGTTAAAACCCACTTTGAGGTTTAGAGTTGGGTGTAAAACTATAAGTGTAGCACTATATAACAAAGTCTTCCGAAGTTTTTTTTTTATTATGCAAAATTAATTAAAGAAACTATTTCACACTGTGAACAGAGCCATCTCCCGGTGGCCCTCAGTAATATTGCACTTTATGACACTTCCTCGTTGGCTTCAGACCCAAAAGGTACATCCACTTTTATACACAGTGTGTTGTTCATACTAATTTTCTTTCTTTGTTGTGGTACGAGAAAAATGTTGGCTAAATGGCTAAATGTTTTCATGAATAGGATCTGGCTGTTATTGGACATGAGTTCAATCCGCTGCTCAAATGACGTGTGACAGATTTCTTCATTGTTGCACAACGATTCCTCAACCTATTAACATGCCTAGTCAGTAACACAGTCTACTGTTTGCAGGAAAAGTGCTACATAAATCAAGTTTATTCTTATTATCATTATTATTATCATCATGGCTGTAACCACTCATCTATAACTTCTTTGGAGTAATATGAAACATATACAGGACTGGGCTCTTGGTTAAGGAGATGAAAAGTTTGTTTAGAAAAGATATTATTTTTCACCATAGATCTTTAACCAGCTGTGTACCATTTTCAACTTCTCTATGACAACAAATAATTGTCTATTAATTTGAACCTGCTTCAGGTCCAGTAGCATCAGAGAAGAACTCACTAGTTGATTAATTAAATCTGGACTTCTTGTGCAGCGGTTTGCTAGTCAATATTTTTTTATTTTCCATGCCATTATTGTTCTTCAGTATTTTTCCATATACATCTTTCCCATACCCGTTAAAGCCCTTCTATTTCAGGCGCATTGGCATATGTGACAGACAACTGATGTGCCACTTCTTTTCAAGCCGACATGTTCTGGTGTACAAGCGGACAATAAAAAAAAGTCAAAGACTGCTCCCATTGTATGTGAAGAGAGCGCAGAACCGTGACGTGCACAGAGCCGCGGGAAGCTATAAACTTCATGAGTAAGTATATCAAGTTCTGTCGGCAAGCAACGAGTGTGTTGCTTCCCAACAGAAAATTAAACGTTTAAAATGTGCTGAGAGTGGGTGTATTGTCATGTTGGAGAATCCCAGTGCTATTGCATCACAGTTCAGGTCATTTGAAAATGGTGCCATGGTGTTGACAGTCTAAACCTGGGAGACAAATTCGGTGTGCACAACCCCGTGGGAGAAAACAAACCTGGTTGCTACTGACCTGACGTGCCTTCTTTGATCTTGAACAGTGACATTCTGCCCCTAATTCTTGTAAAACATAATGCCACTCAAAACACCTCACCCGGCTAATTGTGTCATTGCTGTAGATTTTCTGAAACATTTCAAGGGTCTTCTTTGGCAATTTCCTATATTGGACATGGTGCAACGGCAGTTACACACAGACCACTGCTCCCAACAACGTGTCTAACTCAGGTATTGATTTTGATCAAGCGACATAACTTGGAATATTTACTCAGGAAGGTCATAGCTTCCATCTGCTCCATGTATGTCACTGTGCTGCACTGTTCACATGCAAATGGAGCAGTCTCTGAATTTTTAGTTTTCCCCTTGTAATTTGAATTTTTGTTTGTTTGAATCAGTTCCTGAGTTTGAAATTAAAATGTAGGATCAACCTTGTTGATATACAGTATATCAGGGTTAGTTTGCCTCCAGATTCTTTTCTGTAACCAGTGGCTAAAATAAAATAAGGTCAAAGTCAGAGTTTACACAATCAAATGCCAGCATTGCGACGCTCCACATCACACAGAACTGCCACAGTCCAAATCAAATCATTGAGAATTGTCGACTTAAAAAGATTTATCTTGCCTACATTGATGGATCTTGTGTCAAGATGCACATCAAATTGGTCCCAGAAGAAAAGAAGCACACTCAACCTCCGCAGAGAGCGGAGCAACGCAGGCACTGCAAATCAAACAGGGTACCAATGTTCCATGAAGCTCACAGAGCATGACGGTGCCCAGCGCTACACTACTTATTCTATATCTCACTCTGCAAAACAAATTGCCAGTAAAGCATTGCTTACCCCCACTTCAAGGCCAACCAACTGTCAGACATAAAACTTCGGTGGGATGTTACACATCAAGCAAGATCTTTTCACAGCTCAGTACTTCAGTCATCAACTGGGGAAAATCCTGCAGCATGAATACCAAATGATGATCATGGTATTCCCTGTGAGCTCTGGAGGACATGAGATATGGGTAACGGAACAAACCACTCTACTCAGTCTCTCGCTAGACAAACTATGCATTTTTCATCGTGTTATGTGTAAAAACAGTTCTTTGGTTGGAATTATTTTTGGTCTGCTGGAGGCAAACTGACCAGTAAATCAAATTAAACTGAATGATCAAGGCGATTAGATTAATAAACATTATACTTTTTTTTAATGTATTAGACAGGCTTGTTAATTCATGATTAACAGCTTTGTTGGATCGAGTCTCAAAATATTTTGAAACACATTACCTGGCTGAAATGAAAGCTGAACTTAAATGAGGAGAAACACAAAACAAAATGTGCAGTAACATGCTTCTCTTTGATCAGGGGTGGGCAATTAACTTTCCCAAGGGGCCTCATGAGAAACTGGGACTGCTGTGGAGGGCCGGACCAATAGGCTGAACTCAATTCTGCTCAATATTAATTTGATCTCTTTATAAAAAGCAATAAATTGTATAGTTTTTATTCGCTTCTACTGGTAGTAGTAGATGTTATAATTGGACTATTAAAATGTGGTGCAAGCATTGTAAAAATGTCAACATTACATCACTATTCAATCAACCTTCACAAAAAGATTTTGAAAATGAGCATATTTTTGCAGTATTTCAAAGACCAGCATTAAATTAACTTTATACAAAAATGTAATAAGTGCTACTGATATTTTGTTTGTAGTGTAATTACCTCATTTGCTGTTTTTCAGTTATTAGTTTTTGTTCAGTGAGAGAAGGGTTTGGTATTTTCGGGTGTTTGTTTGAATCCCAAAAAACTCTGATATCTCAGAAAACAAAGTGCAAATAAAATTGGATCCTTCAAGTTCCTCGGATTTTGTCCCTACCGCCCATTGACAGGTCTCATCTTGCCTCAATTTCAAACAATACACTTGGCAATCAACATACTTTTATAACATATACAGTAACTTTAAGAAAAAAATCAACACACGCACGCACACACACACACACACACACACACACACACACACACACACACACACACACACACACACACACACACACACACACACACACACACACACACACACACACACACTGTTATGTGCTTCCCTTGCGCAAGGTCAGCAGTGGTAACGTTGTGCTTCCGTTAGCTTCATGGCTTCATTAGTCGCCAGCGGTGGAGGCTAAACAGCTCGTAACAATGACCATAATTAATTCACATCATACAAAACGTTGTTATCCTGACTGGTTTTTACTTTGCGATGTTCCTCAATGTAAATTACTCACAATTCTCAGACACAACTTAGTTAACAAGCACTCGATATCGCTTGGGAATCTCAAAATGTCGTACTTTGCTCCATATCTTGTGTGCGTCGTGCACCTGTCTCAGCTGTCTCACCTGGTCTCCAGCAGGTGAGCGCGTGGTTCACAGAGTGGGAGGGGCGGATAAGGGCTCTGTTGCGTGCAACCGCCAGGAGGTTCAGACCACGAGCTCGCGTGGTGAGACGTTTAGGGAACATCTGTAAATTGGGCTACTGAACATTACCTGGGTTCCACATGCATGATGTACACTTATTTACGTTTGATTCCTAATTTACCATTGACCTCACGCGGGCCGGTCAGGGACAGCCAAAGGGCCAGATGTGACCCGGGGGCCGTACAATGCCCAGGTCTGTCTTTGACTGTATGCGATTCTCATGCAGTGAGATAACGTGCAACTCGGCCCACATGGTAGCTGGTGAGAGCAGGTGAAAGGGTTCAGATAGGAGATTCCTTTAGGAAATGTGGATGGGGAAGAGTTCCTCCTTCATCAGCAGCTACAGCTGAGGTTCTACTCAACAAGCCACTTAACCCCTTGCTGCTCCAATGGAGAGCTTCAACAGGCAACTGCAGATAGCTGAGGAAGCATTGAGTGACTCCCAGGTGTTTTTGGAGGAAAGTAAGTGTGTGTGTGTGTGTGTGTGTGTGTGTGTGTGTGTGTGTGTGTGTGTGTGTGTGTGTGTGTGTGTGTGTGTGTGTGTGTGTGTGTGTGTGTGTGTGTGTGTGTGGAAAGCGTGGGGAACTAGAAAGGAACAAAAGTGCTTATCAACTTTATCTGGGTGAAAGCAAAACTTAACAGAAGGCATATATTGTAACCAAAGTTAAATTATGGTCACGTCATGGCATATTTACATTTTAGAACATTTTTATTTAGCATTTCTGGATATTTTTAATGATTCTACTTTTTTCTTTCATGGGTTTGTTTCCAAACACATTACGCGTGAAAGTATTTGTTGAAAACGTGAAAACTCTGAACTGTGTCGTACTGAATTGTGGAGTTAGAAATTGTTACCGTGAAACTGTTTTTCATCATTTCTGAGTTCTTGTTAAATGCTTTCTGGGCCTGGTCACCATTGAAAAACAGATTTCATTCCATTTATTATCTAGTTATACTATAATAAAAGGAAAATAAAAAGTTCAGGATTTCTTGGGGTGCCCAGAAATTACAGCAACAATATAATAGAGCGTATTGGCCTCAATGGTTCTCCCACTCGATCACAAGTTATTACACCAACTACAGCCTCCAGTTTCCAGCCTAGCTATGCTTTTGTCATTTCAATTCCCAAAGGATAAGATGAAGAGGTGCAGTGATTGTTTGAAGAGTCACACTGATGGACTGCTCAGGATCATCATCGACACCCACCTCTGCAGTGACCATTTCATATTGGGTAATTTTAAAGAGACTACTGGGATTCACAGATAATCGTCTGTTAATGGTAAACGGGGCCCGAATCAACTGTCTCCATCTCTGGCCTTCATACTATTGTCCCGCCGACATTTGGTACTATCGTTGGTAAGGACATGCCCACAAATGTGTGCTTATGAACTCAGGTCTGTTTTCCCGTTTATCGCTGTTCAGTTGAGCTATCAATCAAACAATAGTTTCTGGTTAATAATATTACGTTCTTCTTAATAATATTAATAATAATAAACCCTACGTCTACACACTCCAAATATACAGACTTAAAAGGTCAAGATGTCTCATAGGCCGTCTGTCACTAGCAATGCTATAAATTGTTATGTGTGTGGACGAACTTGACGTAAAACCATAAAAAAAAAGAGGAATATTATGATTAAATTGGGTCATACATGGATATAAAGCTGTCCCATTGGATTTAAACAATGAGAAACTTGGCTGCATCATTGAGTTCTTCTGTCTCACTTTCACATAAACACAAATAATGACCCCAAAAGCCTCTTTAAAGTTTATCCATAACTTTGCAGCGTCTCCAGATGCTCATGTGACAGCTATTAGGGTTCTATAAAGCCTTTTCATCACTCCACCAAAGCACTCAGCAGCAGCAGCAGCATCGATGTGGAAACCATTCAGGTGTGTTTCAGAGCTTTATTGATTGGCAAATGAGGAAAAAATGGGATTGGGAGGGGTGTGTTGTGGAGGAAATCTCAGGGGGGGGGGGCAGTGGGCTGGGGGGGGAAACAGTCAGCACCAATCAGTATCTGAGCTTCAGTGTTCTCAGCCATAATGGATCAATCTACTGTACACACAGTGTGCTCACCAACTCTGGCAAAATATTGTTTTTATTTATATGTTAATGTTAAGTAATTGTTGCTGGGGAAAAAACTGACTGTAAAGCTTGTTATTAAAAAAAAAAAAAAAAGCACTGGTGTAAGACAAACTATATTTCCAACTACTTTATTTCAGATATTATTATCAAATACTAACAATAAAGTACCTCCTGTTCTTTTCAATCAATGATAATATTTATTTGTGCACAACAATGCAAATAGGCCTAAAGACACCAAGAGGTTAATGCGTTGTTGCCTCAAATTGAGTTCTCCTATCTAAAAAGGCAGTTAGGGAAAAAAAATAAAAAAAATAAAGTCAGTAACTTTTTCAGCTTTCAGGGAAAAGGCGAGGGCGTTTGGGTCAGTGCAGGTCTGTGGCTAACAAGCTCCTAAGAGACATATTGGTTGGGGGTTGGCACTAGAGTGGTCACATTAGTCAATGTGCCATGAGAGAACCGAGTGGAAAACTCAGTGGCTGTAAAACCTTTCCTTCGAGCAAGACGAATGTACAACAAACCCGGGCATTAACCCTAAACTCTGGAAAATCTACCGTCCCCATATAACCCTTTAACTGCGCTATGGTTATATCTTTGCACTAGCATTGTCAGAATAATGACATCCAGAGGGGAAAAATATGCAAAATATGCAGTAGCCTATTATACAGTGCATGCAGCTCTTCTTTGTAATAGCTGCTGGTGTTTATAGGGCCTTTCATCGAACATATACCAATCACAGGAGGACATTTTCTGCTCAAATCAAGTTAAGCATGCTTCTTGTCCACATCTCTGATTTCAATATGCAAACGGTGACTCATGCCACAATCCACAAAGTAAACCCTCTCATTTACAGCCAATCAGTTGATTGGCAGCCAAATTAATAATTAATTTATTATTTTGAGTCAATTTAAAATGAAAGAAGTGCTAAAATTATTTTAAACCCGGGTTATGAAATGTGAACCGTTTTGGTTCCTTTAGTTCTCTCTGACAACAAACTGAATATTCTTTGATTGTGGCCTGTTGATCAGGAAAATAACTATATACTTTTTGGGATGCCAGCCTAAGCTTTATGAAACACTGGTTAACATTTTCAAAATTTTTTATTTATTTATTACACTATTTAATTTATAGACCAAACAGCTCATCGATTTATCAAGAAAATCATCGACAGAGTAATGGATAATGAAAATAATTGTTATCTGCAGCCCTATTTGACATGTCTTCAAAGTTTTCTGATTAATTGCAAAACTGCACTGAAAATCAAGCTGATTACTTTATGTGTACTTTGAGATGACATGATTCACATGATTTACAATACAATCACAAAACTGCACAACAGATAAAGAGGAAATACTACCAAACTTACACTAACATGTGGTGTATTGCACTGACATTGAATCATACTGCCATACATACTAAACCCACAATAACAACAACAGATAACTTTTGAAGATTTAATTTGAAATTTCCACAATGAAACAAAACCATAAAAATGTCACTAAACAGCTGCTAATGGCATTCATGGGTCTCTGTGCGTACAACTGTGTGACAGTTAAATTGCCTTAACTAATACAGTAACATGTTTATCATTTGTGCCTTCTGGGAGTCAAGAAAGATGTTGTGGGTGGTACGAATTGAACTCATTCTGCAATCTGAACCATAACACACTTATTTGGAAAATGAAAGAGAGGGAAAAATATAACAAGAAAATTAAAGAAGGATTGAGAATACAATACATATCCACAACTAAATGAATATTTTACCCTTTGTTGTGATAATAGCTGTATTTATAATGAAAAGCAGATACAGCAGCTTTGTTCTTCCTTGAGGGATAATTAGGCTGCATGTTGTCCCACTAATGTAATAAATGACAAAAAGCTCAGTTTCTGTCTCTAAAGACGTGTTGCCAGCAGAAAATTCATTAACCATGAAACTTAATTTGTAGGAGACCACCATGACATCCATGCCTGTGTGGGAATGAAGCTAATAGATCATTAGCTGAATAGCAGCATGACATACAGCACATACAAGGTTACACAGGTAAATAATGAACATCAGAAATGTTCAGTGAACTTACACAAGTGTACATGTACACACACCACCAAGTCAGGAAAACAAAAGACAATTTTTCCATTTCTCTTCCAGACACAACTTCAAACAAAACCACCCTTCACTTCCAAGAATTCCTGTCGGGTTTCCCACTGACAAAATAATATCACAAAATGGGCCTAATTGTTGTCAGCTGAAGGCCTTTTCAGCCTTTACTGTCACTTCTTCATATTCCACGCTTTGCCCTCTCACATTTGCAGATAGCCGTTGAGAAGCTTGTAGCGAAGAGTTTTGCATGCCAGCGAGCTGGGTGATGTAAGCTGCCACTGCAATGTGTTGCTAGGCAAAGACGTGGAGGGGGTTTCTAAGTGCTGCGGTTACTGGGTGTTGACATTTCTGTCTGCCTGCCACCAGCGGGAAATGCTGTTTTGAGTAAACACTGCCAACAGCAGCAGAAGACAGATAGGCCGAGGTTGATGCTCTTTGAACCTTGACACTTGGAGGTTTTAGACCCCCGCCAAGTTGCTCTATCGCTATATTTATATATATGAACTGCCTTGTCCTTTACCTGCCAATTATTTCTCTCATTTCCACCACAGCTGATATATAACTGACAAGCTCATGGCTGACTCAGATCTTATGTGACGCATCTCCTGCAACACATACTGTATGTTAGAAGCTATCTTGAGCAGACTCAATGAAACTAGGCCAGAGTGAGAGCTGACTGAAACAATTTGTCCATTATTAATTTACCGGATTCACAAATTCTAAGTTGAATAATCATAAAGAGACAAAAGCAAAATTCACTTACTGACGGCAGGCCTTGCTCTTTGACTGAAAAAGGTGAGAAAGGTCACGCTAATGTCAGGTCTTGTGCACATTAAAGGAGGTTTCCCTTCAAGGACTTCTCTGTAATTGGCTGCATTCAATTCACTTGACTCAATTCTGAGTGAGATGCACTGACATAGATGATGCTGCCACCAACCTGTTTCAATGTAGGGAGGTGGGGAGCAGTGCCTGGTGATCGCAAGACGTATGTGTGTTCAGGAGCAACTGTAAAGTAGGAAACTTCTGACCTCTAAGTGGGAAAATACACCTGAAATCCTGTTGAACTGGCAAAATCCCATTAGGAAAGTGGGACGTTTTTGAGTGTTACAAGACATAGGTTTGAACTCGATATTGAAACATTTGTGATGAAAGTAAGTAAAAAGTAAAGTGAAAACAGACAGATTTGGTTAGCCCCGCCTACCTAGTCTGTTCACTGTTGATGTTTAAAACAGCACCTGAGCTTCATTCCCTCTTTGTTTCGGATTACTTGGATGATGACGAGGTTGTGTGTCACTTTTCCTGCATTCTGACAGTGCAAATAGAGCACATGCTGATGTTTGTGAACGCTTTAAACTCAGAGGTGGGACATTCCCAGATGGGAACGTTCCCAATTCCCAGCTCTCTGAATGCGCGAATAGTGCTTTGAGTTCTGAATAAAGAGTTTGATTTGTGGGACCTCACACAAACATTTGATTGCCTTTCTAAACTATGTCCAACCAATTCAATTTTGCTCCAATGAAGCTCTACACACGGCACAAGCATAATTAAAGCAAAGAGCTATTAGTTGACAACATTATGGAGAGCAACAGCAAAGGTCTGCATATTTTTGTAAATGAGAAATTTAAGTCTTTCATTTTTTTTATATATTTTGAAAAAAATAATAATCGAAAAACAGGTTTTCACTGCCATTTTGAGTTACTGGTGTAGATTAATAGGCAAAAATAGCAATTTTATTAAATCAAATTTAAATCTACAACACAAGAAAAAGCTGATGCACCTTCAAATTTGAACACTGGCTGGATTATGCCTGATATGAAACATGTCTGTATTTGTGTTAACTTTACTTTTGGCCAGGAATTTGTGAGAACACAACACAGCAACAAAAACAATTATCCTTAGAAAATGAAGTACTCGAATGAATTTAAAACAGAGCCACCCAATAACCGTCTGCAGAGACAGAGATACGGCGTCAGGAAGCTGACTGATTGGATATGATAGTGTCCTATATTTAAAATAGCACAGTGGAGCAGCCAATCCGGTCACAGGTCACCTACAGTAGCGTCTCGGCTAAATTAAGTGAGCTCTCTCAGTTAAAAACAGCTTATTGCAATGGATACTACACAGCAGCATCCCATTAACGCAGACTGCATAGCGGAGAGTGTGTCTCTGGTATTTGCTTGCGTTTATGAATAAAGAAGCCTCTTCCATCTTGTACAGTGTGTTCAAGCAGTCCATGTTTGTCCTACGAGACTACAGCGTTCACCCTCTCCACAGCCCTGAGCTGCTGTGTGGTCAAGGTTACACAAGAGGCACATCGCCCTCTCGATGCTCCCGAGCTCTGCCGCACTCTTTTAGTAACACGAGTCTGTTTTCTCTACAGGCGGTACACCTGTGTCCTAGTTAGTAGCCCTAAATATGTCCAGTGGATAAGCCCACCATGTGCAATGCAGAGCCAACTTGCCTCAAGAGCCACAGGAGACTCCCTCATCTCCCTACAGCCCATCGCCTCTTCATTAATCTCATTTTTGAGCTCTGAATATCGTTCCCATTAACCTGTGTGCACACGTAATCTGAAATTTGTAGGGGTGGCACAAAAGAAAAAAAAAATCAATTCACTTTGTTTTTTAATTTTTTTAAAAGATATGTTGATTATTTAATAGATATGTAATTTACTATTTACAGTATAATTGTGTAATAACAGCTGGCAGCTAACAGATAACGCAAGAGCTAACCGCCTGTTAGCATTGCCATGCGAACAAATGTTTTATTCAAACATTGCCAAAAGTCACCGGTTTCCTCTGAGAATATGTTTAACGGTGCAACTGACCCATAATGGTTTAACTTTCCACAAACTGCTAAGAGCTATCTGCTAACCTTTGTTGTCCGACTACGTGTTGACCGGAAGCAGCATTTACATTAACAATGCCGGCCCAAGACTGGTGCTTTTATCAGAATAAAAGCACCAGTGGTTAATTTGATTCATTTAATGATCACAGTACTTAATTAAAATTTAATTCAACATGAAAATGTCTACATTGGCTTATCACCTACAATGACCTCTGAAGTGGTAGTTGACAGATTTTTCTTCAGCATGGCTTTAAGAGAGAGTAAGTGGTTTATGATTCAGCTAAACTGAAACTCAGAAAGACTAACTGGCATGTGATGTTCATTGTGACTCATGATATAAATAGTCTCAAAGTCTCCAGAAGTGTATGAATGAACTTTTTGCCATGGACTAGTGCCACAAAAGTTTACAGAAATCCCAATAAAACATATTAATTGCAATGTTTGTAGAATTGCAACACTTAAAACTTGCAATATATATCAAATCAGTACCCAAATATTGTGATAGTATCAAATCTGGAAATAAGCAGATTGTTACAGCCACAACATCTTGATGAAAAAAACACTTCTGTCTTTTCATCACATGCTCACTATACACATATAACACCCCTTCTCCTCCTCAGGCCCGTCTGTCTAGTTGCATGTTGGGTATTGTAGAGTTCAGGCCCTCTAACATGGCAAAGGAAGCCAGCGATGTTAAAAAAAAAAAAAAAAAAAAACAGCTGTGTATCTCTTTGTAAACAAGCTGAGGGTCCAACCTCTGTGGTAGGTTTGCTGGCTCCTGAGGCATGCCAGCCCCACAGAATCTCTCTTTTTAGGCCTGTCGTGCTCTCGGTTACTGTGTCACTTTGCCTCTCAAATCCTTTAGATCTCTCATTCTCTTTCGCTGTGTCTCTGGCTGTCTCTGCACCTCTCTAGCTTTAGATCTCCCTTGTGAGTCTCTCTGTCATTTTGGGCTCTCCTTCACTTCAAGGATACCCATTCACCAAGTCAGCATTTCGTGGCAGCCAGGAGTTTCTTGTCTGTGTCTTTGTTTTCTGTCAGTTACCTTGTCAGTGGAGAAGTTGACATTTTCTGTCCCTTTAACCTTACCTGCGTGCTAGTAGCACTTCGGCACAGACAGAGCAGATAATGATGGAGTTAAGATCTATTTCTATTGCCATTTAAGTTTGTATAGACTCTCCATCGGATTGTTTCACTTATCTTTGTGGTGACTGTATCTCATTTTCTGCATCATATACAGTAGATTCATTTCATTCTGCGATTGATTGTTGATTAGACAGATCGAGGTACACTCTTCCTTATTGTCCGTAAAGTCATTTGAGATGAAGAGCTATTTAAATAAATGAACTAGAACTCTGCAAACGATGACACTGAAAAAAAATATCCCCCAGCTGCCTGTGATATATGGTTAATGGAGGAATGGTAACAGTAATGTTCAGTAGGTACCATTCTTCAGAGGCAAACAGCAGATTTCACTTCAGAGCTGCAGGAGTAATGAGGGGCTTTGATATGAGTTCAAAAGGTGATTCAAAACAGGCATAGCCCAGATTTCCATTTTTAACTGCTCATCATCTTCACACAAAACATTAATAAATTGTAAGCCGAGCTATTGTGCTGCCCTCCACTGTACGGAAAGGGTTCTCATGGGGATAATCATACGCTGTTACAGTTAATAATTTTGGGATCTTTGGGGCATTCCACAAGGTATTTTCTGATTTATATTTAATAAGTAACTTCTTTGTTTATCATAATGAATACTTTAAAATATGCAATACAATAGCTTGGTCGAAAATACAATCTTTCTATTCTGATCATTTTAAAACAAAGACAACAATGACTCACTTTAATCAGGGGAAAAAAAAAAAAATTCCAACACATCTACAGACTATAGCTCAATTTTGACTACCAGATCTATCTTTATTAAATATAGATAGATCATTGTAATACTCAATTCCAAGCAGTATTTTTCGATGAAGAGATATTGGTAAATATATACCCCAGGAAATTATTTTATCAAATACCTTTCTTGATATCATGTACGCTCATGTACGGCTGAAACTGACAATAATGTTCATTATCCATTAATCAGATGATTATTTTCTCTTGGTTGATAAAACAATACAAATTTAGAGTAAATCTTTTGAAAACATTAACGAAATATAACATTTACTATAATTTAAGACCAGGAAAAGCAACAAAGTCACTTATCACAAAGTCAGCATGTCGAGGTTGTACTATACCTTTAAATAGCTTCGAGTTACAGAAACCATTTTTCCCCCTCTTTTTTTCCTTCTGACTTTCGTCTCTTATTCTGTTCACTCTGAACGAGAGTAGGCTGTTCTCGTCAGGCTGGTGCATGCCTCTGTTAGACAGGTGACCATGTGAATTACAGAATGATAGCGTCTCCTCTCACCTCCTTCCCCCAAAGCCATACAAAACTGCAATTAGCTCAAATCCAATGAAGGACGCCAAATGAGAAATCTCAGCAGACTACTTCTACAGCTGCACAGCCAAAAGGATGACAGTGTGCATAACAACGCTTAAAGTAGTGATCTACACTGACACAATCCTGTGCCAGCTAATGATTCCCCTATTAACTATTTCAATAACACACACACACACACACACACACACACACACACACACACACACACACACACACACACACACACACACACACACACACACACACACACACACACACACACACACACACACACACACACACCTCATCTGATGCGCTATAAGTGCCCTGACACTGAATTCATAAGAGAAAAGTGTGGGAAGATTTAGAGACAAAATAGACTTTGTAGCTCCTTAGCCTCACCATCTCATCGTTCAGACAAGTGTATGACAGATTACTCCATTTGTGAAGATTTAAAGACTTAAAATGAAAGCCTGACTGAGCCTGTCGAAAGTCAATCTGACAAGTTGCGTGTAGATTCTAATTACGTTGGTGCCAGTTGACACCTCAGAAAAAGGAGAGAGAGAAAGGATTTCTGGGGACAGACGATTTGATGAATGTAGCTCTACATCTTGCCAAAGGTCTGGTGTCATAGGGTCCTTTTAAGTCTCAAGTTGCAACATCACGGTGAGATGCTTCTTTTGTCTCATGCAGTAAGATCTCAAAGGCAACAACAAAATAATTTCATATAATTCGTAGAAGAAACTAATGACAGCTTACCAAAAAGGTCATCCATCCAAAATTGGGGCCAAACAGTTGCGAGAATTCCAGCAAAAAAAAATCTCTGATGGTTGTCTTTAGCAAAAAAAAACTGTTCGATTTTGACAACATTAGAGGGACTGCAGAGAGGTTTCAATTTTTCCTGCTACTGTTTTTCCTGTAATTGGAATATTTGGTGTTCTTTGAGGAGATACAAGTGCTGACAAGTGTAAGTAGAACACAAAGGCATTTCATTCAGTGACAAGAACAAGGAGATAATAAGGCTGAGGATTTGTCACGTACATACAAACAAGATTAAGACTCTCAAGATGTACAAGCTCTGTGAGGCTACACTGAGGCACAGTGGGGTAGTGAGCTAAATGATGCTACACTCACAGTAACATGCTGATGTTTAGCAGGTATAATGTCCATGTTCACCATCTCAGTTTAGCATGTTAGCATGTTCACTACTTATCAGACCATGACTAAAGGCTCTCAGGTGAAGTCAAGCTGGCTTAGCCAAGCGAGTGTGCCATTTTCTGGATAAGAGGCAACGAGGAGTGGAGGTCAAAGCTCCATGACTGACCTGGAACAATCCTGTCATCTCCTCAGCAGCGGCTGCCATAAATTGCAGAGTTGGGGGGTGAGGGCAAGTTTGGGCAGTGCAGAGCCCCTTTGGGAACAGAGTTAGAGAGCGAGAGACTGTCTAACTTGATAACCAAAGGCATGACTCCAAAATGTAAGAAATTCTGCTGTCAAAGTAAAGTAAAAACAAGAATGTCAAAGGATCTTCTTATTTTCTAGGATGAGAAAATTATACTTTATGGAAGCTCATATGTGGGATTGAAGAGAGGAGAAGTATATCAGTTCAGCCACACTGACTAACCTTTAAACAAACAGGAAAAAAAGACAAGCTATAAACAAGCTGAGATGTGAGGAGCAACTACACAAACAGGAATTTTAATTAAGGGAATTCAGAAAACACACCAACACAAGCAGAAAAGAAACACCTGAAGCTGACATTTGGAGAGAGAAGGAAGGACAGAATAAGAAGCACATTTTCTTTCAGACAGAAATCCTTAAGGGCATACAGAGAGAGGATGAAAGAGGGAAGAAAAATGAGATGGAGAAATAGAGGACAAAAAAAGTCACCCCAAACCTCTTTAAAAAGAAAGTGAAGCTGAATCTTTTTCCATCCCATATTTGAAAGTTGACTAAGATACAAATTGAAGATTTGTCATGTAATTCCATCAAGTATTAAGTTTGACCTGACTGAGGTGACATTTCTGAAAACCACAGGGGGCCAAATGGGTTATTATAAAAAAAAAAACAACAACATAAAAACAGTGATAGAAGAGTCTATAATGCCTGACTTTACCAAATCAATTCAATAACATGATCAAATAAAAACCTCCTCCCTGTACCAAGGGTATAAACTACTTCCAAAGCCCTGGGTTTCTACATTATTAGCCAGAGAACATTGTTTTGCCAGTTTGTTACATTATGAAACTGTATATTCCAGATCAAACAGAGTTTATATTTTCTCATTAATCCAGCTACAAAAACTCGGTTTACTAGAACTCAAAGCTTGCTGTAACTACATATTTGATTTGCTATATATCAGTGGCCTGCTCCTCCCAGAGAGATTGCATTATAGTAATCAAACAGTGGTTTGTAACCTTACTCTGCCTGTTTGTATTTCATTTCTAAATTCATTAGGAAGCAAATGTGTTCAACAAATTGCTTTTATCAATATCAACAAAGATTGTCGGTCTGAATTGCAAATTCAATAATGACAGCGAGGAAACACACTTTCAGACGGGATGCTTCATATTGTTTGCAGAACTCAGGTTTTTTCTGTTGGCTTTAATATGACTATTAGCACCACAGTTTACTTAAGGCTGTCTTAGTCTGCTGCAATTTGGTTCTTTAAAAGATTACCGAGCAGACAGTGTGAAGCAAGGTCAGGTGGTGGAGGCTTTATTATACTTGTAAGGTAAACCAACCAGCTTTGCAGAGGTAGTGCACTGGCTGCCTGACACCAGCTGTCTGTTTTGGGGTGCTCATATGATGTAAAACGTTTTCATTGCCACTGCGAAGCAATATTAGTGGTCAATGCCATTATAGGCAAGACAATTATAAGAGATATATAGGACCGAAGTGTCTGCTCAATCTAAGCAGTGAGAATTACATACAGTAACTTTACCTGTCTGGAGAGCTTAGCAACAGTTTTGAAACAAAGATCAATATAAAAAATAATCACCATGGCTGCGTAGGCTGTAAGTTGCATTATGTACAGAATTTGTGGCTTTCTAGCCCAACATACTGCACTGTGACAAATACATGCCTACAGGCTCCCTCTGCAACAAATATCAATGGCTGCATTGACTGCCCGTAATTATATCACTAACACCAGATAGATATGAGTATTGAGTATCGGGTCCGATACTGTGCTTATGTGTTTATAGTCAAACATGTTAAACCTCTTCCATACAATTCACTTTATATCACTTTAAAATGCAGAAATTCATTAATATTGGTTGTGAGTTGTGACTTCATTCTCCCTCTAAGAATACAGCCCACCTCATATTCTCACATACACAGTGACTATGTCTTGGTCCCTCTTAAGTGTTATGGACAAAATACACTCACATAGTAATTCATGTAATAAAAATACACAAGAAATAAAAAACACCAGGTGGTAAATGGATGAAGAGAGGAGGTGGTGCTGATGAAAACAGGTCAAACTGCAAAATTTTACATCATGGATCATCATCAAACCGTAAATGACATGTAATGCTATTATATATGTACCACGTGGGCATGTCACTTTTAGATGCATGGCTTTCCTCCCTCTTGTGCACCTTGCAGCTGTTAATACGAACAGTCATTTATTTCAATAAGGCAGCCGGCATCTCCTGTGGTGGGGGAGATAATGTTTGTAGAGAAGACCCAGCTGCAGTCCAAATCAGAGCCATTGATTTGGCCCTCAGCTCTATGGGACAGTTGGACTCCCAGAGGAAACAGCACAAGGGCAATGGCGGGACTCAGCTGGCCTCTTGGCCTCCTGCATTTATAATCATTCCAATTAGAAAGAAAATGTCCAGATGCTCATCTGGTTACACGTTCCCTCCCTTATATTGGTACAAAATGCAACTTACAGTCTTTGGCATGAATAATAATTACAAGTTGTTAGGCCTTAAAAACCTAAGTGATTAGCAATTATGGTAAAAACTGAAATTGTCCAAACAAATCAAACAACTCTCTTGTTTCAGTTCAAGTGAATCAATCCTGATAACTCTGAATATAAAACTGAGATTTCTTAATAAGAGACAAAGTACCCTTTGTACTGTCAAATCTAATGAAAAATGTATTAAATAAACTTTGAATTCAGTTGACTCAGTGTCGAATGGATTATTTACTCAAACAATCATATTAATTATTTAGAAATACAGTTAACTTTGGTAATTTATTTCCAAGCATCAACCACACTCAAGTTAAATTGATCAATATTTTTCTTTCATTTTACGTGAAAAAAGTTACATAATAGAGAGCATTATGTGTGACTATATACAATTATCTCATAGGAGTCAAATGGTCTTCTCTGATCAAAATGAAAGTAAGTATGCCTTCAGACACTTTCTGCACTCTTTTCAGGGCATTTGAGTCATAAGAGTCATACAAAGGAGTACATTTCCTGGGCTTTTTGTGACAGGTAGCAGTACAGAGAAAGTAGTTATATGGATTAAATCTTGACACAACAGTAAGAATTCTTGTTTGAGTTTTGATAGTGTACAGTAATGTTGAAATACTGAGTTAAAGACTATGAAATTAAGTTACAAGTAAGCTCAAAAGTTCAGCTCAAAATGTTTCTACTGGTCTTTTTCTATCTGCTTAGGCTCCATATGTATTAATTCAACACCTCCATTTTCCTTGAGGATAAATAATCACATTACCTGCCACCTCCTTACCAGTGTCAGAAAGTAGGAGGTGACAGAAAGTCTTCTAAGTTTAACTCTCACAAATATCGACAAATTTAAACCGACTGCAAGCTCTCCAAAACGCTGCCTACCTTCACAACTTCACAACCTGCACAACCAGATCTTAGAGAATGCGAAATGTGAATGCTTGTGACTGTGCCTGCAGAGGTTAAGGTTCCCTTCCGACTTCAGACGCATTTTTTGAAGTGGGATTCGTCTTGCGTTGTGAGGTCTTTTCATTATTCAGGAGGGAAGGTGGCAGCATATTTTACATTTTGCATACATCTCTCTTAGTCCCTTCTTTTCCCAGGATACCAAATCAAAAAGCACTTTACTGCAAAAAAGGCTTTTCATGCTGAAGAAGACCAGGAAAAATGCTCGTCTGATATTGTGTAGCACTACCGAGTGTCTAAACAACAACAAGATTACTGATCGGTTCAGTTAGAGAATTTTATGCACAAGTGTCAGTGTTGCAGGTCTATTTTCTCATTATGCATGTCTCAGCTTGACATCTGAGCTGCTAGTAGAGAAGTAAAACCGGAGATCACTGTGGAATAGCGTAATCTTTAATCATCTGCACACTGCTGTTGATCCTCTTAAGAATACTTCCTTGATTCAGCTCTCAACACAACAAAATACTTTAGTAAAACTACGGTCCATTTATACTGTTATCAGCAAAGTCTTTGCTTATATTCACCCTGTACATCAATGTTGTAAGCCTCACTGGCAAACGTTTATGTTTTAGATATGAAATGAAAGGTTGATTAGTCAGTCCAGTATATTTATTTAAACCAAACAAAATAAACCTGACCACATTTGGAGTGATATCAGACAGGGTCTGAATATTTTTGCAAATGTGGGGTTTTAGTTTTTGAGTTTGAAACAAATTTGCAAAACTATAAAAGGATCAATGAGTGTAGAATGAGGAGGAACAATTAGAAAATGTTTTGTCCATTTAAATTTAAATCTAAAAGACAATGAAGTGCGATAAGTGTTCCTCTGAAGTAAATTCTTCATTAACTAACTGCCGTGTTTATTGTACCCTGCAACTTGTTTGAAGCAGTTTCATGTGTTCCCTGTCTTACGGCACTTAAGTAAATATGATTTGGATTTTGATACTGATGGATGTACAGCTGAACTTCTCCAGCGTGATCCCAGCCTCAGCCCTGCAATCATCTGATGTCTGCAGCCTTCTCCATGTAAGCTCTGATTAAGCCATTCGTTACACTCAGGCCCTAATTTGCAAAGCGCTTCCCTCAAGTACAATTTGCGCCTACTTTTCTAAAATCTTAAACATGAGGGATAGATCAAAAACAAAACACTTGTTTAGTGAAGGGAAAGATGCAGCCAGAAATATCTGTGTTTATCTTTGATGTGAGGTGTTTATTCCTTTTCCCGTTGAAAAAAATGATAACTTCACTTCAGGCCAAGTTTGTGCTTTATAAATTTTGGCTTCTCGACTGAGGAGTGATGAAAGGCCTGTTTTCATTAGCGGCAGCTGATCCTCTCTCGGCCTATCAGGAGATGTTTGTTATCTTGCAGAAGACAGGCAGCTGGAGGATCAGATATGGTGTCTGTCAAGTGATTTGCAGATTGTGTTGAATTACAAATGGCTTGTCTAACTGATTTACTGGCCATCAAGTACAATAGTTTGGAAAGATAAACAGTATTAAAACCAACCGTATGCCAACCCTGAAAAGTTGCCAATAATTTCAGCCTACCGCATCACTCGTGCGATATTTCAGTTTGGTTTATGCTCATGATTGGCCATGGTCTTGTGTTCCCACTTCTCGTGCACTAAAACAACTCCACTCAAGTCAAAACAAACATCAAGGCCAATAACATTTTATTTGCTTGAAAGCACCATCAAATGCAAGGAACTGTTTACACTCTGCTGTACGGAGAAACTGTAATTTTTTTTAAAAAAAGGCCTGCTCAAACATTTTTGGCTTCATTACCATCTCACCACCTCTCATCCTTCGTGTGTGGCAGCAATTCATGTGAAGCATCTTTTGACAGCTTGGCTGTTTGCTCAGTGTTAGGAAAAAAAAAACAGCCTCTTCTCAGCATTGAACATATTTTACTGGAAATTACCACTGTGACCCAAAAAAAAGAGTTAAGACTGACTGTCCCATTGGTGCATCCCTTGTGAATGGCGTCACTAATGTTTGGCTGGCGCACTGGCAGCCGAGTATTGATGGTCCATTTCAGCATGTGAATGGAGAGAGTGAGGGGACGGGGAGGTGGGGGTGAATGTTGCTGTGCTAATGTGATACAAACACACCCTTTTTATAATAGGGCTTGTCCCTGTGCCAGGGGAAGCGGGTGGCATAAACTAGTGGGTGATTACGTTAAACAAATGACTGCCTCATTAGCTAGACCCCCAGAGTGTCGCGTGCATATATGCAAACAGATATACACACACAAACACACACACACACACACACACACACACACACACACACACACACACACACACACACACACACACACACACACACACACACACACACACACACACACTGTCCTATGATTTCCCTCTTCCTCTCACTCACACACACACACACACACACACACACACACACACACACACACACACACACACACACACACACACACACACACACACACACACACACACACACACACACACATTCAGACATTTACACTGACATAAGTATTAGGTTGGCTTTGTGCACAGGAAAGGGCAGCACACAAAGGCAATACTCAGGAGGGTACAAGCTCCATCCAATAGACTAATTAACAACTCCCAATTACACCAGCCAACACTTTCTGGTGCTCCAGTTAGCTTTGGATGACACTACAGTACACAACACAACACAATGTGTCACCATCAACGTCCATGTCCAAACAACATCTGAGCCGCTACTCTAAAGCCAAGCGAATGGCTGCAATTAGCATCGTTAGATTCCGAGCTCAGGCCTCAGCTGGTGTAAAGTTCAGGATTTTTAACACAGCTCAGTGTATGAAAATGAGGGACAAATGAATGTGCTTGTTGTTTAAACAAAGGCATAGAGAGAGAGAGAGAGAGAGAGAGAGAGAGAGAGAGAGAGAGAGAGAGAGAGAGAGACTAGATTAATATTTAATTTCCTTAATTACTCTGATGTGCCCCAAACCATCTACCCCATACCACCTCAGAGAAACGAAGGATGTGGCATTATACCAGCACAACGCTCAGAGATGCACGGTAACGCAAAAACAATGCACCAACAAGCAAGAATACAACTCAGAAATATCCATTATAAGACACGCTGTAACATGGTAATAAGATTCCAAACTAAGGAAAAACTCATAATTTTAAATATGTGGTAAACATACAGGAGTCGCAGTATGCAGGTGTAGAACAAATGAGTCTGTACATAAAATTATCTCTTTAATTAATCACCCTCATCTTTATACAAACGGATGGCTTTGAAATTGGAAAACCATTGACATAGAGAGATGTAGTTGTCAATACTAACAGTGCTAGAAGATTAAATGCATGCATTACTTTGACATAAAATATATCCACATGAAGTAATGTTGTAATGTGGAGCCAAAATGAAACTGTGCGCACAGCTTGCTTTATCTTGGAATGCAAAGTAGATCTCTGAACTGCTTCGGCATCCTGTTGTGACTCGTCTGATTTGGTTTTTTGATCATGTAAATGTGATGGGTATTTCTGCACCCAGAGAGAAAATATTAGCCCTTAAAACTGTGGGTGGCTCTAGGCTTTCTAACATCAGCTCCAGGGAGGCCACATTAACTAGTGGGAGGATACCCCCCAAAAAAAATCACTGTGAATTTACCAACCAGCAGAGAGAAGCATCACTGATCTTATTCTGAAAAAAATGATGCGATAGTGGAGAGCAGCCTTTGCCTGCTGGGACACTGGGCACTCCAGCATCTGCTACCTGACCATTAGTTAAATAATGCATGGTGCTTTTGAGACGCCTGTCACACCCAGTCTCATACTCATTACTGCTGCTGAGTGGTGTGAAAACTCAACCCAGCAAATGCACCAGCTGGGGAGACATGGTAATGCATGCAAACATGGCAAAAAAACACACATACACGCAAACACACATGCAAAGTGTGGCTTTCCAGAGGCTTATAGTGAAAGCTTGCAGACATGTGTGGATTAAAGAAGGTTCTTGAGATTATATGGAAAAGCTGAGTGTGGGCAGATTAAACTCACTACCAAGAATGTGACCAAAGTTTAGGATATGAACGGTTCATCTGTCAGTCATCACAGAGGCTAGATTAAACAGCATGTGTATCAAAATAAGAGAGGGAGGGTGTGCGTTTGTGTCTTAATGGATATGTATTTGTTTTTTTCTGTTTCGCAACCTTCAAACGCTGACCAGCAGGACAGATTTACACTATATCCACATCTCCATCGGCCCAAAAGTCACAGTGACCTGGGCTTTGGAAGCATTTCCCATCAGAAGCCTGTTACACCGCAAAGGCCATTTTACTCCCAGAATAGCAAATCTGGGAAAATGTAATCTTTGAAGCCTCAGCTAAAATAGCCTGACAAAGCCATTTTCTGGCAGAGCAACAGAAGGAAAGCTCAGGCACTGGAGCTAAATTTCAAATGACTCACTTTATAGGCTAAAAGAAAAAAAAAAAGACTTCGAGGTCTGACGTCTGACAGTTATATTGGTTGACCTAAGGCACAGTGCTTGTTGACTACATGAAAGTCGTCTAGCAGATTTGCGAAGTCATGAAAGCACAACCACATTTGTGGAAATGGCTAAAGTCCAGGCCAGTGTCCTCGCCGAGTGAAAAGTCAAATGTATATCTCTCTCGATTAATTTTGCCATGAATGAATACGGACTCCAACTATAAAAAAAAAAACGCCAAAACAAATAACAAATGTCAATCACACGTTCCCAAGGACCAAGGCGATATCTTAAAATTGCTAATTTTGCTAACAACTCAGAACAGAACGTCTTGAGGACAATTTTTTTTAAATATTTTATACAAATCCTCTCACTTGAGAAGCTGGAACAAGAAAGTAAACACACAACCACAACTGTATAATCGAGTACTCTGCTACAGGATTCAATCAAAGTGCCTTAATTCCCAAGCCACTCTCTTATTGCCCATCGCTTTCATCAGCTTCCCCATGCTCTGGATAATTAACAATTTGGTAAAGCCTAATCATGTGGACATGGGAACTGATTTGATTTAACCTTGATTTACCAGGGAGAACCCCATGAGACACTGGCAGACGGTTTGTACATTGGATACGAATGGTAAAGAGACTGACAGAGAACGAGTGGGAATTTGATAACCGCCATCAGCTGCTCTTCCAATTTGGCAAGGTGACAGCACAAGACAAGAGGATTGCTGCTGCTACAGGAAGAGGACACAGGGTTGTAGGTGTCACTACATATAAATGCGGACACACACACACACACACACACACACAGGACAAATATAAAATCACATACACATGTTCAAACAGGTATGGGCAGCCATCTGTGCGCACACACTTCCAGCTTCCTCTCATCTGCGCCGTTGAACAAACCATCTGTTCAGGACTTCTGAATCTGTGCAGTTTATGTTGTAGTCCTCGTCCGCCACAGACAACACTGTAAGACAGAGCTTACAATTGTTTTCTTCAAAGTTATGCATTTTTGACAGACTTTATGCTATGCACTCGACTATAAAGGTACGCTACAAACATTACGAATGTATTTTTCTACAAAGAAGAATGCAACGCTTTGATTGGGACCAAATCCTAAATCCAAACCAAAAAAAAAATTGATTTTAGTTGAGAATTTTAGAAGGATGTAGGCCGAGTCTGTCAGTCAATAAATACATCTATAGCTGTGGTTAAACCTCAAAATCATACTGCAAGAATAGCATAAAGATCCATAAAAGCAGCAAGGATGTGTTTTGTGCTAACATGCAAAAGCAGCACTCCAAAAAAAAAAGTGATGAAAATATAAAACCAGCCACCTATAAGAAAACATCCTTCAGCTTGATCAGACAGAGATCAAAATGTTGCTCAGACTTCCCAACTGTCTTGCCTAATAGACTGTGGGTATGTACTGAGTCCTCATACACCAGGAGGAGTAACTGACAAACACCTTTTCTGAAACCCATGAAAAGGTGGGTACTATGGTACTGTCTTTGGACGTCAAATCTTTTTGGACATGAAAGAGAACAATTGCTGAGAACCAGACAAACAAATCCCTTACATGTCAAAATTTAAGTAAAAAACAAACAAAGACTGAACATGATGTCTCTAGATGTTCAAGTCGATATTCCTTTTGAGGCATGTTTTTTTTTTTAGTCTTCTATGAGCAGATATTCTTTTGACAAAGTTATTTCGCCCATGCAGTTTTGCACAGTGTGCTCAGCGACAACAAGTCCGTCCTAGAAATGTCAATGTGCCAAAACAAGACTGTGGGATCACAGTTAATTTTTCGCTTGGTAATTCCTAAAGCTTGTAGCGACACTGAAAGGGTGGTTTCAGTGTGAGTAAATTATGCTGGGTAACAGAATGGGTGCAGAGGATGACAACCTCTGAAAGCCCTGAGACGAAAGAGGATTTTAAGTGACACAATTCAATTTGCAACCTAAATTGCACTGAGCACCACCTATTAGTTCTGACTTTTCTGTGTGGATAGATGAGGGACAGGTTCATGTGTTTGACACTACAGTGGTGTTGAATAACATGTAACTGATAGCTAGTTCTCCCTACTTGTCACAAATCCTCAGCTTTTCTTACAGGTGGATTGTTTTCTCTGGGAAAAGCACTGCGATGCGTTCACGGACCCCAAAATCTAATCCGACAATTCAAGTACAAACTTGGCATCTTAGCAGCATACTTAAGGTTATGACCATTTCAACTGTTACTGCTCCTTTCATCTGCACACAAAGAGGTGGAGGATTAATGTGGCAAGTCACTGTTATGTATCCCAATGACATCAGTTTCATTGGTTCACAACTGACTCAGCATCAGGCCATCTGGCCTCATAATGTACTGTACAACAAGGGTGCATGTCCCGGCATAATACCTCGGCTTGATTGAAAACATGACTGCTCTCACTGAACTGCAGCGTCACATCTGGTGCTCTGCAAATCCTGTCACATGAAGGAAGTTTTTTTTGTTCAAATTTAGATGGAAAGTTTACAATTATTTTGTGTATGATAACCATTTTCTAATATTAACAGCACTATTGCTCTGGTAACACAAAGATAGAACAAGTTAATATGCTGCCAGACTCTTAAGGGAAAAATAATCAAAAATTCATACAGATTGAATAAACCTGACACTTCTTTGTTTTCCACTGTAAAAAAGGGAATTCCCCAGCTATCCTAATCACTTCCTTCAAATGGTGAACTAGTTTGCCTATATTATCCCATTGCAGTTAGCCCAAGAAAAAGAAAAAAATACAATCCCAGCTGAGTATGTAACTGTTTGTCAGCCATTACCTGCACTGGTCCCCATTCTTCCAGGTTCAGGGCTGACGCATATCCACCGTGGCAGCCGGTCGCCAACACTACGCCGGGATGAATAGTCCGTCATCCCTGCTTCCCTCTCTCCCTCCTCACTCTGCTCTCTGCCTCTTGCCGGAGCCGTTTGCTCAGCTGTTCCCCTCTCTGACCGCATTTATCCCAGATGAGCGCCGCAGCTTACCCCGTTAATCTGTGTGTGTGAATGA